>NC_140998.1:190303291-190591166 GCF_052327205.1 Somniosus microcephalus
GGTATATCAGTGTTACAGTGAGGGGTGTGGGGTATATCGGAGTGTTACAGTGAGGGGTGGGGTATATCAGTGTAACAGTGAGGGGTGTGGGGTATATCAGTGTTATAGTGAGGGGTGTGGGGTATATCAGTGTTACAGTGAGGGGTGCGGGGTATATCAGTGTTACAGTGAGGGGTGTGGGGTATATCGGAGTGTTACAGTGAAGGGTGTGGGTTATATCAGTGTTACAGTGATGGGTGTGGGGTATATCGGAGTGTTACAGGGAGGGGTGTGGGGTATATCAGTGTTACAGTGAGGGGTGTGGGGTATATCAGTGTTACAGTGAGGGGTGTGGGGTATATCAGTGTTACAGTGAGGGGTGTGGGGTATATCAGTGTTACAGTGAGGGGTGTGGGGTATATCAGTGTTACAGTGAGGGGTATGGGGTATATCAGTGTTACAGTGAGGGGTGTGGGGTATATCAGTGTTACAGTGAGGGGTGTGGGGTATATCAGTGTTACAGTGAGGGGTGTGGGGTATATCGGAGTGTTACAGTGAGGGGTGGGGTATATCAGTGTAACAGTGAGGGGTGTGGGGTATATCAGTGTTATAGTGAGGGGTGTGGGGTATATCAGTGTTACAGTGAGGGGTGCGGGCTATATCAGTGTTACAGTGAGGGGTGTGGGGTATATCAGTGTTACAGTGAGAGGTGTGGGGTATATCAGTGTTACAGTGAGGGTGTGGGGTATATCAGTGTTACAGTGAGGGGTGTGGGGTATATCGGAGTGTTACAGTGAGGGGTGTGGGGTATATCAGTGTTACAGTGAGGGGTGTGTGGTATATCAGTGTTACAGTGAGGGGTGTGGGGTATATCAGTGTTACAGTGAGGGGTGTGGGGTATATCAGTGTTACAGTGAGGGGTGTGGGGTATATCAGTGTTACAGTGAGGGGTGTGGGGTATATCAGTGTTACAGTGAGGGGTGTGGGTTATATCAGTGTTACAGTGAGGGGTGTGGTGTATATTAGTGTTACAGTGAGGGGTGTGGGGTATATCAGTGTTACAGTGAGGGGTGTGGGGTAGATCAGTGTTACAGTGAAGGGTGTGGGGTATATCAGTGTTACAGTGAGGGGTGTGGGGTATATTAGTGTTACAGTGAGGGGTGCGGGGTATATCAGTGTTACAGTGAGGGGTGTGGGGTATATCAGTGTTACAGTGAGGGGTGTGGGGTATATCAGTGTTACAGTGAGGGGTGTGGGGTATATCAGTGTTACAGTGAGGGGTGTGGGGTATATCAGAGTGTTACAGTGAGGGGTGTGGGGTATATCAGTGTTACAGTGAGGTGTGTGGGGTATATCAGTGTTACAGTGAGGGGTGTGGGATATATCAGTGTTACAGTGAGGGGTGTGGGGTATATCAGTGTTACAGTGAGGGGTGTGGGGTATATCAGTGTTGCAGTGAGGGTTGTGGGGTATATCAGTGTTACAGTGAGGGGTGTGGGGTATATCGGAGTGTTACAATGAGGGGTGTGGGGTATATCAGTGTTACAGTGAGGGGTGTGGGGTATATCAGTGTTACAGTGAGGGGTGTGGGGTATATCAGTGTTACAGTGAGGGGTGTGGGGTATATCAGTGTTGCAGTGAGGGGTGTGGGGTATATCAGTGTTACAGTGAGGGGTGTGGGGTATATCAGTGTTACAGTGAGGGGTGTGGGGTATATCAGTGTTACAGTGAGGGGTGTGGGGTATATCAGTGTTACAGTGAGGGGTGTGGGGTATATCAGTGTTACAGTGAGGGGTGTGGGGTATATCAGTGTTACAGTGAGGGGTGTGGGGTATATCAGTGTTACAGTGAGGGGTGTTGGTTATATCAGTGTTACAGTGAGGGGTGTGGGGTATATCAGTGTTACAGTGAGGGGTGTGGGTTATATCAGTGTTACAGTGAGGGGTGTGGGGTATATCAGTGTTACAGTGAGGGGTGTGGGGTATATCAGTGTTACAGTGAGGGGTGTGAGGTATATCAGTGTTACAGTGAGGGGTGTGGGGTATATCAGTGTTACAGTGAGTGGTGTGGGGTATATCAGTGTTACAGTGAGGGGTGTGGGGTATATCAGTGTTACAGTGAGGGGTGTGGGGGTATATCAGAAGGGAATTGGATAAGTGCCTGAAGGAAAAAGAATTGCAGGGCTCTGGGGAAAGGGTGGGGGAGTGGGACTTGCTGAAGCGCTCTTGCAGAGAGCTGGCACGGGCTCGACGGGCCGTAAGGCCTCCTTCTGTGCTGTAACCAGTCTATGATTCTATAGAGCCAGAGATGTACAACAACAATAACTTGTATTTAAATAGCACCTTTAACGTAGTAAAATGTCCCAAGGCGGTTCACAGGAGTATTTTAAGACAAACAATTTTGACACCGAGCCACATAGGGATAAATTTGGACAGGCCACTAAAAGCTTGGTCAACGTGGGAGGTTTTAATGAGCGTCTTCAAGGAGGAAAGAGAGGTAGCGAGGCAGAGAGGTTTCGGCAGGGAATTCCAGAGCTGAGGGCCTGGGTAACAGAAGGCACGGCCACCAATGGCTGAGCGATTATAATCAGGGATGCACAAGAGGGCAGAATTAGAGGAGCGCAGATATCTCGGCGGGGTGGGGGGGGCGGAGTTGTGGGCTGAAGGAGATTAGAGATAGGAAGGGGCGAGTCCATGAGGGGTTTGAAAACAAGGATGAGAATTTTGAAATCGAGGTGCTGCTTAACCGGGAGCCAGTGTAGGTCAGTGAGCACAGGGGAGATGGGCGAACGGGACTTGGTACGAGTTAGGACACGGGCAGCCGAATTTTGGATGACCTCCAGTTTACATAGGGTGGAATGTGGGAGGCCAGCCAGGAATAGTCAAGTCTAGAAGTAACAAAGGCATGGGTCAGGGTTTCAGCAGCGGATGAGATGAGGCAAGGGCGGAGACGGGCGATGTTACGGAGGTGGAAGTAGGTGGTCTTTGTTACGCTGCGGATATGTGGTCGGAAGCTCATTTCAGGGTGAAATATGACACCAATGTTGTGAACAGTGTGGTTCAGCCTCAGACAGATGTTAGGGAGAGGGATGGAGTCAGTGACGAGGGAACAGAGTTGGTGGCGGGGACCAAAAGCAATGGCTTCGGCCTTCCCAATATTTAATTGGAGAAACTTTTGCTCATGTCGGTCAAGCAGTCTGACAGTTTAGACGCCGTGGAGGGGTCGAGGGAAGAGGTAGTGAGCTGGAGCTGGGTGTCGTCAGCGTACATGTGGAAACTGACGCTGTGTTTTTGGAAGATGTCGTCAATGTTGTGTATGTACCTTTAAGAGAATAACTGGTCTCGGACTGCAGTACCGGCAGTGACCACCTCTGTATAAAAGGCGCTAGTGAGCCTCTGTGTTTTTAGTTTCACTATTGACTTCCACCAGTAAAGACTTAGTTTGTTCACTCCTGCTGTCCGTGTCTCAATTATTCACGGACGTAACACTGGCGACGAGTAAGAAACGAACTTACCTGCAACTCGGCAGCACCTCAGATGACGTTATTGAAGGTCGAAGCCAGAAGAAAGAAAAAAAATAAATAAATAAAATCCAAAGAAACTCGAGAAACGGGCGTCGACCGTGGGCAACCGCCCTCCAAATCGTCGGATTGAAAACTTGCAGGCGAGACTGTCCAGAGCCAGGCTTGGTTCCTCGGTCTGTGGTTTCCCAGCTAATTGGGCTGGTGGCAGGTAGTGCACTGATCCTTCCTGGGCTGCGGCGGGCTAGAGCTCGATCGGGTGGCTTTTTCAACGGGGCCGGGCAGCGAGTCGGGAAGCAAAGAGAGAGAGAGAGGGTGGAGCACACAGGGCGCGGCCGGTGCTTCGAAGCCGGGCAGCGTTCGGACCTAAGAAGAGGGAGGGAAGTGTCCCAGAGGGTCCGCTCCACGACGGGAAAATAATAAAAGAAAAAAAGTCAATATTAAACGCGCAAGAAACCGTGGAAAGCAGCGCTAACAACAGCGGGGAAGAAGGCAAAGCGCAGGAGGTGCCATTTTGTTAAATCGGGGAAGAAGGCAAAGCGCGGGAGGCGCCATTTTAGATTTGCAAGATGCCGAAGACTGGCTGTATCACTCCTTTTGATAATACAATAGAGGACTGGACCACGTATGTGGAAAGAGTCGAGGTATATTTCGAGGCAAACGAAATAGCGGAGGGGAAAAAGGCATCGATATTGCTAAACTTAATGGGCGCTAGAACGTACGGCCTATTGCGGGACCTGATTACTCCAGCCAAACCGAAGGCAAAGAGTTTTAACGAAATTGTTGCTGTCCTACAGGAACACTTAAACCCTGCACCGCTGTTGATAGCAGAAAGATTTAAATTCCACAGGAGAACTCAGCACAAAGATGAGAGCAATGCTGAGTATCTTACGGAACTACGCAAGCTATCAAAGCACTGCCAGTTCGGAGCAGGACTGGCAGATACCCTACGGGACAATTTGTCTGTGGACTCCTGAGTGAAGGAACACAGAAGAAGTTACTCTCAGAGAAAGAGCTGACGCTAGATAAGGCTTTCAGCGTGGCAGTATCGTATGAAGCAGCAGCCAGGGGAGCTGCAGAAATTCAACAAAAACCACAGGAATACGGCACCCACGAAATGACACGGGGATTTGCAAAATGTTATCGCTGCGGCAGAACTAACCATGACCAGAAGGACTGCTGGTCCAAAGACAAAATATGCAGGCAATGCGGGAAGATGGGACACATTGCACGAGTTTGCAGGTCTGGGAAGAAGACCAGCGACAACAAAAAGGCTACTAAAGAACCGTACAAGAAAGTACAAAAGATGACGGACAGTAGTTCCGAAGACCAGATGAGCGATAGTGAATCCGGGAACAGGAGACTAAGCTGTCTCAAACTTCACAATGTAATCGCAAAAGAGGATCACCGAACCATTTGGGTCACCCTCACGATAGCAGGGTCCCAAGTTAAAATGGAATTGGATACAGGATCAGCGCTAACCGTCATGAATCGACGAGACTACGAGCGGCTATTTTCACACATACCCTTGAGAGAGACATCCATCGTCTTGACGATGTATACGGGGCAAAAAGTATACCCCAGAGGAAAAATGAGGGTGCCTGTCGAATACAACGGCAAGAAAATACGGAAATTGTATCTCTACATACTGCCAAATGGTGGACTACCGTTATTGGGACAGGAATGGATCAGGAAGATAAACTTAGATTGGCACTCCATTCATGCAATGACGGTGGACGGTAAAAAAGATGAAGACGTCACTCCTGGACGGTTGTCAACAATCTTAGCTAACGCCAAAGAGGTATTTCAACAAGAACTGGGCACGCTTAAAGGCGTAACCACCTCGATAAAAATAGAAGAGAATGCAGTTCCCAAGTTTTTCAAAGCAAGACCGGTACCATATGCAATTCGCCCAGCCGTCGAGGCAGAGCTGGAGAATCTGGAGAAGGCGGGCGTGTTGTCTAAGGTCGACTGGAGCGAGTGGGCGACACCCATCGTTCCTGTCATGAAGAAAACGTTAAGCAATAAGTCCGGGGAGCCAAGGAAGATTCGCATCTGTGGGGATTTCAAGGTGACGGTGAACCCAGTCCTTCACACAGTACAATATCCTCTTCCAAGGATAGAAGACATCTTCGCCTCACTGTCCGGAGGGAAGCATTTTACAAAAATTGACCTAGCACAAGCATATTTGCAGATGGAGGTTGAAGAGTCCTCTAGGAAGTATCTCACGATAAACACTCACAAAGGTCTTTACCAGTATCATCGATTGCTATTCGGAGTAGCATCGGCTCCGGCGATATGGCAAAGAGCGATGGAACAAGTCCTGCAAGGGATTCCGGGGACTCAGTGTTACTTGGACAACATCCTTGTAACAGGTGAAGATGACAGTGAACACCTTAACAACCTAGAACAGGTGCTCACTAGACTACGGGAACATGGGCTGCGAGCCAACCGCCCCAAGTGCGAATTTTTTAAGAAACAGATATCGTATTGTGGCCATGTGATTGATGAAGAGGGGTTACATAAGTCCCCTGACAAAATTGAAGCGGTTGTTAAGGCCCCAGCGCCTGAAAATGTGTCACAACTGAGGTCATTCCTCGGATTGGTGAATTACTATCATAAGTTTTTGCCGAATTTGTCGACAATTCTGCACCCACTGAACGCCCTGCTACGAATGGGGGTAGCATGGAAATGGAGCGATGATTGTAAGCGTGCTTTTCAGAAGAGTAAGGACTTAATCACTTCAATGGAAGTATTGGCTCACTGCAACCCAGCACTCCCAATCAGGCTGGCGTGTGATGCGTCTCCCTACGGCATTGGGGCGGTACTGTCACATAAATTCCTTGATGGTTTAGAGAGGCCGATAGCTTTTGCGTCACGCTCGTTAACTTCTGCTGAGCGTAACTACGCCCAGATTGACAGTGAGGCCTTCAGCCTAGTGTGGGGGGTGAAGAAGTTCAATCACTACCTGCACGGTCAAAAATTTACTCTACTAACCGATCATCAACCTCTTGTCTCCATTTTCAACCCTCAGAAGGGCGTACCGATAATGACAGCACAACTGCTGCAGAGATGGTCCCTTTTCCTAGGGGCACACCAATATGACATCGAGTACAAAGGAACTAAACAGCATGGAAATGCTGATGGATTTTCACGTCTACCGTTGTCGACGGTGGAAGAAGAAGACCTTGCAGTGGATCCAATGGAGTTATTCCACTCGACCATAGTCGAATGTCTCCCTGTGACGAATGCAAACATAGAAAAGGAAACACGGAATGACCCGACACTATCACGGGTCTATGATTTAATGGTGAAGGGATGGCCAGCACATGGTGAACCACTGCTGCCAGCATTCTCTCCGAGAAGAGAACAGCTGTCAGTGTGCAGAGGAACCTTGATGTGTGGATCCAGAGTAGTAATTCCACCTAAGTTGACGGATAGAGTGCTCAATGAGCTTCATGAGGGTCATCTGGGTGGGGTAAAAATGAAGAACTTAGCCAGAGCGTTTGTGTGGTGGCCGGGAATCGATAGAGAAATCGAAGAGATGACCAAGGGCTGTGCAGGATGCCAGAAGGTCCAAAACGCCCCACCACAAGCTCCTCTGCATCCATGGGAGTGGCCCTCATCTCCATGGCAAAGGGTGCACATTGATTTTGCTGGTCCCTTCATGGACTCAATGTTTTTAATTGCGGTGGATGCACATTCAAAGTGGCCAGAGGTAATAAAAATGTCCTCAACCACCACGGAAAAAACTATCACAGTTTTACGAACCTTTTTCGCCAGGAATGGGCTGCCTGAACAGATTTGCTCTGACAATGGACCACAGTTTGTGTCTGAAGAGTTCCGGAGGTTCTTAAAGAACAATGGTGTTAAGCATTACACATCTGCCCCATATCATCCAGCCACTAATGGATTGGCCGAGAGGTTTGTCCAAACATTCAAGAAGGCTATCAAGGCAATGTGTAATGAAGATATACCCCTATAACACAAGGTGGACAACTTCTTGTTTGCCTACCGGAATGCGACACATGCGGTTACCAACCAAACTCCAGCCATGATGTTCTTCAATCGAAGACTACGATGCCGCTTGGATTTGGTTAAGCCAAACGTCCGAAGAGATGTGGAGAACAGGCAGTTTCAGAATATGAATGAAAGGCCGACCAGGAGTTTTAAGATAGGTCAACCAGTTTTGGCCCGGGACTACCGCACTGAGAAATGGCAGCCAGGAACGATTTGTACACGACAAGGACCTCTCATGTATACCGTGGACGTTGGGGAGAGCATTGTAAGACGCCATGCTGACCAGATTCTAGAGTCACTGGAAAACGTCAACTCCACACCACGATCTGATACACCTGATAATGAAATCGACGTTCCAATTGCAGCTACCGCAGAACCGGTAATATTGGAAGCAGATGAACCAAACAACGACATTGATCCCGACTCAACATTGCCAGAAGAACCTGATACCCCAAAGAGGCGTTATCCAGACAGAATCAGGAAGCCTCCTCAAAGACTGAACTTATAATTGCTTAAACTTAACCAATGTATCTAGCAACAGTAATTGTGATTGTAATTAGTTATCATTTAGTTGTTAAATGAATGTTATGTACTGTTTATCTAAAAGGGGAGGAATTGTTGCGTACGTACCTTTTAAGAGAATAATTGGTCTCGGACTGCAGTACCGGCAGTGACCACCCCTGTATCAAAGGCGCTAGTGAGCCTCTGTGTTTTTAGTTTCACTATTGACTTCCACCAGTAAAGGCTTAGTTTGTTCACTCCTGCTGTCCGTGTCTCAATTATTCACGGACGTAACAGCCAAGGGGCAACATGTAGATGAGAAATAGGAGGGGGCCAAGGATAGATCCTTGGGGGACACCAGAGGTAACGATGTGGGAGCGGGAAGAGAGGCTAACTGATATTCTGATCATTTCCGCACAGTATGATCCCAGCCCCAGACTTATCCCTCACTGCGGAGAGAGAGCGAGGCAGAGACTGTGAGGGAGCAGATACGTAGAGAGGAAAAGAAACACTGGGGTAGAATTTGACTTATTGTAGGTGCTATGGTACAAACCAGGAGATTGTGAATCAGCCACACATTTTGCACCAATGGAAATAAAACTCGGGAGAGATGTAGGGCAGGATCCCGGTTCATTCCTGGAGACGGGACTGATTGTATACCCTGTGTTCATGCCCAGTGATACTGCACACCAGGAGCAGAGCCTGATCAATGTGACCCTGTGACACCTCGAGTGGGAGGGGCTCCGGCCACTTTGTGACATCGCTCCTTGCTGCTGTGTGATTGGCCCCTGGCTCCCGTGTGATGTCACCTGGAGACAGGGCCCCGCCCCTGGTTACGGCCCATCAGTGGGATGTCAGTGTCTGTATCTACCCCGTGCTGTACCTGCCCTGGGACTGTTTGCTGGGACAGTGTAGAGGGAGCTTTACTCTGTATCTAACCCGTGCTGTACCTGCCCTGGGAGTGTTTGATGGGACAGTGTAGAGGGAGCTTTACTCTGTATCTAACCTGTGCTGTACCTGCCCTGGGAGTGTTTGATGGGACAGTGTAGAGGGAGCTTTACTCTGTATCTAACCCGTGCTGTACCTGCCCTGGGAGTGTTTGATGGGACAGTGTAGAGGGAGCTTTACTCTGTATCTAACCCGTGCTGTACCTGCCCTGGGAGTGTTTGATGGGACAGTGTAGAGGAAGCTTTACTCTGTATCTAACCCATGCTGTACCTGCCCTGGGAGTGTTTAATGGGGTAGAGGGAGCTTTACTCTATATCTAACCCGTGCTGTACCTGCCCTGGGAGTGTTTGATGGGACAGTGTAGAGGGAGCTTTACTCTGTATCTAACCCGTGCTGTACCTGCCCTGGGATTGTTTGAAGTGACAGTGTTGAGGGAGTTTTACTCTGTATCTAACCCGTGCTGTACCTGCCCTGGGAGTATTTGATGGGACAGTGTAGAGGGAGCTTTACTCTATATCTAACCCGTGCTGTACCTGCCCTGGGAGTATTTGATGGGACAGTGTAGAGGGAGCTTTACTCTGTATCTAACCGTGCTGTACCTGCCCTGGGACAGTTTGAAGGGACAGTGTAGAGGGAGCTTTACTCTGTATCTAACCCCGTGCTGTACCTGCCCTGGGAGTGTTTGATGGGACAGTGTAGAGGGAGCTTTCCTCTGTATCTAACCCGTGCTGTACCTGCCCTGGGAGTGTTTGATGGGACAGTGTAGAGGGAACTTTACTCTGTATGTAACCCGTGCTGTAGTTGCCCTGGGAGTGTTTGAAGGGACAGTGTAGAGGGAACTTTACTCTGTACCTAACCCGTGCTGTACCTGCCCTGGGAGTGTTTGGTAGGACAGTGTAGAGGGAGCTTTACTCTGTACCTAACCCGTGCTGTACCTGCCCTGGGAGTGTTTGGTGGGACAGTGTAGAGGGAGCTTTAATCTGCATCTAACCCGTGCTGTACCTGCCCTGGGAGTGTTTGATGGGACAGTGTAGAGGGAGCTTTACTCTGTATCTAACCTGTGCTGTACCTGCCCTGGGAGTGTTTGATGCGACAGTGTAGAGGGAGCTTTACTCTGTACCTAACCCGTGCTGTACCTGCCCTGGGAGTGTTTGGTGGGACAGTGTAGAGGTAGCTTTACTCTGTATCTAACCCATGCTGTACCTGCCCTGGGAGTGTTTGATGGGACAGTGTTGAGGGAGCTTTACTCTGTACCTAACCCGTGCTGTACCTGCCCTGGGAGTGTTTGATGGGGCAGTGTAGCGGGAGCTTTACTCTCTATCTAACCCGTGCTGAACCTGCCCTGGGAGTGTTTGATGGGGCAGTGTAGAGGGAGCTTTACTCTGTATCTAACCCGTGCTGTACCTGCCCTGGGAGTGTTTGATGGGACAGTGTCGAGGGAGCTTTACTCTGTACCTAACCCGTGCTGTACCTGCCCTGGGAGTGTTTGATGGGGCAGTGTAGCGGGAGCTTTACTCTGTATCTAACCCGTGCTGAACCTGCCCTGGGACTGTTTGATGGGACAGTGTAGAGGGAGCTTTACTCTGTATCTAACCTGTTCTGTACCTGCCCTGGGACTGTTTGGTGGACAGTGTAGAGAGAGCTTTACTTTGTTTCTAACCCACTGTACCTGCCCTGGAGGTATTTGATGAGAGCTTTACTCTGTAACAGAGGATTACATGGGATATACAGCACAGAACCAGGCCATTCGGCCCAGCCAGCCCATGCCGGTGTTTATGCTCCGCTCGAGCCTCCTCCCGTCTCACCTCATTGACACTGTTAATTCTTTCTGTGTCTTTAGATTTGAACTTCTCTTTTACCAGGTTTATCCGAGTCTTGTAGTTACAATTTAACTGAAAGTACTGCTGTGGATTTGCCTTTCCTATTCCAGTTAGCACCTTAGGTCTGATCAGAGACTGAGCAAACCTCCCAAAACATGAGGAGTGATCTGATCGAGGTGTTTAAAATGATGGTCCACCACCATCTTCTCAAGGCAACTAGGGATGGGCATTAAAGATGGTCTTGTTAGCATTGACCACATCCTGAGTAAAACTTAAAAAGGGAATTGACAAGGTAGCTGATTTCCAAGAGTGATTTTTCTAATAGTGAATTCTGTAATCAAGCGACATCAAATTAAAATTAGAACTAAGCTGTTGAAAATTCAATCCAGGAAAATAATCTTAAAGCAAAATATTGTGTGAATGTGAAATGCACTACCACAGGAGGCCATTGATGCAGATTTAATTCAGGTATTTAAAAGTGGATAGATTCTTAGGTTGTATCGATATTAATTGAATGGAGAAAGTGGGGAAAATGAGGTTAAAAGAGTAGATCTACCATAGTTAACAACATGGTGAAGCTTGCTGAAAGGTCTTTTGCTGTGTACCTTGAAGTTACCAGACTGATCTCGACTATGACGTTCGGGTGACTGTGGATAAAGTCACACTGAGGGGGAGGAATCGGAGGCATTCACTATGGGTGTCCTTGAACAACTGGCTCAAAAACAGCAGTACCGAAAAACCTGCTGTAAGGTTTTTGTGTACAATTGGCTCTGGAATGTTGCATGTGAGCATAAAGAAGGTGAGGAAGAATAATTTAGAAATGGGATGGTGTGTGGGAGCATTTTTAGCCATTTTGTTTTGCCTTCCCAGACATCCTCTGAAGCATGGTAGCACCAACACTGATTGTAGAAGGTCTTGAGACAACTTTCCTTCAAGACATTCCAACATCATGCTGCCACGATATTGATGGCTCCCAATAAAGGCTGGCTGTGCCGACCCATTCAAGTGGTGTGGAGGATATTCTTTTAAATATTGGCAGATCTGACAGGGTAGCTAATCTTACAATTGTAGTTTGTGAAGATTACAGATAAAATGCCCAGATGTATCAGAAATTACATTCATTTTATGTCTCCAGATTCTGGAGAAGCTGAAAGACATTGCCGTTTATCTTTCCAAAGACGATTGGACAGAGCTAAGTGAATGGGTCGACATCCGTTATAAGAAAGTGCAGCAGAACTATGAAACCATGCTTGCAGTAGGTTTGTACAAAATCAATTATTTTCTTGCTTTCAACATTTCTCCCTTCCTCTCCTGAACATTCTGATTCGTACTGCCATACAATTCTTCCAATATTACACCCAAGTGGATGTTCTCCTCATATGTGGTTAGACATTTTGGTTGGGATTTTACATTTCACCGCTCCTGGCACACATTAGGAACACATATCAGGAAATGCAGCACCCCCAACCTGTGATTCGCTGAATATTAATTTACTTGCCTTGAAAAAATCCTGTCTGACTGTATGTAGGCTTGTGATATGGGGACAGTGCAGCTGATCCCGATCTCACCTGACTATCAGAACACCTCCTGTTATACCTGTGTGGCTTTCCCCCCACTTTTTGTGCAAAACGACTAAATGATTGTCATTAAAACTAAATGAAGAATAAAAACAGTAAATATTGGAATAAGGGAGGAAAGCTCTACATCTCAGATGCCATCAAGGACCTTCCTTTCCCTCGGTACTGAGAGTGACCGTCAGCTGTCACAAATGTACATCTCCTTCCTTTGGACTCTCCAATGGGTCCAATAGGGATCAGTGGCATAAAAATCTGGGAGAACAGGACTCTTAGAGGGCATGGACCTGAGTGCTGTGCTCCCAGCTCCCCAACATAACATAAAAGCTCCTTTTCCTCTGATCAGTCTGGGCTGGATTTAAATCCAGATGCCATTGATGAAAGGAAAGCCTCTGTGCTGCTCTTACCTGATATTATTCTAAAATGGTTCGATTCAACAGATGCCTTATGTTAGTAAGTTAAGTCAAATTAAATACAGGCAATTATCAACTGTAGATGAGTGGAATATTTTAATTTTCACAGGATTGAATGTACCAGATCCAGCGTTCATGTCAAGACCTAGCAGTGGGCACCAACCCCGTGTGTATGTTTCTAGTGACTCGGATGAGGAGTGGACGCCTAAACTTCTTGTGAAAAACCCACCAAGTAAATTGAATGTGTTTTCTTTGTTAAAGTATTAAATGTGCTTTTTTAACACCCTGATTATAACCAGTTTGTCCAGCAGCTAGTACAGATTTTTGTCAGGAGGCAGTTACTTTGAAGTTTTGGAGAGCTGGAGATTTAAGTAAATTGTCTGATCACATTTTCCCTTCTACTTGTGTAAGTTTTCTTTTCCAATTTTATCTGCATAATGTATTGATTTTTTTGGAGCCTAAATAAACTAGATATTTTTAGAATCGTTATGCTGTTGACATAAACAAACTGAAATCTGAGATTATCTCAATCACACTGATGTCTTACTTTCTTTCCAAGAGGTGAGATTCTTTAAGCCTCTCTTTAAGAATGAAGATACCAAGAAGACTAAGAAAGAGAACACCAGAAAGGTAATTCAAAGTAAACAGAAATTCTTATCAAACTAATAAATCGAGATGGAAACAAACTGCTAGATATTCACAGCAGGCCTGTCAGCATCTGAAGGATATATCGATACAAGTTCCCACCCAAACATTAACCAGTCTTTCTCCTTCAGACACGAATTGAGCTGCTACACACTTCCAGTATTTTCTGTCTTTATCTCAGATTGCTAGAAAACAATTTTTCTTTTTAATTTTGCTACATGACTTCCCAATTTGTGCCCCATGGTCCCTGGCAACTTGGTTCTATTTGTATTTATATTTCTTACATAAGAAGATAAGAATTAGGAGCAGGAGTCGGCCATATGGCCCTTCGAGCCTGCTCCGCCATTCAATAAGATCATGGCTGATCTTTGGCTCATCTCCACTCTCCCACCCGGGCCCCATATCCCTTGGTTCCCCTCGAGTCCAAAAGTCTATCTAGCTCAGCCTTGAATATACTCAACGACTGAGCATCCACAGCCCTTTGGGGCAGAGAATTCCAAAGATTCACAAACCTCTTAGTGAAGAAATTCCTCCTCATCTCAGTCTTAAATGGCTGACCCCTTATCCTGAGACTATGCCCCCTCGTTCTAGACTCTCCAGCCACGGGAAACAGTCTCTCAGCACTTACCCTGTCAATCCCCCTCAGAATCTTATATGTTTCAATGAGATCACCTCTCATTCTTCTAAACTCCAGGGAGTATCGGCCCAATCTCCTCAATCTCTCCTCACAGGACAACCCTCTCATCCCAGGGATCAATCTAGTGAACCTTCGTTGCACCACCTCTAAGGCAAGAATGTCCTTCCTCAGATAAGGAGACCCAAACTGTGCACAGTTCTCTTGGTTGCTTACTTGTCCTTGAAATTCATGGCCAGGAGATTTGGAAAGGCCTTTTAGCGCTGTTGGTGGATAAATCCTCCACCAGCATCCCAAAAGCTGTGAATATCAGCAGCTTCAAATATCTGCAAATTAATCAAAACATGGATATAAATTTTATATGTTGCTCATGAGGCTCCATAATATGGATCTAGCTGGTTCATGAAGACAAAACCCCTTGGTCACTGCTGCTGTACTAACATTTCAAGGTTCCTCTTCCTGTCGTTGTAATCAAGAATTGCAATACTAACATCTGAAGGTTCCTAGATTTTCCAGTGGTTATAGTCAAGATTTGCATTTCTCATGTTGGGAACTAGATTCGAGGGGCAACATATCCGGTGACGCAGGGCTGCAGAAAGATCCAACTTCATTTTGGTGACCGTTATGTCCCACTATTCACTGGAACTCACTGAGACACTTCCAAAGATGCACACAAATTTGTCCAAGAACGGAAAGTGTTGAAAATAAATGTTTCAATGTTTGACAGCACATTAACAGGAACTTTACATGAACATTGGATAAAACACCCAAGTGGCTACCCTTGTGTGTTGTTAGTTGATATGATTGCACTAGGATGAGGGTGAGTGTGAGGGGTGGCTAGTGAGATGGGGATGTGATAATGTAGATAGAGAGGGATGGGTGGAGGTGCAAGGTAAGTTGGTGTAAGGATGTGCAGGAGTAGGGTAGGGAAGGCAGAGTGATGGGGATGTGTTGAGAGGTACAGCGGGATGAGGTTGAGAGTGGCTTTGTACTAACGTTTCATGATCTAATGAGATCATTGAAATGTTTGCGCCACAGCACCCAGGTCCTCCTGACCACATCCCTGCTTGTGCCCTCCTGTGCAATGTGCAACCAGGCTGTTTTGTTCTCCTGGGGAGGTGTCTTCCGCCCATCCGAAGGGAAGAGGACCTCCCTGCATGCTCTGACTCCGTAAGTATATGGAGGGAGACATGGGAGAGCCTGGGTGCAGCCCTGCCCCTCTGTGCAGTGATTGTCAGTGTTTGCAGCACTTCAATGCTGTAGAACACTGACAGCACAAATGTCAAAAGAAAGTTGGCCATGGTCCCTTTAAAGAAACTGGCTGATGACACTTCATGAATGATGTCACTAGACCCGCTTCCTCTAATTGGTCCGGGAAAAACGCTGGGCGGGCTTAACAAGCCCCATCAATGCAAATTCATTTTCCAGAGCGGGATGGAGCTAGCCACTGACATCACCCACCCCGGACCCACCGAGGTAAGCAATATCCCGGCCGCCATGTCATCCTCACAACTTACTTTCTCACCTAGCTTTGTATCATCAGCAAACCTGGATACATTACACTCGGTCCCTTAATCTAAGTCATTAATATAGATTGGAAATAGCAGAGGCCCCAGCACTGATCCTGGTGGCACCCCATTAGTAACAGCCTGCCACCCTGAAAATGACCCATTTATTCCTACTCACTGTTTTCTGTCCTTTAAACCAATCCTCTATCCAACCTTACCCTAACCCCCAACCCCATGAGCCCTTATCTTCTAGGACAACCTTTCATGTGGTACCTTATCAAAAGCGTTTTGAAAATCCTAATATACTACATCCACTGGTTCCCCTTTATCTACCCTGTCAGTTACATCCTCAACAAACTCGGATCAATTTGTGAAACACTATTTCCCTTTTAGAAAACCATGCTGACTCTGCCCAATCATATTGTGATTTTCTAATTGCCCTGTACCACTTCCTTAATAATGGATTCCATAACTCCATGTTCCACAGAATGAAGGTATTTGTTACCAGTTGCTTGTGTACATCAGGCGGAATATAATGTTCGTTTTTAGGCATTGTCAAACATTACCTCTCTTTTAGCGATCACGCGTAGTTTGGGAAGACCAAAGGTGAAGTAGTAAAACTATGTGTCAAATCTGCTCCTGTCCCATTTTCCTGAAGGCATGATTCATGAGTAGATATGTTTCCTAGTCTGGGCTGGCTTATTTTGCAGCCCTTTTGGCAATTGCTAAATGGCTGTTCTTCATGTGTTCAGCTCTTCATTGTCGGAGAAAATCGAATCTGGTTTCGTATATACGCACATACACTTTCCAGAAGTGATGATTAGTTAGCAATCAGTGGAAATCCTGGTTAATTTCATTCCCTTCCTTGCAAAAGGGTGCTGAGGTTAATTGTATTAATTTTACCACATTTGCTGAGATCACCAAATTGAACACAGGAGTACAGAATCAAACATGGGAACGTTCTGACCTGTGTGGCTCAGGACTACACTGGGGAGCGACAGCATTTATCCAACGGGTAGTTGGGTAGGTTTGTTTATTAAATATGCTACAACTAATGGAGAGGAAAAATAGACAAACACTTTGACTTGTACATAATCTCTTTAGTATTACAGGCAGTCTTGAGGCAGCTATTCTTTAATTCAGGAGCGGTGAGGGACAGTTTTACCGTCACATTCTGCATTTCAGAACCAAAAAGCTCCATCACAGATGGCGTCCCATTTAGAAGAGGATAAAGCTGAAGTTTCCAGGGGCTTCACTGAGGACACTGCCTCAGGTATGGAAGAGACAGCTCCAGTTAAAAAGATCAACAGAGAAACGAGTACTTTGGTTTGTGAAAGTGAAGCTCGTAGTGAATTCAGTAAAGGTATTTGTCCTGGAATAAAGGATTTCAGTAAAGTATTTCTATTTTGAATAATTGAGGGTGTTTTAATGAGGAAGAGATGCTCTATGTTGATAATGTGACCACTACCGTAGTCATTCAAATCAGATTAACACAGTGTCTTGCATTATTATGTAAATGTCTTCAGCATCTTCTGTGCAACCAGAAACAAACCTTACATGCAAGAATATTACAATTAATTGGTTCAATTTTTGTTCATAATCTTTTTGATTTATTCCACAGTTGTCTGTACTGGAAAGATCTTGGGGTCAGCAAATGAGGAAACAACCAAAGAGACTGAAAGCAGAAGACACAGTTTGAGAAAGAGAGAGAGAAAAGTTTACACTGAAGAAAGGGAACTTTGTGACGATAATTACCTGTGTATGTGCAAAGTAACCTATCCATTTCCTCAGGGCAGGAATAATTTATTGGGCGTTTTGGTGTGATGGCATAGGGGCCTTGGTAGGCCGGGGGATTGGTGGAGCAATGCAGCATGTCAGAGTGGTGGGACAGGAGTGCAGGCCTGTGTTTGCCCACAAACAGGCACCGATTGTTCTTTATCATTGAGGAAAAACAATCACAAATATGATCCCCAAACTATTGATAATAATTCTGGAATCTTCTAATGAAATATTATAGGACTTTCAGTAATCATAAACTAATGGCCCCTGATTACAGGGAATAGCAGCTCCTTGTCTAAGATTTAAAGCATCCTATACCAGCCTACAGCAGGACCTGGACAACATCCAGGCTTGGGCTGACAAGCGGCAGCTAACATTCAAACTTATGAATGTCAAGCAGTGGCCATCTCCAAAGAATTGACGATGCAGCCAGAATTAAGTTGGGAGTCAGCATGGTTTGGGAAGGTTGTGTGGAGATGATGACATAACTGAAAGGGCAAAGTTGAGAAGTGGCACTGACCCCGAGAGTGATTTGCCTGATGGTTTAGAGGGACTTTTCTAACTGGATTGGCCGATTGAGCTTCATTCAAAGAATGAGGAAGCTTTCACCGATAGGAAGCAAAGCCCAAGGGGGAAAATTGAGTCGCGCCCCGCGGCCGAAATTCACCGGTAGCGCCCCAAGACCCTTGCGTTAACATTGATATAACCACGAATTGTACTTCCAAAAGAAACTTCTAGATCTTTCATTACACTGACAATTTCTCTTTCTTCCTTCTCCAGCAGCTCACCAAGTGCACCGAGATGAGTCTCATCCTTGCCCTCATTGCAATGTTGCTTTTACCACTGCAGAGTTTCTTCAGAAGCACATCAGGAGACATCCTGAATCCTGTGGACAAATTTCAGCAGGACAATCTTCGCCTCCCAGCACAAAATATCTTTGACAACGCGAAAGTGGGCAGGGATCATTCACACTCTCTGTCCAGAGGAGAGAATTTATAAAATCAGGTGATCTTCACCTACGCCAGCATATCCACACAGGAGAGAGGCCGTATAAATGTACTGAATGTGGAGAGAGTTTCACAGAGGCAGGGAACCTCCAGAGACACCAGTGGATCCACACAGGAGAGAGGCCGTATAAATGTACTGAATGTGGAAAGAGTTTCACAGTGTCAGGGAACCTCCAGAGACACCAGCGGATCCACACAGGAGAGAGGCCGTATAAATGTACTGAATGTGGAAAGAGTTTCACACAGGCAGGGAACCTCCATACACACCAGTGGATCCACACTGGAGAGAGGCCGTATAAATGTACTGAATGTGGAAAGAGTTTCACACAGGCAGGGAACCTCCATACACACCAGTGGACCCACACAGGAGAGAGGCCGTATAAATGTATTGAATGTGGCGAGAGTTTCACACAGGCAGGGAACCTCCAGAGACACCAGCGGATCCACACAGGAGAGAGGCCGTATAAATGTACTGAATGTGGAGGCAGTTTCCCACAGGCAGGGAACCTCCATACACACCAGTGGATCCACACAGGAGGCCGTATAAATGTACTGAATGTGGAGAGTTTCACACAGGCAGGGAACCTCCATACACACCAGTGGATCCACACAGGAGAGAGGCCGTATAAATGTGCTGAATGTGGAGAGAGTTTTACAGTGTTGGGACCTCCATACACACCAGCGGATCCACACAGGAGAGAGGCCGTATAAATGTACTGAATGTGGAGAGTTTCACACAGGCAGGGGACCTCCATACACACCAGTGGATCCACACAGGAGAGAGGCTGTGAAAAGGTTAAAAAAGGGCTAAGATGAGGGGATTAAGGAACAGAGCATATCTCCAACCATATAAGGAATTGGTATGAACAATGTCCAGAAGGAAAGTCTGGTGTAGTCGTGGCCAAAGTGCACAAACCGTGAATCACTAACAGGAATGTATTGAGAGATAACGTATGGGGTCACAAGACCAATGCACACAGGTCACAAGAATTTGCACCCGAAGCCAACTGTGTGATGAAAGAAATGTATACGTGTAATGCACCTAATTGTAAACAGTAGCCACGACTCAGAACAAAACCTGTATATAAGGCAGGAGATTTTCAACGATCGGGAACATTCATCCCAGGATGGGTGTCTTCCCTGTCGACTTGTAAATAAAGTTGTTTTACTGAACGCACCTCCGGACTCCGAGTGATTGATTGGGAATAAGGCGGACGTCGACCCTTTATATCACAGGGTCCGTCTAGGGGAGAAGAAGCTCTCCCGGTTTACCCTTACAACTTGGCGTAGTCGGCAGGATCTACCGGATGGGCTGAGTAGAGACATTGTCTCCTCGCATCGAAGCTCAGGGCCGGAGATCCAACGAATCAGAGGCGGAGTCGGGATACATGAGTAAAGCAACTTGGGTGCATGCTAGGACATTATAGAAATGATAATGTCTGAATAAGTTGAGGAGCTCGGGTTATATAGGATTGGATATAGGGAAAATCCAATCTAGGCGGAGTTAAAACCGCGTAAGCAGGGAAAGGTCCCTGAAGGTCCGGGTGAGTCCCGGAGGTAGGAAACAAGGGAGGAAACTAGCAAATCCACCCTAAAAGGATGGCGAACAAAAAGGACGCCAAAAGATCTAAACTCCCGTATGAATTTGTATGCGCTAGGTATCGACGGACAACAGTAGGGCATAAGGTAACTTGCCGTATGAATTTGTACGCGATAGTATCGGATAACGGAAATTCTGATAGGGGCGGGGTAAAAAGACCCCGGGGAAGTGAGAAAACCTCACGGAAATTCCCGAGCGGCTAGAAAATGCCTGGGAAAGAAATCGACGGACAAACAGGACGGCGTAACGTAACTTGCCGTATGAATTTGTGCACGATAAGTATGAGAAAGTTAAGGAAAAGATGGTAAAAAAAAGGGATATGATGACAAGGTAATAAAAAGAATGGGAAAGGAAGGTGGGATCCTGAATGGGTTCCCGACCGACAGAAAGAATGGTGGAGTAAGGAGAGCAAGAATAAGGAGGAGAAAACTGTAGTGGTTCTTTGTCAGGGCCACCTGAAAAATGTGTAAGATTGGGGCCACACGGGAGAGGGAAAAAGAGGAGTTAGTGGAACAGTTAAAAAAGGTAGGCACCAAGTGTGCTGCTGTAATGAAGACAAGGTCAGTGCATAGTGGAAGGAATGATAGGAGATCGATTGGGAGGATTTAGAAAGAGAAACCTAAAGTTTTACCGACACGGAAGTTATTAACGTCTGTGCTAAAACAAATAAAACACAAGATTGCTGAGTGAAAGGAACCTTAAAAAATACTGGGCTCTCAGTTTGTGTGAAAGTGTGTGAAAGTTTTCCTGACTATGGATGTTTAAGAAGTTACAGTATTCCGTTTGTCTGAAAGCCTGTCTTTAAAAAAATGTCCAGTGTGTTTTAGCTCCACCCACTCTTTGGTACAGAGAGCTAAAAGCTGTTTAACCCGTTGAAGACTTGTCTTGAAGGATGGACAAGCGTGTGTTGTTTTAAGTTTGTTAATTGTTTTACAAAAGATAAGCTTCAGTCTTGAAGTTACAGTTGCCAATTTGCCTGGAAGAAAATTAATTTGAATGTTTACAAGGCATGGGTAATTGTTTCCTTGTTAATGTGACTATGGTTTCTTTCTTTTCCAAGTGATACTGGTTAGTTTATAAAAAATTGATCTGGATTGGATTGGAGTTATGAGGTTAATTAACCTATTAAAACCAGGCTTTCATTGTGGCCACGGTGAAATTCTGGTTGGTGTAAATTTGTGTAAACCATATTGAATAAGATATTTAATGGTCTGAAACCAGCCCTTAAAATATTTACAGTCTTGGATATAGCGAACAGGTTCTGGTCCATACCATTGGCAGAGGAATCACAAGGGAAATTCGCCTTTACCGTCAGGGATAGACAATATACATGGACCAGGGTCCCACAGGGGTTCCATAATAGTCCAAATATATTCCACCGTGTACTGAGTCAAGCCTTAGACGAGTTAGACCTATCAAAGTACCAGAGCGCCCTACTCCAATATGTCGATGACATAATGATTGCATCAGAGGATGCCAAAGGACACATGGGAGCATTACTAGCCACCCTCCAGACATTTAACAAAGCTGGCTTTAAATTGAGCCCAAAGGGCACAGGTTGGACTGTCCAAAGTAAAGTATCTAGGACACGAAATTAGCCAGGGGTATAAGGCACTCCCGCAGGAACAAAAGGCAGCCATAAAAGACAAGCCAAGGCCAGTGACCGTCCGGGGAGTGAGGAAAGTGTTGGGACTATTTAATTACTGCAGGAATTTTATATCAGACTTTGCAGGGAAAGCAGAGCCGATTCAACGGTTAGTTAAAGGGGGGAGACCCACCACCGATAAGATAGAATGGGAGACGGAGCAGGAGGAAGCATATAGGGCCCTTAAACAGGAATTAATAACAGCCCCTGCCCTAGGATTATCAGATCCCACTCGACCCTTCCACCTATATTGTGATTTAGATCATGAGAGTGATTCAGCCGTGGTAATGCAAGATCACGGAGGGAAACAGAGACCCGTTGCGTATTACTCTGCAAAAAAAGACCCAGTAGTGAAGGCGATGCCACGATGTGTGGCTGCAATAGATTGCGCCACCCGGGCGGTGTGAGTAAGTGAACCAATAGTGATGATGGGAAAGGTAATTTTGCATATCAACATACGTTAGTGGGACTACTCAACACAGGAAAATTGTGGACGATATCGGATAGCAGGAAAGCTAAATGGGAAACGATATTACTCCCCAGGGATGGAACTGTGATAATACAAAAACATCCCGGGGTTAATCCAGCCACGGGCATATTAACGGAAGGAGAAGAGCACAGTTGTCAGATGAAAATGGAGGAAGAAATAGGGAGTGGAGTAAAGGAAGACCCACTAGAAAATCCCCATATGGTCATCTATGTAGATGGATCCCGAAAATATATCAACGGAGAACCCAGAACAGGGTGGGCAGTAGTAAATCAAGAAGGAAAGACCCTGTTAAAAGGAGCCCTTTATGGGGATAAGTCAGCACAGGTAGCGGAACTAGTGGCTTTAATAAAAGCGTTGGAAATAGCAAAAAAACAAACGGATAAATGTTTATACCGACAGCCGTTATGCCTTCGGAGTGGTGCATGATTATATGACACTATGGGCCAGAAGGGGGTACATGACCTCGACGGGAGAGGTAGTAAAACATGGAAAACTAATAGAAAGGTTAGTTAAGGCTGCACAGGCACCTTTAGAGGCAGCGGTAATTAAAATAAAAGCCCACACAAAGATAGAGGATATGGACTCACAGGAACCCCAGGACCAGGCCCCTATAGGGAATAGGTATGCAGATCTAGCCGCCAAATTAGCTGCGGAAGAAATGCAACCAAAGGATGTGTTTAAAAACGAAATAAATATGGTCATGACAGTCAGTGGGGTACAGGAAGTGAATATAATGGAGGTACAAGAAAATACTAGTAAAGAGGAAAAAGAGAGATGGAGACAAGCGGACGCTCGACTACAGGATGGAATCTGGAAATGGGGCCCCCGTAACCAGGTGGTGGCACCGGAATGTTGCAGACAACAACTGATGGCGCTATACCATGGTGTAACACATACTGGCAGAAGTAACATGTTGCACCTACTGACACAGTACTGGTGGTGGCCAAAGATGGGTCGGGAAGTAGCGAAATATTGCCACCGCTGTATAATATGCGCTAAGAATAATGTAGGACAGAGATGTAGAGTTAGAGTAGCAAACCAACCCAGGCCCCAAGGACCCTGGGAAAACTTACAAATTGACTTTACCAGCAGGACCGGGGGAAGAAATATTGCCCGGTAATAATTGACCAATTTACCAGGTGGGTGGAAGCTTTTGCCACCCAAGATTGCTCTGCAAAAACAGTTGCACTAATATTGGCTACCGAGGTTATACCCCGTTGGGGAGTGCCTCTGCAAATTGACTCAGACAACGGCACTCATTTCACCGGTAAAATAATGAAACTTGTAAGCTGTTACACGTAACACAAAAATATCACATACCATATCACCCCCAGAGCTCGGGGATGGTAGAAAGAATGGACACTGAAAAACGCGCTGACAAAAGCCATCCAAGAAACAGGGAAGGGATGGTCGGAATTATTACCCAGCATACTAATGAGGCTGCAAGCCACCCCAGGACGAACGACTGGACTGACCCCCTACGAACTAATGACAGGACGAGCTATGAGACTACCAGAGGATTTGGCTGGAGGGGTGAGTGAACCAGGACCAGTACAAGATAGATTAAGTACAACTAAATCAGGAGGTACAAGCACTGAATAAAGAAGTAAGGAACCAACAATAGATTAAAGATCTAGAAAGGCAGAATGCTGGACTTAAACCAGACGAGTTGCCCAGAATAGGTCAACAAGTAATGACGCAAGTTATCGGAAGAAAGGGAATGGAACCCCGTTGGATGGGGCCATATACTGGATTAATGACAAGTGATACGTGTGTTTGTCTACAGGAACCGACGGGTATGCGATGGAAGCACTGGACCCAGGTGAAACCATTTAACACTAAAGACCCCCATTCTACCCTCTCCTCTAGGGGAAAGAGCTCGGAAGACGACCAGACCTCTGTTTAAATTACAGATAAACGTGGATCCAGTGAGATGGATTATTATAACTACTCTGATGACAACACTTATAAGCCCAAATAACGGGCTGAAAGAAATGGACTGCAAGTTAAGATCCCCTAGTGGAGACTCCACGAGGAACTTCATTATATCACACAGTTACGAGTGTGAAAAACAGGAAAAGGATGTTACAGGTGTAACGGTATCTGGGTGAACTTGGATCAACGACCATGCGGACCCTGTAGAATGACAGGTACCAGCAATATGGTAAGATGTAATAGACACTGGCAGGTGTTGGGTCAAGTAGGGGGAGGATATATCCTGAGCTGCACGGACAATATCATAAGATGGACTATTGTACACGGCATTACAACACCTCAACCAACAACAAGAAGGATCACACCACAAGGAGTAACCCTAGAACCAGCAACACCCCCAATCACAACAACACCTGAAGAACGAAGGTGTCCGAAATGGACGCCTGGGCCCGAAAATGGACTGGTGTTATTTACCGAGGGAGAACAATTGTATGATAATGTGAGACATGAAATTGTACCGGTACTAATGAACTTAACCATGCTACAATGGCCAGGATATTGTGAAAGATTTACTAAAACTAGAGAGTTGTATGCATATATGATAAGGAATGTAATTAACCAAGCTGCTGATGCAACAGGGGCTTCTAGTTTCAGGGGACATGCTGCATTCCACCAAAGAATTAAGAGGGGCTTAGGAAACGATGTACTCACGGGAATAAATACGGGGATGTCATTCATTAATGCCCTGGATATACAAGGAGTCCAGAGTAGTGTGGAACAATTACAAAGGGTAATACAACAGATTTTAGAGAAAGAAACTGGTTTGCTTCAACAAGAATCAGAGTTGGGAGAACATACGATAAGGAAATTACTCGAGGGAATCAAAGTTATAGAAACCATGTTGGCACTATCAACAAACTAAACCATAGAGATATGAGGAACAGGCAAAAGATGGGGTAGGGAGAAACTTGTGCCATGCCTATGGCCAATGGACCACCGGACAGTTAAAACACAATCTGGCACAGATACAACGAGGTGAGGGACCAGACTGGATTAACAGCACACAGCTCTATGGCCTGAGCCAGAATCCAGGCCCTCTGAGTGCCTGTACCCTCAAGGGGATGACCAGAGTATATCCAGTGATACAAAAATGCAAAGCAGAAGTGACAGCAATGATAGGCATGGTACTCATGATACCAGTGGTGAGACTAGACACGACTCCATACCCACAGTACCAGGTAACAAACATAGGCATAGTGAGGGGTGAGACATACCTCCAATACTATCCAATTGATACCTATGCCATCAGGAAGAATGGTACTATAAGAGGAGTCTCCCTAAACGGATACCATGGGAAAGGTACGCTTAAGATATGCCCACATCCGGTAGGAGAAGGCACTAAGGATGAGTGCAGCTATAATAAGACAGAGGGGTGCATGTTGGAATTATCACATCGATCACCATCACACCCGCTCGGGATATAGAGGCAGAGGGGAGTATTGTATAGCCACCACAGAGACTGAGCACCAATATAGTAACCTTGTATGTGTAATCACAATGCCTAACTTCTGCTTTACACCAAAGATCCCTGTGACAATTGGACACACCAGATTGGTGTATGTACACTCAAGGGAGGAAATGAAACTAAATGTGACAGATAGTTTAAGGGACGAATTGGTCAATTATGAAGATCCGGTGGGGGCTCCAATACCCCGCCTGCAAGGGGATCTGCAAGAGATAAAAGAGGGCTTAAGTAAAATGGTGAAACAATACGTAATGTTGCAAAGGAACCTTGGGGAACTAGAAAGGGACATAGAAGTAGAACTACAGGAGGTCCCATGGTATAAGAAGCTGTGGGATTGGGGGATGAATGTCAACCCCCAACCATGGGACAGCATTACGTCTCACATACTAGTTACAGTACAATTGGTTTTGGCGATAGGAATGGGAATAGCAGCATGTGCCGCCTGTAAAAAACGTAGAAAACAAAAAAGAAAAAAGGAAATGGAAGCAATATACATGACCTTGATAAAGTAGTAATGTATGCTGTTCGATGGTAATTGTTACAGAAACCTCCTGGGCAGATACCCATCGAGCAGACAGACTATTACTACGAACGAGCGAAGGCTTGGGAGAAAGACCTGCTTAATGGATGTATAGTACTAATAACATTAATGCTTATAACCTATGTAATTGGATGGATGATATGTCGATGGAAAAGATGTCGGGCTGCGCAGATTCAGGCCCGAGGCTGTCGGCGATTCCCAGGAGGCCGTCATTCCAGTGTGACTCCGGGAATCCGCCCCCAGATTTGTTCCCAGGCGGGCCAATAGCAGAAGGTCATCCCCCGGGGGTGGGAGGGGGAGGGGCGGGTGATCGATCACACATCGCTTCCTTGCACTCCGCCGGTCAAGCTCCCAGCTAGGCCGCACTCGAAGCCTGGGACTCGCCTGAGCCCGAGGCCCTGCCCCAGGCCCCCTCCTCCCTGTACCCCTTCAGCAGCTGGTTGAGCAGGGTCTTCTCGTTGGCCCCTTGCCGCCGCGCGAGGAGGGGCGGCAGCGGATTGCGCCGGTACTCGATGACCGCCATCTTGGCCCGGTCCAAGTTCTCCCGGGTGGGAATCTGCATCATCCACACGGAACTCCCCCGCCGGTGGTCCTGGAATCGCGGAGCCAGGACCTTGAAGAGCTTCGGGATGAGATCTTTCTCCTGACAGAAACAGAAAAAGAGGTTTATTCCTAGAAATATTCCGCTCTTCCCCTCCCCTCAACCGGGCCCAATAAGAACTCTCCCTTCTCAGTTACAGCTCACTCTCGCCTCCGAGTCAGAAGGTCATGGGTTCGAGCCCCACTCCAGAGACTTGAGCCCATAAACCAGGCCGACACTCCCAGTGCAGTACTGAGGGAGCGCTGTACTGTCGGAGGGGCAGTACTGAGGGAGCGCCGCACTGTTGCAGGGGCCGTACTGAGGGTGCGCCGCATTGTCGGAGGGGCTGTACTGAGGGAGCATTGCTCTGTCGGAGGGGCAGTACTGAGGGAGCACCGCACTGTCGGAGGGGCAGTACTGAGGGAGCATCGCACTGTCGGAGGGGCAGTACTGAGGGAGCGCCGCACTGTCGGAGGGGCCGTACTGAGGGAGCGCCGCATTGTCGTAGGGGCAGTGCTGAGGGAGCATTGCACTGTTGGCGGGGCAACTGAGGGAGCATCGCACTGTCGGAGGGGCAGTACTGAGAGAGCACCGCACTGTCGGAGGGGCAGTGCTGAGGGAGCGTTGCACTGTCGGAGGGGCAGCACTGAGGGAGCGCCGCACTGTCGGAGGGGTAGTGCTGAGGGAGTGCCGCACTGTCGGAGGGGCAGTGCTGAGGGAGCGCCGCATTGTCGGAGGGGCAGTGCTGAGGGAGTGCCGCACTGTCGGAGGGGCAGTGCTGAGGGAGTGCCGCACTGTCGGTGGGGCAACTGAGGGAGCATCGCACTGTCGGAGGGGCAGTACTGAGAGAGCACCACACTGTCGGAGGGGCAGTGCTGAGGGAGCGTTGCACTGTCGGAGGGGCAGCACTGAGGGAGCGCCGCACTGTCGGAGGGGTAGCGCTGAGGGAGTGCCGCACTGTCGGAGGGGCAGTGCTGAGGGAGCGCCGCATTGTCGGAGGGGCAGTGCTGAGGGAGCGCCGCACTGTCGGAGGGGCAGTGCTGAGGGAGTGCCGCACTGTCAGAGCGATTCACTGTCAGAGGTGTCACCTTTCAGATGAGAGGTTAAACACGAGGCTCCGTCTGCCCTCTCAAGTGAATGCAAAAGATCCGCAGCCACTATTTTGAAGAGGAGCAGGGGAGTTCTCCCCGCTGTCCTGTGACCAATATTTATCCCTCAACCAACATCTGGTGATGATCACACTTGTATGTGGGAGCTTGCTGTGCACAAATTGGCTGCCGGGTTTCCTACATTACAACAGTGACTACACTTCAAAAAAAAGTACTTCATTGGCTGTAAGGTGCTGTGGGACGTCCTGAGGTAGTGAAAGGCGCTATAGAAATGCAAGTAGCCAAGGCTCTTTGCGATGGCCAGCGCGGCGAGATCGCGGGCGTGGCGGAGTGATGCTCGCGACACAGGCCGACCCCGAAGACCCCGCGGGCCCCCTCCCCCCCCACCCCGCCCCCGCGCCAGAGATACTGACCGTCAGCCAGAAGTCGGCCATCTTCATGGCTTTCTCCTCCGTGTCCCCTCGCTTGGCGTAATCCACCAGCTGGAAAGCAAGGGCAGATCAGTCAAACCCGCAGGCTCCTTCCCAGCACAGACAGAGGCCAGTCGGCCCCTCGAGCCTGCCCTCCTTCTGTACGCGAGCAATCCCCAAACCCATCCCACTGCCCCGCTCTCTCCATCGACAAATATTGATCCCAAATTCCCCCTTTCACAGAGGCCATGGTCTCGGCCTCAACCTCCTCCCCATGGATTCAGTTACGTGGGGGATTGGAGAAGCTGGGATTGTTCTTCGAGCAGAGAAGGTTTAGGGCAGATTTAACAGAATCATAGAATGATACAGCGCAGGAGGAGGCCATTCGGCCCATCGTGCCTCTGTTGGCTCTTTGGACCCACTCCCCTGCTCTTTCACCAGAGCCCGGAAAATGTTTCCTTTTCAAGTATTTATCCAATTCCCTTTTGAAAGTTATTATTGAATCTGCTTCCACCGGCCTTTCGGGCAGCACATTCCAGATCACAACTGTTGTGTATGTACCTTTAAGAGAGAACTGCTTTTATACTGCAGTACCGGCAGTGATCACACCTGTATATAAAGCCGTAGCAGGCTTCTGTACTTTCAGTTCCAGCATACCCTCTGTTCAGTAAACACCTCTTATTACCATTCTCCTGCAGTCCGTGTGTTATTGATACGCGGACACTACAGTGGCGATGAGCAGGTTCGAACTCAGTTGCAGTACTGCATCACCTCACGGGGATCCATCCCTGAAAAGAAGCTTCTTGGAGGTCGAAGCCAGAGCAACGGGTGTCGACCGTGGGCAACCGCCCAGTGATCCATCGGAGTTCAGTGAATCGCAGGGGAAGCTGTGGAGAGCTGGGCTTGGCTCCCCAGTCAAGGTGTTCCAGCAAATCGTGCTGGTAGCAGGTAGTGCGCTGACCCTTCCGGACTGCGGCGGGCTGGAGCTCGATCGAGCGGCTCTGCAAGGGGGCCGTGCAACGTCGTCGGGAAGGAAAAGAGAGAGAGAGGGTGGAGCGCAGAGGGCGCGGTTGGTGCTCAAGAGCCGGGCAGCGTTAGAGAAAATAAAAGAGGGGAAGGAAAAGAGACGCGCCAAAGCCGCGGGGCGCCGCCATTACTATTTAGAACACTCGGAGCAGCATTGGCAGCAAGGGGAAGAAGGAAAAGTGCGGGAGGCGCCATTTTAATCCATTGGGGAAGAAGGAAAAGCGCGGGAGGCGCCATTTTAAACCACCCAAGATGCCGAAGAGTGGCAGTATCACTGCTTTCGACAACGAAATAGAAGACTGGACCACGTATGTGGAAAGAAATGAAGTGTACTGCAAGGCAAATGGGGTGGCCGATGAAAAGAAGGCATCGGTATTATTAAATTTGATGGGCGCGAGAACGTACGGCCTATTGCGGAATTTAATTACCCCAGCTAAACCAATGGAGAAAAGCTTTGAAGAGATTGTCAATATCTTACAGGAACATCTAAACCCGACACCGCTGCTGATAGCAGAAAGATTCAAGTTCCATAAAAGAAACAGCACAAAGATGAGAGTAATGCTGACTATCTTACGGAACTACGCAAGTTATCGAAGCACTGGCAGTTCGGAGCAGGACTGGCAGATACCTTAAGGGATAAGTTTGTCTGCGGGCTCCAGAGTGAAGGAACCCAGAAACGGCTACTTTCGGAAAAGGACCTTATGCTAGAAAAGGCTTTCAGCATTGCAGCATCCTACGAAGCAGCAGCACGGGGAGCTGCGGAAATACAACAGAAACCGCAAGAATATAGCACCAATGAAATGGCATATGGAGCAGAAAAGTGCTATCGCTGTGGCAGAACAAACCATGACCAGAAGGATTGCTGGGCTAAGGACAAAGTATGCAGGCAATGTGGAAAAGTGGGACACATAGCATGAGTCTGCAGGTCGGGAAAGAAAACCAACACTAAAAGAACTACTAAGGAAAAGTACAAGAAAGTACAAAAGATGACGGACAGTAGTTCAGAAGACCAGAAGAGTGATAATGACTCCGGGAGCAGGAGACTAAGTTGTCTAAAGTTACACAACGTGATCGCAAAGGAGGATCACCGAACCATTTGGGTCACCCTCATGATAGCAGGGTCCCAAGTAAAGATGGAATTGGACACAGGATCAGCCCCAACAGTCATGAATCGACGAGACTACGAGCAGCTATTCTCACACATTCCCTTGAAGGATACGTCCATTGTCTTGAAGACATATACGGGGCAAAAAGTCTACCCCAGAGGAAAAATAAGGGTGCCCGTTAAATACAACGGCAAGGAAACACAGGAACTGTATCTATATATACTACAAGGTGGAGGACCGCCATTATTGGGACGTGAATGGATCCGGAAAATACAATTGGATTGGCATTCCATTCAGGCGCTAGCTGTGGCTGACAAAAAGGATGACGACGCCACACCTGGACGACTGTCAAAAATTCTAACTGACGTGAAAGAGGTGTTCCAGCAAGGACTTGGGACTCTAAAAGGCGTGACGGCAACGATAAAAATTGAAGATAACGCAAACCCTAAATTTTTTACGGTCAGACCGGTACCGTATGCGATCCGCCCAGCCGTCGAAGCAGAGCTGGAGAGTCTGGAGTGTGCGGGTGTGCTGTCCAAGGTGGACTGGAGCGAGTGGGCCACACCCATCGTTCCTGTAATGAAGAAATCATTGAGCAGCACGCCTGGGGAACCGAAGAAGGTTCGCATCTGTGGGGACTTTAAGGTAACTGTGAACCCAGTCCTTCAAACAGTACAATATCCAGTTCCGCGGATAGAAGATATTTTCGCCTCACTATCTGGAGGGAAACGCTTTACGAAGATTGATCTGGCCCAAGCGTATCTACAAATGGAGGTAGATGAATCATCTAGAAAATACCTCACGATAAACACTCACAAAGGTCTTTACCAGTACAACCGACTGGTATTCGGGGTAGCATCAGCTCCGGCAATTTGGCAGAGAGTGATGGAACAAGTCCTGCAAGGGATCTCGGGGACCCAGTGTTATTTGGACAACATCCTGGTTACGGGCGGAAATGACAGTGAACACCTTGCCAACCTGGCTCACTAGATTACAAAAATATGGGCTACGAGCCAACCGCCCCAAATGCGAGTTTTTCAGGAAACAAATCTCGTATTGCGGCCACGTGATTGATGAAGAGAGGTTACATAAGTCCCCAGACAAGATTGAGGCAGTAGTCAAGGCTCCAGCACCGGAAAATGTGTCACAACCGAGGTCGTTCCTCGGGTTGGTGAACTACCACCATAAGTTCTTGCCAAACTTGTCTACAATTCTGCACCCGCTGAACGCCCTGCTGCAAACTGGAGTAGCATGGAAATGGAGTGATGAGTGTAAGCGTGCCTTTCAGAAATGTAAATGCCTAATCACTTCAAAAGAAGTATTGGCCCACTACAATCCATCACTACCGATTCGGTTTGCATGTGATGCGTCTCCCTACGGCATTGGAGCAGTGCTGTCGCACAAATTCCTTGACGGTTCAGAGAGGCCAATAGCCTTTGCGTCACGCTCGTTAACTTCAGCCGAGCGTAACTACGCCCAGATTGACAGGGAGGCCCTCAGCCTGGTGTGGGGGGTGAAGAAGTTCAATCACTATCTGCACGGGCAGAAATTCACCTTACCGACTGATCACCAGCCTCTTGTCTCCATTTTTAACCCAAAGAAGGGCGTTCCGGTGATGACGGCGCAACGGCTGCAAAGATGGTCCCTTTTTCTAGGGGCACATCAATACGACATAGAGCATAAGGGCACGAAACAGCATGGAAACGCTGATGGGCTGTCGCGCCTGCCGCTGCCTACGGTGGAGGAAGCACCTACAGTGGACCCTGTTGAGATATTCCATTCAACCATAGTCGAATGTCTACCTGTTACAAACTCAAGTATAGAGAAGGAAACCCGAAATGACCCGACACTCTCTCGGGTCTATGATTTGATGGCGAAGGGATGGCCAGCACATGGCGACTTACTGTTGCCAGCATTCTCGCCAAGGAGAGAACAGCTGTCAGTGTGCCGGGGGACCTTGATGTGTAGATCCCGAGTGGTAATTCCACCCAAGTTGAGAGAAAGAGTGCTCAATGAGCTTCATGAGGGTCAGCTGGGAGGGGTAAAAATGAAAAGCCTAGCCAGGGCATTTGTGTGGTGGCCGGGAATCGATAAAGAAATCGAGGAAATGACCAAGAGATGCACAGGATGCGAGAAAGTCCAAAACGCTCCACCACAGGCCCCACTACACCCATGGGAGTGGCCCTCATCTCCATGGCAACGGGTACACATTGGTTTTGCTGGTCCATTTATGGACTCAATGTTTTTAATCGCCATGGATGCACATTCGAAATGGCCAGAGGTCATCAAAATGTCCTCCACCACCACGGAGAAAACTATTGCAGTCCTACGGACCATCTTCGCCAGGAATGGCTTGCCAGAACAGATTTGCTCCGACAATGGACCACAGTTTGTGTCCGAGGATTTCCAGAGGTTTTTGAGGAATAATGGGGTAAAGCATTACACATGCGCCCCATATCATCCAGCCACAAATGGATTGGCTGAGAGGTTTGTTCAAACCTTTAAAAAAGCAATAAAGGCGATGTATAACGACAACATACCACTGCAACACAAGATGGATAATTTCTTGTTTGCTTACACATGCGACACATGCAGTCACCAACCAAGCTCCAGCCATGATGTTCTTTAACCGAAGGTTAAGATGTCGCCTGGACTTGCTCAAACCAAACATAAGACGAGATGTTGAGAATAAGCAATTCCAGCACATCAATGAAAAGCCAACCAGGAGCTTCAAGATAGGGCAACCAGTCTTGGCCCGCGACTACCGAACAGAAAAATGGCAGCCAGGAACGATATGCACACGGCAGGGACCACTAATGTACACAGTGGACGTTGGAGAGAGCATCGTGAGACGCCATGCTGACCAGATTCTGGAGTCACAGGAACAAGTCAAACCCATACCACGAGCATGCGCACCTGGTGATGAACCCGAAGTACAGATTGCGTCTACCTCAGAATCAGTGGTATTGGAATCTGACGAACCAACCAATGACAATGAGCCAGAATCGACTCCGCCGCAAGAACAGGATACTCGAGAAAGGCGCTATCCAGACAGGATCAGGAAGCCTCCTCAAAGACTGAATTTATAACTGATTACTTTCAGCTGATGTATATAGTACAAAGAAAATTGTAATTGTAATTAGTTATTATTCAATTGTTAAATGAATGTTATGTACTGTTTATCTAAAAGGGGAGGAATTGTTGTGTATGTACCTTTAAGAGAAGAACTGATTCTATACTGCAGTACCGGCAGTGACCACACCTGTCTAAAAAGGCCTAGCAGGCTTCTGTACTTTCAGTTCCAGCATACCCTCTGTTCAGTAAACACCTCTTATTACCGTTCTCCTGCAGTCTGTGTGTTATTGTTACGCGGACACTACAACAACAACTTGCTGTGTAAAAAAAAATCTCATCTCCCCTCTGGTTCTTTTGCCAATCACCTTCAATCTGTGTCCTCTGGTTACCGACCCTTCTACCACTGGACACAGTTTCTCCTCATTTACTCTCAAAACCATTTATGATTTTGAATACAATCTTCCCCTTAACCTTCTCTGCTCTAAGGAGAACAATCCCAGCTCCTCCAGTCTCGCCACATAACTGAAGCCCCTCATCCCTGGAACCATTCTCGTAAAGAGCAGCGTTCAAAATCATGAGGGGTTTTGATCGAGTAAATGAGGAGAAACTGTTCCCACTGGCAGGAGGGTCGGTAACCAGAGGGCACAGAGTTAAGATAATTGGCAAAAGAACCAGAGGGGAGATGAGGAGATTATTTTTTTACGCAGCGAGTTGTTGTGATCTGGAATGCGCTGCCTGAAAGGCCGGTGGAAGCAGATTCAATAATAACTTTCAAAAGAGAATTGGATAAATACTTGAAAAGGAGATATTTGCAGGGCTCTGGGGAAAGAGCAGGGGGAGTGGGAACTAATTGGAGAGCTCTTCAAAGAGCCGGCACAGGCACGAGGGGCCGAGTGGCCTCCTTCTGTGCTGAGAGATTCTATGGGAGCATTCCGTGCTTCAACACCTCTGTGTACAGAAATTTCTACTAATCCCTCTCAGAACACTCGTTAAATTGATGGGCTCACGTCACTGACTCCCCAAGCACAGGAAATTTATTGTCCCCATTCACTCCATCAAAACTCATTCTCATTTTTAAAAACCCTATTAAATCTCCTCTTAGCCTTCTCTGCTCCAGTGCAAATAGTCCCAGGATCTCAAGTCACCTCTCTGGCTCAGTGGGTAACACTCGCTCTCGCCTCAGAGTCAGATGGTCGGTTCGAGCCTCAGTCCAGAAACTTCAGTACATAATCCAGGCCGACACTCCCAGCGCAGTAATGAGGGAGCGCCGCACTGTCGGAGGGGCAGTGCTGAGGGAGCGCCACACTGTCGGAGGGGCAGTACTGAGGGAGCGCTGCACTGTCAGAGGGGCAGTACTGAGGGAGCGCCGCACTGTCAGAGGGGCAGTACCGAGGGAGTGCCGCACTGTCGGAGGAGCAGTACCGAGGGAGTGCCGCACTGTCGGAGGAGCAGTACTGAGGGAGCGCCGCACTGTCAGAGGGGCAGTACTGAGGGAGCGCCGCACTGTCAGAGGGGCAGTACTGAGGGAGCGCCACACTGTCAGAGGGGCAGTACCGAGGGAGTGCCGCACTGTCGGAGGAGCAGTACTGAGGGAGCGCCGCACTGTCAGAGGGGCAGTACTGAGGGAGCGCCACACTGTCAGAGGGGCAGTACCGAGGGAGTGCCGCACTGTCGGAGGAGCAGTACTGAGGGAGCGCCACACTGTCGGAGGGGCAGTACTGAGGGAGCGCTGCACTGTCGGAGGGGCAGTGCTGAGGGAGCGCCACACTGTCAGAGGGGCAGTACTGAGGGAGCGCCACACTGTCAGAGGGGCAGTACCGAGGGAGTGCCGCACTGTCGGAGGAGCAGTACTGAGGGAGCGCCGCACTGTCAGAGGGGCAGTACTGAGGGAGCGCCGCACTGTCAGAGGGGCAGTACCGAGGGAGTGCCGCACTGTCGGAGGAGCAGTACTGAGGGAGCGCCGCACTGTCAGAGGGGCAGTACTGAGGGAGCGCCGCACTGTCGGAGGGGCAGTGCTGAGGGAGCGCCACACTGTCAGAGGGGCAGTACTGAGGGAGCGCCGCACTGTCAGAGGGGCAGTACTGAGGGAGCGCCGCACTGTCAGAGGGGCAGTACTGAGGGAGCGCCGCACTGTCAGAGGGGCAGTACCGAGGGAGCGCCGCACTGTCAGAGGGGCAGTACTGAGGGAGCGCCGCACTGTCAGAGGGGCAGTACTGAGGGTCGTCGTCGTACGTGTCTTCACACTGTTCCCTTTGGGGAATTGTATTAAGTGGCAGAAGGATTTCTGGCCGCGTTAACGCTCCTTCAGTGACCGTAACCATCTTCATACCAGCCATTAGGGCGGAAGAGTTTTACGGGCTCCCACAACCCATACGAGGGGGGGGGGGGGGCGGGGCTACCCACACCCACGGACGCAAGTATCCCGCTGGATGTCAACCCAGAATTTAGAGCCGGAGCTCCGACTCCACTTGTCGGGACTGTCTGGAGTGGGGTTCGAAACCCTACACCTTCTGGCCCAGCGGCGGGGATGCTACCGCTACACCAAAGGCCCACTCCAGTACTGAGGGTGCGCTGCACAGTCAGAGGGGCAGTACTGAGGGAGCGCCGCAATGTCAGAGGGGCAGTACTGAGAGAGCGCTGCATGGTCGGAGGGGCAGTACTGAGGGAGCGCCGCACTGTCAGAGGGGCCGTACTGAGGGAGCGCCGCAATGTCAGAGGGGCAGTACTGAGGGAGCGCTGCATGGTCGGAGGGGCAGTACTGAGGGAGCACTGCACTGTCGGAGGGGCAGTACTGAGGGAGCGCTGCACTGTCGGAGGGGCAGTACTGAGGGAGCGCTGCACTGTCAGAGGGGCAGTACTGAGGGTGCGCTGCACAGTCAGAGGGGCAGTACTGAGGGAGCGCCGCACTGTCAGAGGGGCAGTACTGAGAGAGCGCTGCATGGTCGGAGGGGCAGTACTGAGGGAGCACTGCACTGTCGGAGGGGCAGTACTGAGGGAGCGCTGCACTGTCAGAGGGGCAGTACTGAGGGAGCGCTACACTGTCGGAGGAGCAGTACTGAGGGAGCGCCGCACTGTCGGAGGGGCAGTACTGAGGGAGCGCTGCATGGTCGGAGGGGCAGTATTGAGGGAGCGCTGCACTGTCGGAGGGGCAGTACTGAGGGAGCGCCGCACTGTCGGAGGAGCAGTACTGAGGGAGTGCCGCACTGTCGGAGGGGCAGCACTGAGGGGGCGCTGCTCTCTCGGAGGGGCAGTACTGAGGGAGCGCCGCACTGTCGGAGGGGCAGTACTGAGGGAGTGCGGTACCGTCATTCGAATAAGTCGTTAAACCGAGGCCTCGTCTGCCTTCTCAGGTAGACATAAAAGACCCTGCGGCCACTATTGGAAAAAGAGCAGGAGAAGTTATTCCAAGTGTCCTGGGCTAATATTTATCCCTCAACCAATAATCAGTAAAAACAGATGATCTGGTCTTTTAAAAAAATGCATTCATGGGTTGTGGGCGTTGCTGGCAAGGCCAGCATTTATTTCCCATCCCTAGTTGCCCTTGAGAAGGTGGCGGTGAGGTGCCTTCTTGAACCACTGCAGTCCGTGTGGTGAGGGCACTCTCTCAGTGCTGTTTGGGAGGGAGTTTTTAGGGAGCCTCTTTTCCAGGTTGAATCGCCCAAGTCTCTCCACACAACTCAGTCCCTCTGGCACCGGGGATCGGTCTCGTGGCTCTACTCTGTGATGCCCCTAGTAGTCGAATGTCTCCCTTATGTCTGTGTGTCCAGAACTGGACCCAGTACATTTAAAAGAAAGACTTGCATTTATATAGCGCCTTTCACGACCACCAAACATCCCAAAGTGATTTACAGCCAATGAGGTACTTTTGAAGTGTGGTCACTGTTGTAATGTAGGAAACGCAGCAGCTAATTTGTACACAGCAAGCTCCCACAAACAGCAATGTGACGATGACCAGATAATCTGTTTTCTAGTGATGTTGGTTGAGGGATAAATATTGGCCAGGACACCGGGGAGAACTCCCCTGCTCTTCTTCGAATTAGTGCCGCGGGATCTTTTACGTCCACCTGAGAGAGCAGACGGGGCCTCGGTTTAACGTCTCATCTGAAAGGCGGCACCTCCGACAGTGGAGTTATCCCCGGTGTCCTGGCCAATATTTACCGTTCAATCAATATCACTAAAACAGATTATCTGGTCATTGTCACATTGCAGTTTGTGGGAGCTAGCTGTGCACAAATTGGCTGCCGCGTTTCCCACATTACAACAGTGACAACACTTCAAAAGTACTTCATTGGCTGAAAAGCGCTTTGGGACGTCCGGTGGTCCTGAAAGGCGCTATATAAATGCACGTTGTTGATTCGGGGGAAAGCAGAGTAACAGCAGCCTGGGCAGACGGCAGGAAGGAACAAGATAAACGGGGTGTTCGAAGGGAGGAAGTGATTACCTTCTCAGTGTAAAACCTCATCTCATCAGCCCGGGCCAGGGTGGTTTCAATCCTCTCGTGTCGCACCAACGCTGTCACAAGTTCCGCAACATATCGATCCGGGACCGGGGTCCGAGCCCCATCCGACGGTAAACTCGCCCATGACTGATCCAGAGGGCAGCGGTGAGATGCATCCTTCCGAGGGGCCGGGAGTCTGGGGGGGATCAGAGACCGGAGCAAAGGTGAGAATTCAACCGTCACAATCCCAGCGTCACGTCACAGCGCGACCCAGAAACACCCTGATCCCGTCCGCCATTCATCACCGTCCCCGTCCCACACTGATCACCGACCCCCCGGACCCCGTCCCACACTGATCACTGCCCCCCCCCGGACCCCGACCCACAATGATCACCGCCCCCGGACCCCGTCCCACACTGATCACCGACCCCCCGGACCCCGTCCCACACTGATCACCGCCCCCCCGGACCCCGTCCCACACTGATCACCGCCCCCCCGGACCCCGTCCCACACTGATCACCGCCCCCCCGGACCCCGTCCCACAGTGATCACTGACCCCACCCCGGACCCCGTCCCACACTGATCACTGCCCCCCCCCCGGACCCCGACCCACAGTGATCACCGCCCTCCCAGACCCCATCCCACACTGATCACCGACCCCCCAGACCCCGTCCCACACTGATCACTGACCCCCCAGACCCCGTCCCACACTGATCACTGACCCCCTGCCCTGGACCCCGTCCCACACTGATCACCCCCCCGGACCCCGAACCACACTGATCACCGCCCCCCCCCCGGACCCCGTCCCACACTGATCACTGACCCCCCGCCCCAGACCCCGTCCCACACTGATCACCCCCCCGGACCCCGAACCACACTGATCACCGCCCCCCCCCCGGACCCCGTCCCACACTGATCACTGACCCCCAGCTCACTTGGGCTGCTAACTCTGGTTGCAGGTATTCCTGGAGATATCATCACATGAACTCCAACCTCCAACCACCCTGCCCGGTCAAACAGCCTTCCCCCCCGCCCCCATCTCCCACTTGCCTGGATGAGTGCAGCTCCAACAACACACAAGAAGCTCGACACCATCCAAGACAAAGTAGCCCGCTTGATTGGCACCCCATCCGCCACCTTGAACATTCACTCCCTCCACCACTGGCGTACCGTGGCTGCAGTGTGTACCATCTACAAGATGCACTGCAGCAACTCGCCAAGGCTTCTTCAGCAGCACCTCCCAAACCCACCACCTCTACCACCTAGAAGAACACACTCGCCTCTGAGTCAAAAGGTTGAGGGTTCAAGTTGCACTCCAGGGACTTGTAGCATATAAATCCAGGCTGACACTCGAGTGCCATGCTGAGGGAGTGCTACACTGTCGGAGGTGCCGTCTTTCAGATGAGACGTTAAACCGAGGCCCCATCTGCTCTCTCAGGTGGACGTAAAAGAGCCCATGGCACTATTTCGAAGAAGAGTAGGGGAATTATCACCAGTGTATTGACAATATTTATCCCTCAACCAACATAACAAAAACAGATTATCTGGTCATTATCACATTGCTGTTTGTGGGAACTTGCTGTGCACAAATTGGCTGCCGCATTTCCCACATTACAACAGTGTCTACAGTTCAAACTTAATTGGCTGTAAAGTGCTTGGAGAAGTCAAGATTGGTGAAGTCAAGTGTAGGTCCCTTGCAGTCAGAATCAGGGGAATTTATAATGGGGAACAAAGAAATGGCAGACCAATTAAATACATACTTTGGTTCTGTCTTCACAAAGGAGGACACAAATAACCTCCCAGAGATGTCGAGGAACATAGGCCTAGAAATTCAGTGGGCTGCGCCACCAGTTAGCACCTTAAGAGGGCGCTAAGTGGGTTGGCAGCCACTGGCCATGCCTCCCGCTAAATTCAGCGGGATGCGAATGGCGGCGCTAGCCGTTAGCACTGCGCCACTACCGATGACGTCATCGGTGTGCGCAGCGCCCCACTGACGCCCCGATCGCGATATTAGATGCGCCCCCTGCTTTAACGCCGGACGCTATGTGCGATCAGTTCAGGGGGGCCTACCTGCGGCGATAAAGGCGCTAATTAAAGGAGAGGTGCGGGGCAGCCATTTCTGTTGCTGGCCGCCTGCCAGCACCTCTCCGCACTGCCGTCCCCGGCCTCCTGAGCACCCCCACAACCCCCTGCGGAGTGCCGACTGCGTTCCAAGAGCCCGGCACTTCTCCTCGGCGCCGGGCTCTTTTGCCGGCCTCGGGAGCCCAGCTGGGCCCCAGATCGCACTGCACAAGGCCCCTCCCCTTTAAGAAGGGAAGGCCTGCAGTACCGCAGCGCAACGTGCCGCAGTGTGTGGCGCTGCGGCACGTTGCGCAGCGATATTCAGTTGCAGCGCCCCAAGAGGGATGCGGGGCGCCTCCAGTAGCACCGCGCTTCCCTCTGGGGCGCTCCAACTGAATTTCCGACGGACGGCTGCGACTGCTTCCAGGGCGCTACTTTTAGCGCCCTGGCGAGGCTGGCGCCCCAAACGGGGCTATAGTGAATTTCTAGGCCATAGGGTCTAATGAAAGGGAGGAACTGAAAGAAATCAGTATTTGTAGGGAAATGGTGTTGGGGAAATTGACGGGATTGAAGGCCGATAAATCCCCAGGGTCTGATAATCTACATCCTAGGGTACTTAAGGAAGTGGCCCTAGAAATAGTAGATGCATTGCTGGTCATCTTCCAAAATTCTATAGTTTCTGGGACAGTTCCCATGGATTGGAGGGTAGCTAATGTTACCCCACATTTCAAAAAAGGTGGTAGAGAGAAAACGGGGAATTATAGACCGGTAAGCCTGACATCAGTAGTGGGGAAAATGCTAGAGTCCATTTTAAAAGATGTAATAGCAGAGCACTTGGAAAACAGTGACAGGATCGGACAAAGTCAACATGGATTTACAAAAGCTAAATCGTGCTTGACTAATCTACTGGAATTTTTTGAGGATGTAACTGGTAGAATAGATAAGGGAGAACCAGTGGATGCAATGTATTTGGACTTTCAGAAGGCTTTTGATAAGGTCCCGCATAAGAGATTAGCGTGTAAAGTTAAGGCACATGGGATTGGGGGCAAGGTACTGACTTGGATAGAGAACTGGTTGGCAGACAGGAAGCAAAGAGTTGGAATAAATGGGTCTTTTTCCGAGTGGCAGGCAGTGACTAGTGGGGTACCGCAAGGATCGGTCCTAGGACCCCAACTATTCATAATATATATTAATGATCTAGACGAGGAAACTAGATGTAATATCTCCAAGTTTGCAGACGACACAAAGCTGGGTGGGCGTGTGTGCTGTGAGGAGGATGCCGAGAAACTCCAGTATGATTTGGACAGGTTGGGTGATTGGGCAGATGCATGGCAGATGCAGTACAATGTGGATGAATGCAAGGTTATCCACTTTGGTGGCAAAAACAGGAAGGCAGATTATTATCTGAACGGCAATAGATTGGGAGATGGGAAAGTGCAATGAGACCTGGGTGTCCTTGTGCATCAGTCGCTGAAGGTAAGCATGCAGGTGCAGCAGGTGGTTAAGAAGGCAAATGGTATGTTGGCCTTCGTAGTGAGAGGGTTCGAGTACAGGAACAAGGATGTCTTGCTGCAGTTGTACAGGGCCTTGGTGAGACCACACCTTGAGTATTGTGTGCAGTTTTGGTCGCCTTATCTGAGGAAGGATGTTCTTGTCATGGAAAGAGTGCAGCGAATATTCACCAGACTGATACCTGGGATGGCAGGAATAACGTATGAGGAGAGATTGAGTCGATTGGGCTTATATTCGCTGGAGTTTAGAAGAATGAGAGGGGAACTCATTGAAAATTATAAAATTCTAACAGGACTAGACAGATTGGATGCAGGAAGGATGTTCGGGGAGTCCAGAACCAGGGGTCACAGTCTAAGGATAAGGGGTAAGCCATTTAGGACAGAAATGAGGAGGAATTTCTTCACCCAGAGAGTGGTGAACCTGTGGAATTCTCTACCACAGAAGGCAGTTGAGGCCAATTCATGAAATATATTCAAGGAGTTAGATATATTTTTTAAGGCTAAAGGGATCAAGGGATATGGGGAGAAGGCAGGGACAGGGTACTGAGTTTGGATGATCAGCCATGATCTCATTGAATGGCAGAGCTGGCTCGCGGGGCCGAATAGCCTACTCCTGCTCCTATCTTCTATGTTTCTAAACACATTGCTGTTTGTGGGAGCTTGCTGTGCACAAATTGGCTGCCGCATTTCCCACATGACTACAGTTCAAACTTAATTGGCTGTAAAGCGCTTCGAGACGTCCGGTGGTCGTGAAAGGTGCTATATAAATGCAAGTTTTTCTTTCTTTTAATAAGGTTAGGTTTAAAAAAAAATAGAAAATAAATTTATATTTAAGAGATTAAAATCATGTTTTTTTTAATCAAATAGATTACAATAAAATTAAAGAGGGGTTAAAATGAGCTAATGTTTCTAAGTGTAAGAGGTTGAAGTGAATGAGAAGTTTGAGTGGAATGTGAAAGTGCTGCTCAGGTTGAACTGGGCTGAATGTGAGTCCTGGGCCTGAGGCTGGGGGAGGGGAGAGGAGGGGGACCTGGGCCTAGTCTCCAGGCCCCAGCCCGCCCACTCATTCCCGCTCCCGGTGCCTCTCCGGCCCCACTTACCCCAACTGCGGGGCCTTATCGGCGGCTAGCGGGTGCCCACTCCCAGGGCGGCTCTTTCTCCGCGGCTCCGGCGGGTTTTTTAAACGCGGTTTTCTAAACGCGGTTTTCTTCCTCTTTTGAACAACAAGGAGCCGCTTTTCCCCCTCACATGGGCGCCGCCATCTTCCTTCCGTCCTCGCGCTAAACCCGCCGGCCGGCGGACCTCGCCCCGCCAACAAACGTTCCGCCTGACTCCCCTCGGATCAGAGGCAATTCTGTCATTTCCAGAATAAAAAGAAAAAGAATGAAAGACTTGCATTTATGTCACGCTTTTCACGACCACCGGACGTCTCAAAGCGCTTTACAGCCAATGAAGTACTTTTGGATGTGTAGTCACTGTTGTAATGTGAGAAAGGCGGTATCCAATTTGCGCACAGCAAGCTCCCACAAACAGCAATGTGATAATGACCTGATAATTTTTTTTAGTGATGATGATTGAGGGATAAACATTGGCCAGGACACCGGGGATAATGCCCCGGCTCTTCTTTGATCTCTTACGTCCACCTGAGAGCGCAGACGGGGCCTCAATTTAACGTCTCATCCAAAAGATGGCACCTTCGACAGTGCAGCTCTCCCTCAGCACTGCACTGGAGTGTCAGCCTAGATTTCTGTGCTACAAATCCCTGGAGTGGGACTTGAACCCACAATATTGTGAGTCAGAGGCGAGTGTGGTACCCACTGAGCCACAGCTAACACGAGTTAATAAGATGCATTTCCTCCCGTCCCTTCCCCACTTCATCGTCGTTCTTTTCCTCCTGTTTCGAAATCAACATTTACCCCCGTCTTCAGATACTTTGGTTTTTGCATCACCATCTACACTGTCCCATCAAACAATCCCAGGACAGGGACAGCACGGGTTAGATACAGAGTAAAGCTCCCTCTACACTGTCCCATCAAACACTCCCAGGGCAGGTACAGCACGGGTTAGATACAGAGTAAAGCTCCCTCTACACTGTCCCATCAAACACTCTCAGGGCAGGTACAGCACGGGTTAGATACAGAGTAAAGCTCCCTCTACACTGTCCCATCAAACACTCTCAGGGCAGGTACAGCACGGGTTAGATACAGAGTAAAGCTCCCTCTACACTGTCCCATCAAACAATCCCAGGGCAGGTACAGCACGGGTTAGATACAAAGTAAAGCTCCCTCTACACTGTCCCATCAAACACTCCCAGGGCAGGTACAGCACAGGTTAGATACAGAGTAAAGCTCCCTCTACACTGCCCATGTGTCTGTACTGGGACAGATACAGTTCAATGTGGTGAAGTTTGAGGTCATCCACTTTGGACACAACAGAAATAGATCAGAGTAATTTCTAAATGGTGTGAAACTCGGAACAGTGGAGGTGCAGAGAGATCTAGGGGTCCAAGTACAGAAATCACTAACAGCGAGTGGACCGGTACAACAAATAACTTAACAGGCTAATGGAATGTTGGCCTTTATCTGAAGGGGCAGGAATACACAGGGTGGAAGTTGTGTTACATTTATATAAAGCTCTGGTTAGACCCCATTTAGATACTGTGTTCAGTTCTGGGCCCCGCACCTCAGGTAGGATATATTGGCCTTGGAGGGGGCGCAGCACAAATTCACCAGAATGGTACCGAGGCTGAAAGGGTTCAATTATCAGGACATAAGGAGGAGGGAAGCTCTTGTATCATTTTCCACCATGGATTGTTTTGCTTTGTTAAAGGCGCTATATAAATCCAAGTTGTTGTAGCTTGTATCCAATCATTTGCAGAGCGCTCTCCCTCTCACTACTTACTTTGCACGGTTACTTTGAGGAAATTGATGAAAAAGACCAGAGTTCTGTTGTAGGAAATAACACAGTGATTAATGATTATTCATCATACTTTATAATATATATTTATATGTAATTCATAAGACGATAGTCATTTCCTCAAACTCCCCGCCAATAGTGTTACTCGGAGTGAGGTGACGCCAGTTGGACCCGAGTGAAACAGTCGCTGTTACTTTGAGTTTTATTCAGTGTTTCTTTGACACGAAAACTCACCGTCCTGTTCGGGTATTTCCAAGCTCGGGTTCCAGCGTCGCTTTTGTGCCGGTGACATCCGATTCTTCTGGGCTCTTATGTTTCCACCCTCCGTTTACTCAGCACTGTCTGTATTTGGGGAGTGGTGTTCCGGGACCCCGGGCTTGGCCACTGATGCCCATTGCTGACTTTATTTGGTTGTATTCAGTGAACTTAAGGCAGTGATCAAATGCTCGAACTAAATCGCTCACATTTCACTTTAGTTTAAAATGACATCGGAGGCCCTTAAGTTGCACTGATCTTTCAGAATTTATTCGGACGGTATATCATTTCCTGCCGTTGTATTACACAACCGTCTCATCGCTTTAACACCGCCTCAGACTTACAAAGCACAATTTTGTGCCCTCGACCGTTATCTATAACTGGCTAGAGACTAAAATATATTAGCGTTAAATAAACTGCTCAATGACAATTAATCAGATCACAAATTGCTTGTTTAAAAATGTCACTAGTACATCAACATAGATTTTACTTGGACAATGTAGACACACATCAATCAGTTTGAATGGAAATATTTTAAATATAACACACAATAATACAAATTAAAACACATTTCGGTCTGTCGAGCCTGGGTCAAATAAATTACACGTTTCAACCAACTTTACAATTTTCAATTTCAGCTTCTGCTTAAACATTTGTCGATACTTTCTTAAACTTTGAAAACTACCATAACTGCATTTTACTGATCATCTGTTCATGAAATCTCATGGGAAACAATTATTCAGTCGCTATATTTATTAGCACGGTATATTTTGTGATAGGCACCTTTACCAACGCAGATGTAACCAGACTGCATAAAGACAACATCGATCCCAACGATCTCTCACCATCAGAATAAAGGGGCTGTGACAGCTCGGTGGGACAAAGACTCACGGAGATTAAACACATTCTGCAGATGCTGCAGTTTATATCAGAGGGAACATTTTGAAATCCCACCTGACTTGGGCCTTGTAGAAGGTGGAGAGGCTTTGAGGAGTCAGGCTATGAGTCACTCATCACAGAGCACCCGGCATCTGCCCTGCTCTTGTAGCCACGTTGTTGATATGTAGGTCCAGTTCAGCTTCTGGGCAATGGGAACTCCCAGGATGCTGATGGCGGGCGAACTTGGCAATGGCTGTACCGTTGAATATCAGGAGGTAGCTGGTCCTTTCTCAGTGGAGTTGGTCATTGCTTGGTATTGATAAGCTTGACTGTTAGTTGCCACTTGTCAGCCCAGGCCTGGATGTTGCCGAGCTCCTGCTGTGGGCTGGCATAGGATGCTTCAATACCTTAGGAGATGTGAATGGAGCTGAACATTTGGAGATTGTCAGCTAATGGTAACGGTATTATACTGGGAATGTTACTGGACCAGTAATCCTGTCGGCCTGGACTAATAACACAGGGGCAAGAATCAGTAATGGTGACCATGGAACTACCGGATTGTTGTAAAAACTCAGCCTGTTCACTAATGCCCTTTAGGGAAGGAAATCTGCCGCCCTTACCCGGTCTGGCCTGTATGTGACTCCAGACCCTCAGCAATGTGGTTGACTCTTAATGTCCCAGCAAGCCACTCAAGGGCAATTAATGCGGGCCTTGCCAGTGATGCCCACATCCCGTGAATGAATACAACAAAACAATGGCCCCACTCAAGACCTTATGACAGAAGCAAGGTTGTTGGTGAAACATCTGGGCCAAGGATCCTGCATCCTGAATAACTCCTGCAGCGATGTCCAGATGGAACCTTCATGCCGTAATCTCAGACAAGTGAGAACCAAATACAATCTTAAACAAAACAAGGCAGTGAAGCCTAAGGCATTCCCTATCCACACGACATAGGAGATGATAGAAATCTGCCATTAAGGCGTGCAACTCACTGAGTCCTGCTCACAGAAGTTGCTGTCTTGAAAAAATAAATTAAACCTCACAGGAGCTCAAGTGATTCAAAGTGTCATTACCAACATGCTTGGGAAAGTACAAATAACGGATGTGCATTTGACAACACTCTCCTTTATTGAGATCACATGCTGCCCTGCTGCCTCACCCTGAAACCCATATTCTGAGGAAACTTGGTGACAGTCGTGTTTCACCAGACCAAGATTGCAGGACAAGGCACATCACCTACAATTAGATCAAACTGCAACAAGGATGTAGTGGGCAAAACAGCTCCACAAAGCCCAGTACAGCCTTGCTAGATACAAATTTCCTTTGCTGCCGATAATATCTCTACCACCAGTCGCTGCGTGTTCAAGAGCCAGGCATCCAACTGAAAGTTTCAAAGGCCACTGTGGCAAGTACCAGATGAATGAGAGGGATCTCCCACAACCACAAGTCTTCCATCCAGGATTCTGGAGCAAAACTGGCAGTTTTTTTTAATAGGGCCACGAGAACTATCTCTGGATAGGTTTACTTTTTCTTTTATTCATTCCTGGGATCTGGGTGTCGCTGGCAAGGCCGGCATTTATTGCCCATCCCTAGTTGCCCTCGAGAAGGTGGTGGTGAGCCGCCTTCTTGAACCGCTGCAGTCCGTGTGGTGATGGAGGAATCTGGGACGTTGGCTGAAAGGTATGATTCTGTGAGTATGACTACGTCAGGCTGTTGCTTGACTAGTCTGTGGGACAGCTCTCCCAATTTTAGCACAAGTCCCCAGATATTAATGAGGAGGACTTTGTAGGATCGACTGGGCTGGGTGTGCCTTTGTTGTGTCCTAACCTGATGCATGGGTCGATGCCGGGTGGTCTGTCTGTTTATTTCATTCTTATTGTATCTTTTTGTACAATAAGATTACAACTGAGTGACTTGCTCGGCCATTTCAGAGTGCAGTTCAGAGTCAACCACATTACTGAACCCCTGAACCACTTCACCACCCCTTGAATCCATTTCCCCACCCCATGGATCAATTTCCCCACCACTGAACACCTTCTCCACTCCCGAACCCTTCCCCACCCCCTGAACCCCTTCCCCACCCCCTGAACCCCTTCCCCACCCCCTGAACCCCCTTCCCAACCCCCTGAACCCCTTCCCCACCCCCTGAACCTTCTTCCCCACCCCTGAACCCCTTTCCCACCCCCTGAGCCCCTTCCCCACCCCCTGAACCCCCTTCCCCACGCCCTGAACCCCCTTCGTCACCCCCTGAACCCCTTCCCCACCCCCTGAACCCCCTTCGCCACCCCTGAACACCTTCCCCACCCCCTGAACCCCCTTCCCATCCTGAATCCCTTCCCCACCCTCTGAACCCCCTTCGCCACCCCCTGAACCCCTTCTCCACCCCCTGAACCCCCTTCCCCACCCCCTGAACCCCCTTCCCCACCCCCTGAACCCCCTTCTCCTCACCCTGAACCCCTTCCTCACCCCCTGAAACCCCTTCCCCACCCCCTGAACCCCTTCCCCACACACGAACCACTTCCTCACCCCCTGAACCCCTTCCCCACCCCCTGAACCCCTTCCCCACCCCCTGAACCCCCTTCCCCACCCCCTGAACCCCTTCCCCACACACGAACCACTTCCTCGCCCCCTCAACCCCTTCCCCAACCCCTGAACCCCTTCCCCACCCCCTGAACCCCTTCCTCACCCCTGAACCCCTTCCCCACCCCCTGAACCCCTTCCCCACACACGAACCACTTCCTCGCCCCCTCAACCCCTTCCCCACCCCCTGAACCCCTTCCCCACCCCCTGAACCCCTTCCGCACCCCCTGAACCCCTTCCCCACCCAAGAACCCCTTCCCCACCAATGAAACACTTCCTTGACCCCTGAACCCCCTTCCCCACCCCCTGAACCCTCTTCCCCACCTCCTGAACCCCTTCCCCACCACCTGAACCCCTTCCTCACCCCCTGAACCCCTTCCCCACTTCCTGAACCCCTTCCCCACCTCCTGAACCCCTTCCCCTCCCACGAACTACTTCCTCGCCCCCTGAACCCCTTCCACACCCCCTGAACCCCTTCCCCACCCCCTGAACCCCTTCCCCACCACCTTAACAACTTCCTCACCCCCTGAACCCCCTCCCCCACCACCTGAACCCCTTCCTCACCCCCTGAACCCCTTCCCCACTTCCTGAACCCCTTCCCCAACACCTGAACCCCTTTCCCACCCCCTGAACCCCTTCCCCACCCCATGAACCCCCTTCCCCACCACCTTAACAACTTCCTCACCCCCTGAACCCCCTCCCCCACCACCTGAACCCCTTCCTCACCCCCTGAACCCCTTCCCCACTTCCTGAACCCCTTCCCCAACACCTGAACCCCTTTCCCACCCCCTGAACCCCCTTCCCCACCCCCTGAACCCCTCCCCCACCCCCTGAACCCCTCCCCCACCCCCTGAACCCCCTTCCCCACCCTCTGAACCACTTCCCCACCCCCTGAACCCCCTTCCCCACCCCCTGAACCCCTCCCCCACCCCCTGAACCCCTCCCCCACCCCCTGAACCCCTTCCCCACCCCTGAACCCCTTCCCCACCCCCTGAACCCCTTCCCCACCCCCTGAACCCCCTTCCCCACCCCCTGATCCCCCTTCCCCACCCCCTGAACCCCTTCCCCACCCCCTGACCCCCTTCCCCACCCCCTGGACCCCTTCCCCACCCCGAACCCCTTCCCCACCCCCTGAACCCCCTTCTCCACCCCCTGAACCCCTTCCCCACCCCTGAAACCCGTCCCCACCCCCTGAACCCCTTCCCCACCCCCTGAACCCCTTCCTCACCCCCTGAACCCCTTCCTCACCCCCTGAACCCCCTCCCCACCCCCTGAACCCCTTCTCCACCCCGAACCCCTTCCCCACCCCCTGAACCCCTTCCCCACCCCCTGAACCCCTTCCCCACCCTCTGAACCCACTTCCCCACCCCCTGAACCCCTTCCCCACCCCCTGAACCCCTTCCTCACCCCTGAACCCACTTCCCTACCCCCTGAACCCCTTCCCCACCCCCTGAACCCCTTCCCCACCCCCTGAACCCCTTCCCCTCAATGGAACCCCCTTCCCCACCCCCTGAACCCCCTGATGCTAACTAGAAATTAGAATTTGCTGAACAGAACTAATTGCAAAGATACTTAAAAAATCATTAATATAAGGACATAAAATGCGAGAGATCATGGAGATAATCTGGTGGATTAAAGTGAGATAGTCTGGATACTAGTGAAACAGCGCTGATAGGGGCCCTTGGTATAAAGGCCTTGTAACAGGGAGGCAGGAAATGAAAGAGTTCTGGTAAATTCCAACGGGGTGAAAAACTATAAAGAAGATAACACGACAGCGGGATAAGGTTGGCGGAAAAATACTGGAAAGGCGGGATGCTACCTTGGTCTGAGTGACAATGGTATTTTGATCATTAGAACCAATTAAAAAAGGTGATTTTGTTAAAGACCATGGCCTCGAAATTCAGTCGCGTTTGCGCCCACTTATTGCCTAAAGAGTGGTTTGCGCCGGAAGTTTTTTAGTGCTCGAAATTCAGTTGGTCCCTAACATCGGCGTTAGCCGGTAGCGCTGCGCCGGCACCGATGACGTCATCGGTGTGCGCAGCGCCCCGGTTCCAATGCGATTCCATGCCGACGGGCAAATTCAGTTGCGGCCACCTCGCCCGTAGTGGCCGCAAACAGCGTTTGAAAAACGGGGCCTTGCAGCTCCGAGAGGCCGGCGCATAAAGGTGGAGGGGCGGCCGGCCGCTTTCCCGGCGGCCGCCTGGCCGCACCTCCCTCCCCGGTCTCCTGCACCACCCCCCCGCGGCATTGGTGTCTGACTCCCGCGAGCCCGGCACTTCTCCGTGGTGCCGGGCTCATTTGCCGGGGGAATCCAGCGGCGATCTCACGGCTGCAGGCAACTCCTCCTTAAGAGAAGGAGGAGGCCTGCAGTACCCCAGCCTGCCGCACCGCATCGGGTGCCGCAGCGGCAGCTGGACGCCTGAAATTGACTTTCATCGCCCCAAGCGAGGCGGCCAAACCCTGCAATAGCGCCCGCCTCCGTCTTGGGGCGCTGCAACTGAATTTCAGGCGGGCGCTACGGGAATCCGGGCGAGCGCTAAATTTCGGGCGCTAAAGACCTGGCGCGGCGATAGCGAATTTCTAGGCCCATATATGGACACTGGCCAAATCAACTGTTGATAAGAAAAGGGTTAAAACCTCGATACTCAAGAACAACTTTACACAAACTTACTGCGAGAACAAAGTAACAAACTTAAGACGACGTCATCTGTGTCCGAGAGGTTCCAGAGACCAAGAGCTGTGAGCTACTCGTTAAAACTATCGCCTTTTGTTAAGTATTGATTACGCTGTAAGCTCAATAAATCTTGATCTATTGCTCTAACGTACTGGCGGCAGCCTATTGGCGTCTTGTCCAAGGACTCTGAGAATCATTAAGATCTTACACCTCCTCCCATCCCTCTTCATCTCACCCTATCACCATATCCCTCTATTCCTTTCTCCCTCATGTGTTTATCTGGCTTCCCCATCAATGCATCTACGCTATTCGCCTCAACCAGGCCTTGTGGTAGTGAGATCACATTCTCACCCCTGTCTGGGTAAAGCTTCTCCTGAATTGCCTGTTGGATTTATCAGCGACTATCTAATATTTATGGCACCAATCCTGGTCTCCCCCTTTCAGTCCTGGTATCAACCCTTGTAAATCTTGTTTGCACCTTCTCCAGTGTCACTATATCCTTTTTATAATATGGAAACCAGAACTGCGCACAGTACTCCAAGTGTGGGCTAACCAAGGTTCAATAAAATTTTAACATAACTTCCCTGATTTTCTATTATATTCCTCTCAAAATGAACCCCGGAGCTTTGTTTGAACATTTTATGACCTTGTTAACTACTTTTAATGATTTGTGAATCTGTACCTGTAGATTCCCTTTGCTCCTCTACACCATTTAGACACTTATTTCCCAAGGAGTATGTGGCCTCCTTATTCCTGCAACTGAAATGCCTTACATCACGCGATACAGATAGTGACAGGGCCCTTTGCATGTCCTCAGACACCCCAAACCGTTTCACAGCCAATGAAGTAATTGTGAAGTGCAGTCACTGTTGTGATGTAAGAAGGGTAATGCAGGAATCTTGGGGGATTTTAAACCACATATAGACTGGGCAAACCAAATTTGCAGTAGTAGTGTGGAGGGCAAATTCATGGAATGTATGCAAGATAGTTTTCTAGATCAGTATGTTGAGGAACCAACTAGGGAACAGGCTATTGTAAATCTAGAATTGTGCAATGAGGAAGGGTAAATTAATAACCTTATAGTAAAGGGGCCTTTAGGGAAGAGAAACATAGAACCATAGAAGATAGGAGCAGGAGTTGGCCATTCGGCCCCTCGAGCCTGCTCCGCCATTCAATGTGACCATGGCTGATCATCCAAGTTCAGTACTCTGTCCCTGCTTTCTCCCCGTATCCCTTGATCCCTTTAGCCTTAAGAAATATATCCAACGCCTTCTTGAATATATTTAATGAATTGGCCTCAACTGTCTTCTGTGGTAGAGAATTCCACAGGTTCACCACTCTCTGGGTGAAGAAATTCCTCCTCATCTCTGTCCTAAATGGCTTACCCCTTATCCTTAGACTGTGACCCCTGGTTCTGGACTCCCCCGCCATTGGGAACATCTTTCCTGCATCTAGTCTGTCTAGTCCTGTTAGAATTTTATAACTTTCAATGAGATCCCCTCTCATTCTTCTAAACTCCAGCGAATGTAAGCCCAATCGACCCAATCTCTCCTCATACATCATTCCTGCCATCCCAGGTATCAGTCTGGTGAACCTTTGCTGCACTCCCTCCATGGCAAGAACAGATAAGGCGACCAAAACTGCATACAATACTCAAGGTGTGGTCTCACCAAGGCCCTGTACAACTGCAGCAAGACATCCTTGCTCCTGTACTCGAATCTTCTAGCTATGAAGGCCAACATACCATTTGCCTTCTTAACCGCCTGCTGCACCTGCATGTTTACCTTCAGCGACTGGTGCACAAGGACACCCAGGTCTCGTTGCACTTCCCCTCTCCCAATCTATTGCCGTTCAGATAATAATCTGTTTTCCTGTTTATGCCACCAAAGTGGATAACCTTGCATTTATCCACATTATACTGCATCTGCCATGCTTCTGCCCAATCACCCAACCTGTCCAAATCATACTGGAGTTTCTCGGCATCCTCCTCACAGCATACACACCCACCCAGCTTTGTGTCGTCTGCAAACTTGGAGATATTACATCTAGTTCCCTCGTCTAGATCATTAATATATATTGTGAATAGCTGGGGTCCTCGCACCGATCCCTGTGGTACCCCACTAGTCACTGCCTGCCACTCGGAAAAAGACCCGTTTATTCCAACTCTTTGCTTCCTGTCTGCCAACCAGTTCTCTATCCAAGTCAATACCTTGCCCCCAATCCCATGTGCTTTAACTTTACACGCTAATCTCTTATGCAGGACCTTATCGAAAGCCTTCTGAAAGTCCAAATACACCACATCCACTGGTTCTCCCTTATCTATTCTACCAGTTACATCCTCAAAAGATTCCAATAGATTAGTCAAGCACGATTTACCTTTTGTGAATCCATGTTGACTTTGTCCGATCCTGTCACTGTTTTCCAAGAGCTCTGCTATTACATCTTTTGTAATGGACTCTAGCATTTTCCCCACTACCGATGTCAGGCTTACCGGTCTGTAATTCCCCGTTTTCTCTCTACCACCTTGTTTGAACAGTGGGGTAACATTAGCTACCTTCCAATCCATGGGAACTATTCCAGAGTCTATAGAAGTTTGGAAGATGACCAGCAATGCATCTACTATTTCTAGGGCCACTTCCTTAAGTACCCTAGGATATAGATTATCAGGCCCTGGGGATTTATCGGCCTTCAATCCCATCAATTTCCCGAACACCATTTCCCTACAAATACTGATTTCATTCAGTTCCTCCCTCTCATTAGACCCTATGGGGGAGAAATTCGGTATCGCCCCATTTGGGGCACAAATTATCGCCACCTACTGTGAAATTGGTCTGTTTCACCCCTGGAGCTGATCAGCGCTAAATCAGGCGCTGCACGACTCTCTTAAGGCGCTAAGCCGGAGGAGCGAGGCGCTAACTCAGAGGGCAGGCGCAGCGCAGGTGTGTCAGTTAGCAATTGCACACAGAACGCTGGCGCCGGTCAGCTCTTAAAGAGGAGGGTCAATCTTGATTTGCAGCTGCACCCTGCGCATCATAGCCCTGAATCTCGGCCTGGACAGACCTGTTGTCAAATCCTGCAGCCAAGGACCATGGAGAGGGCCAGGGAGCGAGCGCAGCGTTTCAGCGAGGGGGCCTTGGAGGCTCTGGTTGGCGCGGTGGAGCGCAGGCGATCTCTCCTGTACCCAGAGAGTGGCAGGAGGCCTCTGCCCAGCGAGTACCGAAAAGCTTGGAGGGAGGTGGCTCACAGAGTGACCTCCAGCAGCATGGTGCCTAGGACCCCTGTTCAATGCAGGAAGAAGTTCAACGACCTCACTCGGGTCGTCAGGGTGAGTGCCTTTTTCAGAAACCTCTTCATCCCTCCATCTCGACCTCGCTTTATGGCCAAAGGGTCTTGAAAGCCCCAATGCCCAGCACTCCTCCAACACCTATGGCCCTTTCAGGAAACTCACACGCACATTCAGCACTTTGCATACTGTAAGGGCTATTCGACCATGGGAGGCATTTCAGCCAAGATCATGGCTGCACACAGTAAGGCCTATTCGACCATGGGAGGCATTTCAGCCAAGATCATGGCTGCACACAGTAAGGGCTATTCGACCATGGGAGGCATTTCAGCCAAGATGATGGCTGCACACAGTAAGGGCTATTCGACCATGGGAGGCATTTCAGCCAAGATCATGGCTGCATCTTTACACAGACCCCGTCCTTTTTCTTGCAGGGCAAGCTGGCGCATAATAGGAGACAGCAGCAATGGACCGGGGGAGGCCGGCCTCACCTTCAAGCCCTGACCGATCTGGAGCAGCAAGTCCACCGGATTGTGCCAAGCCGGATGCTTGGCCCCGTCGCCACTGGAGACGCCGACCACGTTCTTGCCAGCAATGGTAAGGTCATCACCTTTTTGACCTCGCTCCTTCCACTTGTTCCTCACAACAGCATCCTTTGACACTCTCCATCCAAATCAGTACATCGCTGCACTCATGCCTCCCTTGCTGCCACCCTGTCCTCACGTTAAAGCCACTCTTGTACCTCGCTGCTTTCAGATGCTGATTCACCAGGTGAGGAGTCGGGCCCTCAAGCTGCCACTGGGAGTGAAGCTGAAGGCGAGGAGGAAGAGGAAGCCGGACCATCAGCGCAACCCTCTGCTGAGGCAGCCCAAGGCCATACTGGCCTTCCCTGGAGGGGAGCAGGGGGGAATGGTCTGATGAGGGTGAAGCTCCAGGACCCAGCGGGCTGCAGCAATGCGAGGGGGGTAGGGAAGCTCAGGGGCCTTCTCCCCAGAGGGAGAGTAAGGCCTCGAGTCCTGCTACAGTGAGCGCAGAAGAGGTGCTGCTCCTCGCTGAAATGAGCGCCCAGGTGGAGCAAAGGCACACTGAGCTCATGGCTGCAGTGGCAAGGATGCCCGAATCCATTGTGTCACTGGCAAGGAGTGTCCAGGACTTCGGTGCAGCACAGGCGTCTGCCACGCAAATGCTAAGTGCTGCAATGCAGTCAGTGGCTGGTCTCATGCAGACGCAGATTGAGGCCACGCGAGCACTAACTGATGTCACCCTCGCTGGATCGGGCAGGTTTCCCCGGGGCCCTCCACGCGCCACAGCAGGCCAGCAATCTGTGCTCCCGCAGATTGCTCCGCATGCTGAAGTGCTGCCCCGTGGGAGTGCTAGTGTGTCGCGCGAGCGGGGAGTTGCTGTCCTCTCTCAGGATGACAGCATTCCTGCTGCCAGCACTGTCATTTCTCCACTGCAGTTGCCACTGTAGTGTATGTACCTTTAAGGGGAGAACTACTTTTTACAGCTCCTGTATACTGTAGTACTGGCAGTGACCACACCTGTATATAAACCCTGAGTAGGGATCTGTACTGTTAGTTTTAGAGTAACCCTCATTCAGTAAACACCTGTTGATTGTTCCCCTGCAGTCTCTGTCTAGTTATTGAAGGACACACAACATCAAGATACACGGATCTAACATTGGCGACGAGTCGATTCGAACCTACCTGCAACTCTGCATCACCTCCCAGGGATTCGCTCCGGGAGAACAGTGCAAGAAGAAGGCCGAGTCCAGAAGTACGGGCGTCGACCATCCAGCGGAGACTTGAGCATCGCAGAGGAGGCTGTTGAGAGCTGGGCTTGGTTCTCCAGTCACGGTGGTCCAGCAAAATGGGCTGGCAACAGGTACAGCGCAGACCCTTCCCTGACAGCGGCGGCTAGAACCGACCGACGGCACAGAAAAAGGCCGAGCAGCGTCGACGGGATAAGAGAGAGGGTAGAGCGCACTGGGTGCAGCCGGTGTTCAAGACCGAGCGGCGTCGATGGGAGAAGAGAGAGAGGGTAAAGCGCACAGGGCGCAGCCGGTGTTTAGGACCGAGCGGCGTCGACGGGAGAAGAGAGTGAGGGTAGAGCGCACAGGACGCAGCCGGTGTTCAAGACCGAGCGGCGTCAACGGGAGAAGAGAGAGAGGGTAAAGCGCACAGGGCGCAGCCAGTGTTCAGGACCGAGCGGCGTCAACGAGAGAGGCGCGCAGGAAAACGCGCAGAGCGCAGCCGGTGTTCAAGGGCTGAGCAGCATCCGCGGGGAAGAAAGGAAAGCGCGGGGGACACCATTTGAGCCGCAGCGGAGAAGAAGGGAGAGCGCGGGAGACGCCATTTTTGAGCCGCAGCGGAGAAGAAGGGAGAGCGCGGGAGACGCCATTTTGAGCCACAGCGGAGAAGAAGGGAGAGCGCGGGAAGAAAGGAAAGCCCGGGAGACGCCATTTTGAGCCACAGCGGAGAAGAAGGAAGAGCGCGGGAGACGCCATTTTTAGCCAGTCTAACCACACCCAGGGATGCCGAAGAGTGGCAGTGTCACAGCGTTCGACAATGAAGTCGAAGATTGGGCGACATATGTCGAACGCATAGAAGCGTACTGCAAGGCGAATGAAGTGCCAGATGGCAGGAAAGCACTGGTGTTGTTGAATTCCATGGGTGCAAAAACGTATGGCTTACTGCGAAACCTCGTAACCCCAGAGAAGCCAGTGGAAAAGGATTTTGAAAGCATAGTGTCAATCCTACAGGACCACTTAAACCCCACACCGCTGCTGATAGCAGAAAGATTTAAGTTTCACAAAAGGAACCAGCATAAAGATGAAAGTAATGCTGAGTATTTAACGGAACTGCGCAAGCTATCGAAATACTGCCAGTTTGGTACGGGACTAGCAGATACTTTAAGGGACAAGTTTTTGTGTGGGCTTCAAAGTGAAGGAACCCAGAAACGGCTTCTATCAGAAAAGGATCTTACGCTGGACAAGGCTTTCAGCATGGCAGTATCACATGAAGCAGCCGCACGGGGCGCTGCAGAGATACAACGGAGACCGCAAGAATATGGCACAAATGAAATGTCATACGGAGCAGTGAAGTGCTATCGCTGCGGCAGAACAACACACGACCAGAAGGATTGTTAGTTCAAGGACTAAGGCCTAGAAATTCAGTGCCCTTAGCGCCGATTTTGCGGCGCTAGAGGGCCTAGCGCTGCAATTGGCGCCGGCGCCTAAATTGCCTGGGGCCCTTCCGCCGCGGTAGACCGGTAGCGCTGCGCCGGCACCGATGACGTCATCGGTGTGCGCAGCGTCCCGGTTGCCGTGGTGACGGGCCCCAGCGCCGAAATTGACTTGCGGCCGCCTCGCCCGTGGCAGCCGCAAGCAACGTTCTGGCAGAGGTGCCTTGCACAAGTTTGCGCCGGCGCATTAAAGGCCCCGCGGCGGCCGGCCGCTTTCCCGCCGCCCGCCTGGCCGCAGCTCCCTCCCCGGACTTCCCCCCCCCGCCCCCCCGGAACAGAAGCAAGCCCGGCACTTGTCCGAGGTGCCGGGCTCATTTTTAATAAGATTATCGCGGGCCGCGGCCGGGTGCAGGCAGCTCCTCCTTAAGGGAAGGAGGAGGCCTGCACTTCCCGAACCTGCCGCACCGCAGCGGGCGCCGCAGCGCCGGAATAGCGCTGAAATTCAGCGCATAGCGCCAGTTTTCAGGCGCTAACAGCTTTCAGCAGCGCCGGCAGCCGTTTGGGCGCAGAACCAGTGAATTTTGGGCCCGACCAGCGCGACTTAGCTCCGGCACTAACTTCCGGCGCTAAAGCCCTGGCAGCGCCAAAACTCAATTTCTAGGCCTAAGTGTGCAGACAGTGTGGAAAAGTAGGACACATAGCAAGAGTCTGCAGGTCGGGAAAGAAAACCAGCAGCAAGAAATCTCCACAGGAGAAGTACAAGAAGGTACATAAGGTGACGGAGAGTAGTTCAGACTAACAGAAAAGTGATACAGACTCCGGAAGCAAGGAGCTGGGTTGTCTGAAATGACATAATGTAATCAAAATGGAGGATCACCAAACTATCTGGGTCAAGCTCAAGATAGACGGAGTCCAAGTGAAAATGGAATTGGACACAGGATCAGCCCTAACAGTCATAAACCGAAGGGACTACAAGCGGCTATTCTCACATATACCCTTGAGAGATACAGAGATTGTCTTGAAGACGTACACGGGGCAAAAAGTCTACCCCAAAGGAAAAATAAGGGTGAACGTTATATACAACGGCAAGGAAACACCAAAAATGGACCTATATGTATTGCCAGATGGAGGACCACCACTACTAGGACATGAATGGATCCGGAAGATACAGTTAGATTGGCATTCCATACAAGCACTGATGGTAGATGCCAAAAAGGATGATGACGTCACACCTGGACGACTGTCAAAAATGCTAACTGACGCACAAGAAGTGTTCCAGGAGGGACTCGGAACACTAAAAGACATAACAGCGACGATCAAAATAGAGAAAAATGCAAGCCCAAAGTTTTTTAAGGCCAGACCGGTGCCTTATGCAATCCGCCCAGCCGTCGAAGCAGAGCTGGAAGGTATGGAACGTTCTGGAGTACTGTCCAAAATTGACTGGAGCGAGTGGGCTACACCCATCGTTCCTGTAATGAAGAGGTCGTTGAGTAATACGCCTGGGGAACCAAAGAAGGTTTGCATCTGTGGGGACTTTAAGGTGACAGTGAACCCAGTCCTTCACACGGTACAATATCCGCTTCCACGAATTGAGGATATTTTCGCCTCGCTATCTGGAGGAAAACGCTTCACTAAGATTGATCTGGCCCAGGCGTACTTGCAAATGGAGGTAGAAGAAGCCTCGAAACAGTACCTCACGATCAACACTCATAAAGGTCTCTACCAATACAACTGGCTGGTGTTCGGGGTAGCATCAGCTCCGGCTATTTGGCAAAGGGCAATGGATCAAGTCCTGCAAGGGATTCCAGGGACCCAGTGTTATTTGGACGACATCCTGGTCACGGGCGAAAATGACAGTGATCACCTCGCCAACCTGGAGCAGGTGCTCACTAGATTGAAGGAATATGGGCTCCGAGCTAATCGCCACAAATGCGAGTTTTTCCAGAAGCAGATCTCATATTGTGGCCACGTTATTGATGAAGAGGGGTTACATAAGTCCCCTGAAAAGATTGAGGCAGTAGTCAAGACTCCAGCACCGGAAAATGTGTCACAACTGAGGTCGCTCCTTGGGCTGGTGAACTACTACCATAAGTTCTTGCCGAATTTGTCTACAGTACTACACCCACTGAACACCCTACTGCAAACGGGGGTACCATGGAAGTGGAATGACGAATGTAAACGAGCTTTCCAGAAGTGCAAAGAATTGATCACATCAAAAGAGGTGTTGGCTCATTTCAACCCAGCACTACCAATTCGGTTGGCGTGTGATGCATCACCCTATGGTATTGGAGCAGTGCTGTCGCACAAATTCCCGGACGGCTCGGAGAGGCCAGTAGCCTTTGCGTCTCGGTCACTAACCTCAGCCGAGCGTAACTACACCCAGATTGACAGGGAGGCCCTCAGCCTAGTGTGGGGAGTGAGAAAGTTCAACCACTATCTGCACGGGCAGAAGTTCACCTTGCTGACTGACCACCAACCACTTGTCTCCATCTTGAATCCAAAGAAGGGCGTTCCGGTGATGACTGCGCAACGGCTACAAAGAAGGTCCCTTTTTCTAGGGGCGAACCAATATGAAATAGAGTATAAGGGCACGAAACAGCATGGAAACGCTGATGGGCTATCGCGCCTGCCACTGCCTACTGCGGAGGAAGCACCAGCAATGGACCCTGTCGAAATATTTTATTCGACTATAATTGATCGCTTGCCAGTAACTAACGCGGATATAGAGAAGGAGACCTGAAATGACCCGACACTGTCTCGGGTATATGACTTGACGGTGAAGGGATGGCCAACACATGGCGACTCACTGTTGACAGCATTCTCATCCAGAAGAGAACAGCTGTCAGTATGCCAGGGGACCTTGATGTGTGGATCCCGAGTGGTAATTCCACCCAAGTTAAGGGAGAGAGTGCTCAATGAGCTTCACGAAGGCCATCTGGGAGGGGTGAAAATGAAAAGCCTTGCTAGGGCTTATGTGTGGCGGCCGGGGATCGATCAGCAAATCGAGGACCTGACAAAGAGCTGCTCAGGATGCCAGAAAGTCCAAAATGCACCACCACATGCCCCTCTACACCCATGGGAGTGGCCCTCCTCTCCATGGCAACGGGTGCATATTGATTTTGCTGGTCCATTCATGGACTCAATGTTTTTAATATCCGTGGATGCACACTCGAAATGGCCTGAGGTGATCAAAATGTCCTCCACCACCACGGAGAAAACGATTGCAGTCCTACGGACCATATTTGCCAGGAACGGCTTGCCAGAGCAGATTTGCTCTGATAACGGACCACAGTTTCTGTCCGAAGAGTTTCGGAAATTTATGAGAAGGAATGGAGTAAGGCATTACACATCCGCCCCATATCATCCAGCCACAAATGGATTGGCTGAGAGGTTCGTACAAACCTTTAAAAAGGCAGTAAGGCCATGTGCGATGACGACATTCCACTGCAGCATAAGGTGGACAATTTCCTGTTAGCCTACAGAAATGCGACACATGCAGTCACCAACCAGACCCCGGCCATGATGTTCTTTAACCGAAGGTTGAGATCTCGTCTGGATTTGCTCAGACCAAATGTACGAAGAAATGTTGAGAATAAGCAATTCCAGCACATCAATGAGAAGCTGACAAGGAGCTTCAATGTAGGGCAACCAGTCTTGGCCCGTGACTACCGAACAGAGAAATGGCAACCAGGAACGATATGCACACGGCAGGGGCCACTAATGTACACAGTGGATGTTGGGGAGAAGATTGTGAGACGCCATGTCGACCAGATCCTAGAGTCACAGGAACGAGTCAACCCCATGTCTCGCGTACCTGGTGATGAACCCGACATACAGGTAGCATCTACCCCAGAAACAGTAGCATCGGAAGCTGATGAACCAACTGACGACAGGGGGCCAGAATCGCCTCCGCACCAAGAGCAAGACACTCAGGAAAGGTGCTATCCAGAAAGGATCAGGAAGCCGCCCCAAAGACTGAATTTATAAATGGACTATTTTCAGTTAATGTTGCATGTTAAAAGTGTTAATTGTTAAATGAATGTTATGGTACTGTTAATCTAAAAGGGGAGGAATTGTAGTGTATGTACCTTTAAGGGGAGAACTACTTTTTACAGCTCCTGTATACTGTAGTACCGGCAGTGACCACACCTGTATATAAACCCTGAGTAGGGATCTGTACTGTTAGTTTTAGAGTAACCCTCATTCAGTAAACACCTGTTGATTGTTCCCCTGCAGTCTCTGTCTAGTTATTGAAGGACACACAACATCAAGATACACGGATCTAACAGCCACCACCTGTAGGACAGACTGCTGCCGCCCATGCAAAGTTGGAGCAGTCAGCAGCCGGGCCCTCCAGACCCAGAGCTGGTCCAGGCCATCCCTCAAGGGCATCTGCAATCTCAGTTTCTGACACTCAGCAGCCTTCCCCCAGCCTTGCTGCAGCCACTGGGGTCCCAGTGCGGCGGAGCTGCAGGGTGGGAAGGGGGCAATTTCGCAAGAAAAGCAGATCACCCTCGAAGGGCAAAAAGTAGAAGGTGTGGCAAAATGTGGTTCATTGCTTTTTTGAAGGTCGAGGATCGTGGTCATATTTTTGTTACTGTTTTGGTCATTGTCTCCAGGTTGTGAGAGCCAGTTATGTGATTGACTGTTTCTTTGTGTGTTTCTTTCTATTACTTTGTCATGCGGGAAGGATACACAGTTTTGTAAATAAAGAAGTGTCTTTATTCAAAATGTGCATGTTTGTTCTTTGCACTCATTGTTGCCTTGACCGGCCTAGGGGTTGCGGCATGGTTCCATTCAGGTGTTTGAATGGCAGAAGCCATTCCCTCAGAGGGGGCCTAGAAGCGACTTGCTATAAGCCTTTGACGGACGGCCCTTGCACTTTGTGCCTCCCTCCCGTCTTGGTGCTGCTGCTCCTCCTCCTCCTCCTCCTCCTCTTCCTCCTCCTCTGGTGGTGCTCCAAGGCCCGGTGGCATTGGCTGGGTCCTGAGGATTGCCAGGTTATGCAGCACGCAGCACACAACAACGAAGTGGGAGACTCACTCAGGCGAGTACCGCAGGGCTCCTCCAGAGTGGTCCAGACAGCGGAACTGTTGCTTGAGCATGCAGATTGTGTGCTCAACGATGTTCCTGGTAGCTTGATGGCTCTCGTTGTATCGTTCTTCTGCAGGGGTACTGGGCGAACGGAGCGGGGTCATCAGCCAGGTGCACAGAGGATAGCCCTTGTCCCCGAGAAGCCAGCCTCCTGGGTGAAGCGGGGCCTCGAAAAGGTCTGCCACAGAAGTCTGGCACAGGATGAAGGCATCGTGGCTGCTGCCTGGAAAGTGGGCATTGACAGCGAGTATCAGCTGTCTGTGGTCACAGACCAACTGGACGTTCAAGGAATGGAAGTCCTTTCGGTTGCGGAAATCCTTGGCATTCTCTTGCAGCGCCCGCAAAGCCACAGGGGTGCAGTCAATGGCGCCCTGCACCATGGGGAAGCCCGCTATTCTTGAAAAGCCTGCTGCGCGCTCTTGCTGCTTGTCCGGGGTCATCGGGAAAGAGATGTACTCTCGTCTCCTTTTAAAGAGGGCATTTATGACTTGACGGATGCAGCAATGCACTGCGAACTGGGAGATATTGGCAATGTCCCCAGTAGCAGATTGAAAGAAGCCGGTGGCATAAAAGTTGAGAGCCACTGTTACCTTCACTGCCACCGACAGAGATGTCCTGCTCCTCAGTTGAGGTTGCAGATCTGGCTGGAGGAGGTGGCAAAGCTCAGTGACCACCTCCTTGCTGAATCACAGCCTTCGCAAACACTGCTCCTCAGACATATTGATGTATGAGAACTGTTGTCGAAAAACCCTGGGACGGTAAGGTCTCCTGTACCGACGCTTGTTGGCCCTCCTCCGTCTGGCCATGATTGCCACTCTCTCTCTGCGTCTCTGTGCCCTCTCAATGTGATGGAGAAGCACGACGTTCCCATCCATTGCAGCCCCCATAATATGTGGGCAATCAAAGTTATGCCGGTGAAAAAGCAAAGCAACTACAAAGTTATGGGCAGAAGCCAAAACTACCTCAGACAGCGTTGACTCAATGCAGAAGTCTCTCTTTCTCCCTTTGTCTTTCTGCAAATCTCTCTCTCTCTCTCTCTCTCAGAACGAGTGGTCCAAAAATGGCTACCACACAGAAGACAGGAAGAGCCCCCTTTAAATAGCGCCCCCCCAGCCCCACAGCGACTGGGAAGCGTTCCAGTCAACCTGTCGTTGGTAGCGACAGGCGGAAAGGAGGGGGGCGCCACTGAATTTCCGGTCCGGGACGCCCCAAGGGCGTTGCACTCTGGAATGACGTCAAGATCTGCGTGCGCAGGAGAGCGGGCGGTATGGTTTAGCGCCGCCTCTAAATGTCTGCTCAATTTCGCGAGAGGTGCAGGTATCGCCGCGCCCGGGCGCTAGTTGGTTAGTGCTCCACTTAGCGCCCTCTTCAGGTGCTAACGGGTGGTGCTCACAACTGAATTTCTCCCCCATATTGTGTAAGAAAGGAAAATAATGCAAACATTAATCTGGGGTGGTTTTAAATGCGTGTTAATTTTGCAATGCTTCTCATTGGTTACCTGGGCTTACCCTAGTGGTATGGGGAGGATAACTAGAATGAACAATTTAAAAATTTGGTCTGATAATTTTGTATACAATTATAAGAACATAAGAACATAAGAAATAGGAGCAGGAGTAGGCCAATCGGCCCCTCGAGCCTGCTCCGCCATTCAATAAGATCATGGCTGATCTGATCCTAACCGCCAATCCACTATCACAGAACCATCTCCTGAATCTAACAGAATTAGACACACGAAATAGGAGCAGGATCAGGCTACACGGCCCCTGGGCCCGCTCCGCTACCCACAGGGCCATGACCGATCCGAACCTAGACTCATGTCCAAATTCCTGCCCGCTCCCCGTAACCCTTAATTCCCATTACTTCTAGGAAACTGTCTATTTCTGTTTTAAATTTATGTAATGATGTAGCTTCTACAGCTTTTTGGGGCAGCATATTCCATGGACCTACCACCCTCTGAGTGAAGTAGTTCCTCCTCATCTCAGCTTTGAAAGAGCAGCCCCTTATTCTAAGACTATGCCCCCTAGTTCTAGTTTCACCCATCATCGGGAACATCCTCCCCGCATCCACCTGATCCAACCCCTTCACAATCTTATATGTTTCAATAAGATCGCCTCTCATTCTTCTGAACTCCAATGAGTAGAGTCCCAATCTACTCAACCTCTCCTCATATGTCCATCCCCTCATCCCCGGGATTAACCGAGTGAACCTTCTTTGTACTGACTCGAGAGCAAGTATGTCCTTTCTTAAGTATGGACACCAAAACTGTACGCAGTATTCCAGGTGCGGTCTCACCAATACCTTGTACAACTGAAGCAATACCTCCTATTTTTATATTCTATCCCCCTAGCAATGAAAGCCAACATTCCATTGGCCTTCTTAATCACTTGCTGCACCTGCATACTAACCTTTTGAGTTTCGTGCACCAGGACCCCCAGATCCCTTCGTACTTCAGTACTTTCCAGTTTCTTGCCATTAAGATAATAACTTGCTCTACGATTTTTCCTGCCAAAGTGCATAACCTCACACTTTCCAGTATTGTATTCCATCTGCCAAATCTCTGCCCACTTACTTAGCCTATCTATGTCCCCTTGCAGGTTTTTTATGTCCTCCTCACTCACTACTTTCCCTCACATCTTAGTATCATCTGCAAACTTTGATATGTTACACTCGGTCCCCTCCTCCAAATCGTTAATATAGATTGTAAAGAGTTGGGGACCCAGCACTGACCCCTGCGGAACACCACTAGTTACTGATTGCCAGTCTGAGAATGAACCATTTATCCCAACTCTCTGTCTTCTGTTAGATAGCCAATCCTCTATCCATGCCAGAATATTACCCCCAATCCCGTGATTTTTTATCTTAAGCAATAATCTTTTGTGTGGCACCTTGTCAAATGCCTTTTGGAAGTCTAAATACACTACGTCCACTGGTTCCCCTTTACCCACCCTATACGTTACTTCCTCAAAGAACTCCAGCAAATTTGTCAAACATGACTTCCCCTTCATAAAACCATGCTGACTTTGTCCTATTAAATTATGATTATCCAAATGTCCTGTTACTGTCTCCTTAATAATGGACTCCAAAATTTTACCTACCACAGATGTTAGGCTAGTTTCCAGCCTTCTGTCTACTGCCCTTTTTAAATAAGGGTGTTACATTAGCAGTTTTCCAGTCTGCCGGGACCTTTGCCGAGTCCAGGGAGTTTTGGAAAATTATTACCAATGCATCCACAATCCCTACCGCCACTTCCCTCAAGACCCTAGGATGTAAGCCATCAGGTCCAGGTGATTTATCCGCCTTGAGTCCCATTATTTTACCGAGTACCACTTCCTTAGTGATTTTGATCGTGTTTAGCTCCTCCCCCCCTTTAGCCCCCCTGTTTGTCCAGTGTTGGGATATTCTTAGTGTCTTCTACTGTAAAGACTGATGTAAAATATTCATTCAGTGTTTTTGCCATCTCCATAGTTCCAACCATTAATTTCCCGGTCTCATCCTCTAAGGGACCAACATTTACTTTAGCCACCCTTTTTCTTTTTATATAACTATAAAAACTCTTACTATCTGTTTTTATATTTTTTGCTAATTTACTTTCATAATCTTTCTTCCCTTTCTTAATCAATCTTTTTGTTATTTTTTGCTGTCTTTTAAAGTTTTCCCAATCCTCTATCCTCCCACTAGATTTGGCTACCTTATATGCCCTTGTTTTTAGTTGAATACTATCCTTAATTTCTTTACTTAGCCACGGATGGCTGTCTTTTCTTTTACACCCTTTTCTTCTCAGTGGAATATATATTTTTTGGAAGTTGTAAAATAACTCCTTAAATGTACACCACTGATCATGTATCGTCTTACCCTTTAATCTATTTTCCCAATCCACTCTACTCAATTCCGCTCTCATACCTTCATAGTCTCCTTTATTCAAGCTTAGCACGCTTGTTTGAGATCCAACGTTCTCACCCTCTAATTGAATATGGAATTCAACCATGTTATGGTCACTCATTCCAAGGGGATCCTTTACTAGGACATTTTTAATTAATCCTGTCTCGTTACACAGGACCAGATCTAAGGTTGCTTGCCCCCTGGTCGGTTCAGTTACATACTGCTCAAGAAACCCATCCCTAATACACTCAATGAACTCATCCTCAAGGCAGCCCTGCCAAATTTGATTTGTCCAATTAATATGATAGTTAAAATCCCCCATAATTATAGATGTTCCCTTATTACAAGCCTCAACTATTTCCTGATTGATACTCCGACCAACAGAGTTGCCACTGTTCGGAGGCCTATAGACTACGCCCACTAGTGTTTTTTCCCCCTTATTATTCCTTACCTCCACCCAAACTGTTTCATTATCCTGATCTTTTGACCCAATATCATTTCTCTGTATTACAGTGATTCCTTCCTTTATTAACATAGCCACCCCACCTCCCCTTTCTTTTTGCCTGTCCTTCCTGATCGTTAAATAACCTGGTATGTTTAATTCCCAGGCATTGTCACCCTGCAGCCATGTTTCTGTAATGGCCACAAGATCATACCCATATGTGTCAGGGTTGGGGAGCCACGGGGCCGTATAAATACGAGGCCGTGCTCTCCGGGCGAGGTAGGTTCTGGACCCAAGTGCAGAAACCAGACAAGAGACAAATATACAGTACTTTGTTTGAACTTTACTAGATTCACACATAACTAGATTAACACAAGGGACACAGCAATATACATAAGAACCAGAGACAAGAGAACTCAAGACAGAAACATAAGAACTAGAGACAAGTTACAAGACAGCTAGTCAAGATAGGAACTCAGGACAGCTTCCATGAGGAAGCCCACTTGTCTATACGGAGCTTGCGACAAGCTACCACAAGGGGCAACCGGCTTGCCGAGGCTAAACTCCAGACAAGCTACCCCAAGGGTAATCGGCTTATCAATGCAAAGCTCAAGACAAGATCCCAACGGCTCCCACATAGCAACATGCTAGTCCAAACAGCACCTTACCAAGACAAGCAGCTCAACAGAACAAGACTTAAATACATCTTAAATCCAGAGACAAGAACACAGACTTAGATACATAGCTCGAGAGAACTAGAACACAGATTTAGGTACATAGCTCGAGAGAACTAGAACACAGACTTAGATACATAACTCGAGAGAACGATGGCACAGACTTAGATACATAACTCAAGAGAACTAGAACACAGACTTAGATACATAGCTCAAGAGAACTATGGCAGCCAGCTAGTGAAGGCAAGCTGCCATAGAGGAAAGGCTAGTCACACAGAGAACCTAGTCAAAACAAGGCACATTGTCAAGACTAACTCCCTGGTTCACCCTAGTGAGGACTGAGCCCTGAGTGAAACAACAACAGAACTTATATACCAAGAAAACCAGGTGCCACCCATAAACAGCTAACAGGCTGTTTAAAACTTAACACAGAAAGCAAGGAGCACGCTCGAGCTTTTTCGTGACCGGTGGGCGCCGCGGGGACTGGAGTGCATAATTAATCGGGACGACCAAATTTTAATTTGATTGGTGGAGGGCTATTTAAAAGGGTTATTGGGTTTTTGTCACTTTATGTGTGAACTTGTTTTTTTTGGGCGAATTAAAAGAGAGAAACATTAACAAAGGAACAAACAAGTGAAGGTGCCATCTAGAGGTTACCAACAGAACTGACTGGCACCCTCACAAGCTCATTCTGGACTTTGCTTTCCGAGGAGCAGGTTGTGCTGTTGCTGTTCCTGCCGCTGCTGCTGTGGAGAGCACCCAACATCATTTACAGAGGTGCCTGGAGAGGACGGAGGAGAGGACAGAGGAGGAGGCCAGCATTACACCTGGAGAGGCCTCTTTGTCATCACTGCCTCCCAATTCGGCCTCCAGCCCAGGAGAGGGAGAGAGGGAGAGAGGACACGAACAGCTCCACGTGGAAGGAGGGGTGGAGCTGCGATTCCAGACATCTGCAGGTGGGTGTCCTTGTGCATTCCCCCAAAGACTTTGCATTCCAGGCGGGGGGAGAAAAGAAGACAGGCCGGAAGCCTGGCCTGGGTTGGCTGGAGCCTGCCCAGGTGAAGCTTGTTTGTTTGTTTGCATCACATCAAGAAGACCTGGTGTGGGCTGAGCCTGGGCTTTTTCGAGCCTGCCCAGGTGAAGACGTCTTCTCCCCCTGCCCGAAGACCATCAGGAAAGACTTTGTTATTCCATCGGGGGAGTGCACCCAGCCGACGCCCACCCACCGACCAACACCTTAAGTGGGGACCCTGCCTTTGCGGCCCCCCCTCCTTCCCATCCCCCTCTTTCTCTCTCCTTGTCCTCTCTCTGCCTCTCTAAAAGGCACCTCTTTATTATTTTTCCAATTACCCATTGAGCAGAGGGAAGGAAGGGCCCCCCTCCCAATTAATACCATCAAGGGGAGAGGCGGGCCAGTTAATTTACACTCCCTCTGCTCTGGGAAACACTTAATTACCAAGGCCATTAACATCTTGGGGCCTGTGACTTTTTGGGGTGTGTGTGGCTCTTCTTTAAAACCGCCCCACGATGGCGAGCACTTCTTCAGCGGCGACGGGGCCAGCGATGACCTATGCGGCGGCGGCGGCCAAAGCCTCGGCTGCTCCCGCTGCTGCTGCTGCCCCGTCGCCGTTCCGGTTAATGACCATCAAGCTCGGGGTGAAGAGCTACACCCACCCCGACATGACTATTGAGGCATGCGTAAAGGCTATGGCCGGGGTTGTCGGCCCTCCGGCCATAGTCGCCGCCTCAAAAATGTATGGGAAGGCTGTCTTTTTCCTGGAGTCCGAGCGGGCGGTGGCCCTGGCCATCGCCCAGGGGCTCACCGTGGGCGGGACTTTCCTGCCGGTGGACCCGCTGGAGGCCACCGCGCAGAGGGTCGTTCTGTCGAACGTCCCGCCCTATATCACCGGTGAGCTCCTCCTCCCCCACCTACGTCAACTCGGGGAGGTGAGGTCGGGGATTTCCCCGATCCCGCTCGGGCTCCGGGAAGGCAGCCTTCGCCATGTCTTCTCCTTCCGGCGCCAAGCTTTCGTGCAGCTGGCGCGGGAGGGGGAGACGGACGGGGCTTTCACGGTCCTCCACGGGGGGACCCCGTACCGCGTCTTTTGGACCACGGACGGCGTGCGGTGCCACGCCTGTAGGGAGGTGGGGCATGTGCGGAAAAACTGCCCCGCCTCCAAGGCCGCCAAGTCATCCGGCGCGACCAAGGCTGGCGCCGCCGCCGCTCCTCCCTCCGGGTCTAGCCGCGCCCCCTCCCGAACAAAAGCTAACGGGGCGCGGTCGTCGTCGGAGGCCGTCGTCATCCAGGCCTCCGGCGGGGGGGAGGAGGGAGGTCCGGTCGCGAAGAAGGCGCTGGGGAAAAGTAAACACCGTAGGGTGGGTCCCCCCGCGGAGGGCGTCCCCCACAATATGGAGCCCCTGACGCCGGAGAGCGTCGCCGCGATAATCGCGGAGTGCGGAGGGGGGGGGGCCCTCGTGGCCGAGCCTGTGGCCGCGACCGCCGAGGCGGTAATGCCAGAACCTGCGGCCGGGCTCGGGCCCGGGGGTCCCAAAGAACTCGCTCCTCCAGAAGGAGCAGGGGAGGCCCCTGAAGAAATGGAGGCCTCCCTTTACCCCTCCGCGCTCAAAAGAAGGCGCGACCCCCTGGATGAGGAGGAGGACCGGGAGGAGGAAGGTCCCTCCGGTCAGGCGGAGTCGTCGCCCGCCGCGGACGCTGCGCCCCACCCCACCGCTGACACCATTACGGGCGAACGGCAGGGGTCGCCTGTCCCTGGGGAAGCTGAGGCAGAAGCGTCTGCCCGGCTCGTGCCTCCCGGGGATGGGGACGAGACCCTGCCCATGGGGGGGGTCGCGGAACAACCCGCGGCGGGTATCGATCCACTACTGGTGACATTGCCCCTCGACGGGTCGGGCGGCCAGGGGACCGGGTCGGGCGGGTCGTCTGAGGACGAGCTCGCCCAGAGCGACCCGGATTTTTCCCAGGTGCTGCTCGACCTCGTCGAGGTCTGTCAAAATTTTACCCCCTCTGATGGGTCGGAGGCCGGGGGCGTTGCGGAGGAGGGCCCTCTGCCTGTGTCTCCGGCGCCGGGCGACTTGGAGGGGGCCGGGTTTTTGTTTTCTCCGGTCTCTCCGGTCTCTCCGGTCGTTCCGGCGCCTGGGGCGGAGGGGGTCTCCGAACCGCCGCCGCCTTCTGGCCCGGCCCCCCTAAAGGAGCCCGGGGGGGAATCCTCCGCTGCCGATCCTGGGGGTGGGATCCGGGCGGAGGCGGGGCCGGCTGTCGTGGCCGGGCCGCCCGATGCGCACTGCGTGGCGGACGGTTCGGCCGCCGGTGGCGACCCCCCGGAGGAGGACGGGGACTCGGTGGTGGGGGCGGAGGAAGATTTAGAATCCATCGCCGACGAGGCGATGAATGACCTCGCGCCCCTCGCCGGGCCCCCCCTCGTTCTTATTCCCATCAGGGAGCTCCGGGAATTTGTGGCCACGAGCCAGGGTCGCCGCAGGACCCAGCAGGCCCTCGACAGATGGTCGGGGCTGGCGCTGCTCGTCGGGTCGGCCCGCGTCGCCTACAAGACCATGGGTGCGGACGCGGGCGTGAGCCCGTCCGAGCTGTGTCGGTTCCGAGCATTCCTCACCGGGCTGCTAAGGGAGTGGCGGTCGACTAGCGGCCGCCCTCCCTTCCCCCGTTAGTTTTAAGTAGGGGTTGGTTGTGCTTCTGAAATGAAGATAACCATAGCCAGCCTCAACGTCAACGGCAGCAGGGAAGCTAGCCGCAGATTTAATAACTTTTCGGTCCTTCGGGACGGGAAGTATGCGGTGTGCTTCCTGCAAGAAACCCACACCGTTCCGGGAGACGAGGCCACGTGGCTCCTGGAGTGGCAAGGAGGGGTCAACATGAGTCACCTCTCCAGTGTTTCCAGTGGGGTGGCTATCTTGTTGGCCCCGCATTTTCAGCCGGAGATCTTGGGGGTCAAGGAGCTCGTGCCGGGCCGCTTGCTCCAGGTCACCGTTCGCCTGGGGGGCGTGCCGTTCCATCTAGTGAACGTGTACGCCCCCGGGGCCGGTGCGCAGCAAGCGCGCTTCTTTGAAGAAGTGTCCACTCTTTTGGGCTCCATCGACGCGGGCGAGTGCGTCGTCCTCGGGGGGGATTTTAATTGTACCCTCGAGGCGAGGGACCGCACGGGTACCCAGCCGAGCCCGGCGTCGGTGGGGAAGTTGAGGGACCTGGTCGGGTCCCTCGACTTGGTGGACGTCTGGCGTAATCTCCATCCCGACTCCAGCGCCTTCACCTTTGTGAGGTCTGGGGGAGGAGCGTCCAGGATCGACCGCCTCTACATTTCCCGAGCGTACGTCTCCTGCGTTCCGACGGCTTCCGTGCGGCCGGTGCCGTGCACGGACCACCACCTGGTGTGGGCGGAGCTCGTGCCGCCGCGCGCCGGGGGGGGGTCCGCGTACTGGCACTTTAACAACCTGCTGCTGGAGGACGCGCGGTTCCGGGATTCGTTCGGTCGGTTCTGGGCCGGCTGGAGAAGGAAGCAGGGGGGCTTCCCCTCCTTGAGGCTATGGTGGGATGTGGGCAAGGCTCACATCCGTCTCTTCTGTCAGGAGTACGCGAAGGGGTCGACCAAGAGGCGGGAGGCCCGGGTCGGGCAGTTGGAGAAGGAGGTGCTCGACCTGGAGTCCCGTCTCGGTCAAGTCGCCGAGGACCCGGCCCTGCGGCTGGCGTACGAAGAGAAGAAGGGCGCGCTGAAGGACCTGCGGCTCGTCGGGTCCCGAGGCGCGTACGTGAGGTCGCGGATCCAGTTCCTGCGGGACCTGGACCGCGGCTCCCCCTTCTTCTACTCGCTGGAAAAAAGACGGGGGGTCCGTAAGCAGCTTTTGGAGCTGCTGGCCGACGACGGATCTCCGGTCTCGGACCCGGAGGGAATCCGCGCGGAGACCCGCGCCTATTACGGGGCTCTGTTCTCTCCAGATCCGTCCAGCGAGGACGCGCGCAGAGTTTTGTGGGAGGACCTGCCGAAGGTCGGCCTGGAGGGCGCCGAAAAACTGGACGCTCCTCTGAGTTTGGAGGAGCTGTCCGGCGCCCTCCGCCAGCTCTCTAGGGGGAAGTCCCCGGGGCTGGACGGGCTGACCGTGGAGTTCCACAGGGCGTTCTGGGGCGTCCTGGGGGGCGACTACGTGCGGGTCCTGGGGGAATGTCTGGCGACCGGGGAGATGCCCCTCTCGTGGCGCAGGGCGGTGATCGTCCTGCTGCCTAAGAGGGGTGATCTCCGCCTCCTCAAGAACTGGCGCCCGGTCTCCCTCCTCAGCACGGATTACAAAATCTTTGCCAGGGCCATGTCTGTTCGCCTTGGCGCCGTGCTGGCCCGCATGATCCATCCCGACCAGTCCTACACGGTCCCGGGCCGGACCATTCACGATAACATCCATCTGGTCCGGGACCTGGTCCACCATTCCCAGAGGGCTGGTCTGTCGGTCGCCTTCCTTTCCCTGGATCAGGAGAAGGCGTTCGACAGGGTGGATCACGAGTATCTTTTCGGGACTCTGCGCGCTTTCGGGTTCGGGACGCATTTTGTCGCCCGGATCCGACTTCTGTACGCTGCCGCGGAGTGTCTGATTAAAGTTAACGGGTCCTTGACGGCGCCCCTTCGCTTCGGGAGGGGGGTGCGTCAGGGATGCCCCATGTCCGGCCAGTTATATGCCATTTGCGTGGAGCCTTTCCTGCGCCTCTTGCGGAAGAGGTTGGCGGGATTGGCTCTGCAAGGGCCGGGCGTGGAGGTGGTCCTTTCGGCTTACGCCGATGACGTGCTCCTCGTGGTCACGGATCCCGTTGACTTGCGGAGGATGCGGGAATGCCAGCAGATTTACTCGGACGCATCCTCCGCCAGGATCAACTGGGGGAAATGTTCTGGACTCCTGGTGGGTCAGTGGCAGGTGGACTCTCTGCCGGAGGAGTTCAGGCCCTTCGCCTGGAGTACCACGCACCTCCTCTACTTGGGGGTCTACCTCAGCCCGGCCGAGGACGCCTGGCCGGCGAACTGGCACGAGCTGGAGGCCAAAGTCACCGCTCGCTTAGGACGCTGGACAGGATTGCTCCGAGTGTTGTCCTACAGGGGTCGGGCGTTGGTCATAAACCAACTGGTGGCCGCCATGTTGTGGTACCGGTTGGCTACTCTGATCCCCCCCCCTGCGTTTGTCGCCAAGATACAGAAGAAGCTCGTCGACTTCTTCTGGAACAACAGGATACACTGGGTCGCTGCCGCGGTTCTGAGTCTCCCGCTTAGGGAGGGCGGTCAGGCGCTGGTGTGCCTTCGCACCCAGGCTGCGACTTTGCGTCTTCGGACGCTGCAGAGATACCTGTACGTTGAGAATCCTCCCAGATGGTGTGCGCTGGCGACGCATTTCTTCCGCCAGCTGCACGGCCTCAATTACGACATGCAGCTCCTGTTTCTGGAAGTGGGCAGCAGGCGTGCCAGCCTGCAGGAGCTGCCTGTCTTTTACCAGGAACTGCTATGGGTTTGGAACTCCGTCGCCTCCAGGCGGAGCTCTCCCCCGTCAGGAATGGCGGCTGTCCTTCGAGAGCCGCTGTTCAGGAATCCGCACCTCCGCATCCGTGAGTTCGGGTGGCTGGCGGAGCGGAGGGCTGTGCCCGGCAGGGTGACTAGAGTCGGGGACCTACTCGATGGCGGAGGAGCGGGCTGGATGGCGCCGGAGGAGTTGGCGCGGCGCATGTCGTGGAACGACGTCCGGCTCGCGGTCAATGCCATCGAGGCGGTGAAGGCGAAGTTGCGCCCCGGCGCCACGAGGTGTATCGAGGCGGCTCAAGCGCGTGGGGCGATCCCGCCCGGGCTTACTCCCGTTCGGACGGAATTCCTTATCGGCGCCCTGCCCCAAAGCTCCCCTAGGGGTTTGGTGCCTCACAACTTGAGCCGTCTCGAGGAGATGCCCTCCGTGCTTTTCCATTCTGCGCGGAGGGGTTTCCTGTACGGGCTGCTCTTGCACACCTTCCACTTTGCCATCTTCGCCTGCCGTCCGGACACGCCGTGGCGTGACGTTTTACCTTCCGGCGGAGGCGGAGGTCCCCAATGGGGGGCTCTCTATGCGGGAGTCTTCCCTTGTTCTATTGGGGACTTGGCCTGGAGGGTGTTGCACAGAGCAGTCCCGTGCAACAAGTTTCTAAGTAGGTTCACGGACTCCCGGGCCGCTTGTTTGTTCTGCGGTCTGGAGGAGTCCGTGTTCCATGTTTATGTCGGGTGTGGGAGGTTGCAGCCCCTCTTCCATTATTTGAAGGGGCTGCTCCTCAAATTTTGGTTGCACTTCAGTCCCACGCTCTTGATCTACGGTCACCCGGTGCGGAGGGGAGCGGGCAGGTCGGAGGACCTCCTCGTGGGTCTGCTCCTGGGCCTGGCCAAGAAAGCCATTAATTGGTCCAGGCAGCGGGCGGTCGAGGGGGTCGTCCGGCCGGATTGCCTCCCTCTCTTCCGCGGCCACGTTCGCGGCTGGGTGGCCCTGGAGATGGAGCACGCGGTGTCCGCCGGCGAGCTCGAGCTCTTTCGTGACCGGTGGGCGCCGCGGGGACTGGAGTGCATAATTGGTTTAAACAACCAAACTTTAATTTAATGGGTTAAGTCTTGTTTCTGGGTTTTTTGTTAGTGTATTTGTTTAATGTATTTTTATTGGTTTAACACAAGAGGGAAAGCAAGGAGCACGCTCGAGCTTTTTCGTGACCGGTGGGCGCCGCGGGGACTGGAGTGCATAATTAATCGGGACGACCAAATTTTAATTTGATTGGTGGAGGGCTATTTAAAAGGGTTATTGGGTTTTTGTCACTTTATGTGTGAACTTGTTTTTTTTGGGCGAATTAAAAGAGAGAAAGCAAGGAGCAATTAACAAAGAAAACTAGAAACATTAACAAAGGAACAAACAAGTGAAGGTGCCATCTAGAGGTTACAAAAAGGAACTGACTGGCACCCTCACAATATGTAGTTATTTGTGCCATTAACTCGTCTATTTTGTTACAAATGCTACGTGCATTCAGATAGAGAACTTTCAAAGATGTTTTGTGACACTTAGTTCCTGCTTTTGCCCTTTTTATTACTTTACCTTTTACTCCATACCTTCTGCCCCTCCCTGACACGCTCTGGTTTTTAATTTCCCCACTGCTACCTAAGTCTATGACCTTCTCTGTTGTCATTTTTATTATTTGCTCTATAGGAACCTCCCCCCCCACTAGTTAGTTTAAAGCCCTCTCTACAGCCCTAGTTATATGATCCGCCAGGACTCTAGTCCCAGCACTGGCCAAGTGAAGCCCGTCCCGATGGAACAGCTCCCTCCTGCCCCAGTACTGGTGCCAGTGTCCCAGGAAGCAAAACCCATTTCTCCCACACCAGTCTTTGTGCCACGCATTTAACTCTCTAATTTTATTTGTCCTAGCCAAATTCGCTCGTGGCTCAGGTAATAATCCAAAGATTATTACCCTTGTGGTTCTGCTTTTTAATTTGGCCCCTAGCTGCTCAAACTCCCTCAGCAGAAACTCCTTCCTTGTCCTATCTATGTCGTTGGTACCAACATGGACCACGACAACTGGATCCTCCCCCTCCCACTCCAAGTTTCTCTCCAGTCCAGAGGAGATGTCCTTAACCCTGGCACCGGGCAGGCAACACAGCCTTCGGGACTCTCGCTCTCGGCTGCAAAGAACTCTATCTATCCCCCTAACGATACTATCCCCTACCACTACAACATTTCTTTTAACTCCCCCCACTTGAATGGCCCCCTGCTCCACGGTGCTGTGGCCAGGTTGCTCATCCTCCCTGCAGTCCCTGCTCCTGTCCCCACAGGGAGTAAGAGCCTCGAACCTGTTGGACAAGTGCAAGGGCTGCGGCTCCTCCAACACTACCTCCTGATCCCCGTACCTGCCTCACTTCTAGTCACACCATCCTGACCCTGGCCACGGACTACATCTGAATTAATTAATCTAATTGGTGTGACTACCTCCTGATACACAGAGTCCAGGTAACTCTCCCCCTCCCTGATGTGTCTCAGTGTTTGAAGCTCGGACTCCAGCTCTTCAACACGGAGCCGGAGTTCCTCGAGCAGACAACACTTACTGCAAATGTGATCACCGTGAACATCAATGGTGTCCACCAGCTCCCACATATTGCAGCAGCAACACATCGCCTGATCTCCCATTCTATGTAATTAATTAAATTTATTAATATTATTCTTAAATATCCTCTGCCCCGGTTCTAGATGGTGAATATCACACCTTAGAAACTATAAACCAAAGAGATTTAAGCTTAAAAGGGATAAATACTCACCAACCAATCACTTACCTGCTTTCTGGTGACGTCACACTTGGATTACTTTTTACCTCTCTCCTTCCCTTCGAGTTCCCAGAGTGGAGACTGGTAAAACTTACCTGGTCTCTGGGGCTTTTTATAGCCCCGCTCTGCCGCTCGCGATTCCCGCCGACGCTGTGAGGCCTTACCTGGTCTCTGGGGCTTTTTATAGCCCCGCTCTGCCGCTCGCGATTCCCGCCGACGCTGTGAGGTCTTACCTGGTCTCTGGGACTTTTATAGCCCCGCTCTGCCGCTCGAGATTCCCGCCGACGCACTGAGGCCTTACCTGGTCTCTGGGACTTTTATAGCCCCGCTCTGCCGCTCGAGATTCCTGCCGACGCACTGAGGCCTTACCTGGTCTCTGGGGCTTTTTATAGCCCCGCTCTGCCGCTCGAGATTCCCGCCGATGCTGTGAGGTCTTACCTGGTCTCTGGGACTTTTATAGCCCCGCTCTGCCGCTCGAGATTCCTGCCGACGCTGTGAGGTCTTACCTGGTCTCTGGGACTTTTATAGCCCCGCTCTGCCGCTCAGGATTCCCGCCGACGCTGTGAGGCCTTACCTGGTCTCTGGGACTTTTTATAGCCCCGCTCTGCCGCTCGAGATTCCCGCCGACGCTGTGAGGCCTTACCTGGTCTCTGGGACTTTTATAGCCCCGCTCTGCCGCTCGAGATTCCCGCCGACGCTGTGAGGTCTTACCTGGTCTCTGGGACTTTTATAGCCCCGCTCTGCCGCTCGAGATTCCCGCCGACGCTATGAGGTCTTACTTGGTCTCTGGGACTTTTATAGCCCCGCTCTGCCGCTCGAGATTCCCGCCGACGCTGTGAGGTCTTACCTGGTCTCTGGGACTTTTATAGCCCCGCTCTGCCGCTCAGGATTCCCGCCGACGCTGTGAGGCCTTACCTGGTCTCTGGGACTTTTATAGCCCCGCTCTGCCGCTCGAGATTCCCGCCGACGCTGTGAGGCCTTACCTGGTCTCTGGGACTTTTATAGCCCCGCTCTGCCGCTCAAGATTCCCGCCGACGCTGTGAGGTCTTACCTGGTCTCTGGGACTTTTATAGCCCCGCTCTGCCGCTCGAGATTCCCGCCGACGCTGTGAGGTCTTACCTGGTCTCTGGGACTTTTATAGCCCCGCTCTGCCGCTCGAGATTCCCGCCGACACTGTGAGGCCTTACCTGGTCTCTGGGGACTTTTATAGCCCTGCTCTGCCGCTCAGGATTCCCGCCGACGCTGTGAGGCCTTACCTGGTCTCTGGGACTTTTATACCCCGCTCTGCCGCTCAGGTTTCCCGCCGACGCTGTGAGGCCTTACCTGGTCTCTGGGGACTTTTATAGCCCCGCTCTGCCGCTTAGGATTCCTGCCGACGCACTGAGGCCTTACCTGGTCTCTGGGACTTTTATACCCCGCTCTGCCGCTCAGGTTTCCCGCCGACGCTGTGAGGCCTTACCTGGTCTCTGGGACTTTTATACCCCGCTCTGCCGCTCAGGATTCCCGCCGACGCACTGAGGCCTCAGCTGGTCTCTGGGGACTTTTATACCCCGCTCTGCCGCTCAGGTTTCCCGCCGACGCTGTGAGGTCTTACCTGGTCTCTGGGGCTTTTATACCCCGCTCTGCCGCTCAGGTTTCCCGCCGACGCTGTGAGGTCTTACCTGGTCTCTGGGGACTTTTATACCCCGCTCTGCCGCTCAGGTTTCCTGCCGACGCTGTGAGGTCTTACCTGGTCTCTGGGGACTTTTATAGCCCCGCTCTGCCGCTCAGGATTCCCGCCGACACTGTGAGGCCTTACCTGGTCTCTGGGACTTTTATAGCCCCGCTCTGCCGCTCGAGATTCCCGCCGACGCTGTGAGGCCTTACCTGGTCTCTGGGACTTTTATAGCCCCGCTCTGCCGCTCGAGATTCCCGCCGACGCTGTGAGGCCTTACCTGGTCTCTGGGACTTTTATAGCCCCGCTCTGCCGCTCGAGATTCCCGCCGACGCTGTGAGGCCTTACCTGGTCTCTGGGACTTTTATAGCCCCGCTCTGCCGCTCAAGATTCCCGCCGACGCTGTGAGGCCTTACCTGGTCTCTGGGACTTTTATAGCCCCGCTCTGCCGCTCGAGATTCCCGCCGACGCTGTGAGGCTTTACCTGGTCTCTGGGGCCTTTTATAGCCCCGCTCTGCCGCTCGAGATTCCCGCCGACGCTGTGAGGTCTTACCTGGTCTCTGGGGCCTTTTATAGCCCCGCTCTGCCGCTCGAGATTCCCGCCGACGCTGTGAGGTCTTACCTGGTCTCTGGGACTTTTATAGCCCCGCTCTGCCGCTCGAGATTCCCACCGACGCTGTGAGGTCTTACCTGGTCTCTGGGACTTTTATAGCCCCGCTCTGCCGCTCAAGATTCCCGCCGATGCTGTGAGGCCTTACCTGGTCTCTGGGACTTTTATAGCCCCTCTCTGCCGCTCGAGATTCCCGCCGACGGCAGTAATAAGCTTAAATAATCATTACTGCTACATAAAAATCTGTCCTACCAATAAAGAGAAACACCATGCAAAAATGTATTTTAACCTTTATATTGAAACTAAATATTACCCAAACCATCTGACATCAATTTTTCAATCCAAGACTTGCTTTAAAAAACTGGCCCAGGAATTCGGGTCGGAGGCTTCCCGCGGGTGCAAGCCTCCGACCTGCACTTACCTGACGCGCCGGCCGTTGAGCTGTGGGCCCCCATGGGATTCCGATCCTGGGCCTGCTCCAACTGCCGGCGCACAGTGCTTGCGTATCCCAGGGGCGCAGTTAGTTCGATGTGACTCCTGGGATCATGTGGGCCATGGAGAGCCAATGGTAGCAGGAAATCTCTATTCATAGATTTGACAGGAAGACCTGTGAAATGTATGGAGTTCAGCCCCAAAACATAACTGAAACTTCAAATAATCTTTTTTTTTAAATCACATTTTTAAAATAACTATAAATTACATAAAATAACTATTTTAAACAATATTTTAAATTTCTGAAAAATTAATTACAGTTTCTAACGGCGCTAAAAATAAACTTACCTTTCTTTAAAGTATTTAAAAATAATAAACCTGTGGAAAAAATGTTTTAATTTTACTTAATTCACAACTGACCTTGTTAAAAGCAGGCCTTGCGCCTGTTTTTTAGAAGCGTAGCTGCTGGAGACTTACCCTCCCGGAGAAACCTGTAAAAAAAACAGAAGTTCCAGGCGTACGCGCTGCCTCTCCGGCGCACGCGTTCGACCTGTGAACCCCTTCCTTTAAGGGAACGGAAGTTCCGGTTTCCCGCGCATGCACAGTGCATGCACGAAACCGGCACTTGCGTTGGGCCTACGCGTGAGTACCCAGCGCGTACTCACCCGTGGGGACCTGAAGTTCTGGCCCAGTGTATTTTACCCTTCATATTTTTTGGTGAATTATTTTGCTTCAAGTGAGGGATGTTAGTACCAAGAAACGGAACACAGAGGCCAGGATTTTGCTCACCTCGGCGGGTCCGGGGCGGGCGGGGGTCCCGACTCCGCTGCTGGCTCCATCCCGCTGTCTGAAATGATTTTACATTGATAGGGCTTGTTAAGCCCGCCCAGCACGTTTCCCAGTCCAATTATAGGAAGTGGCTTTGGTGATGTCATTTTATGACGAGTCATCAGCTGGTTTCCTGAAAGGGACCATGGCTAACTTTATTTTGACATTTGTGCTGTCAGTGTTCTACAGGACGGAAGTGCTGCAAATACTGACAATCACTGCACGCTTGCACCCAGGTTCTCCCATGACTCCCTCCATATGCGTATGGAGGGAGTCACAGCACACAGGGAGGTCCTCTTCCTTTCCAATGGGTGGAAGAGACCTCACCAGGACATCAACACAGCCTGGTTGCACATTGCACAGGAGGACACAAGCAGGGATATTGTCAGGAGGACCTGGCTGCAGTGGCGCAAATGCTTCAATGATCTCATTAGATCACGAAACGTTAGTACCTGTACAAAGCCACACTCTGCCTCATCCTGCTGTACCTCTCAACACATCCCCATCACTCTGCCTTCCCTACCCTACTCCTGCACATCCTTACTCACACCAACTTACCCTGCACCTCCACCCATCCCTCTCTCTCTATCTACATCATCACATCCCCATCACTCTGCCTTCCCTACCCTACTCCTGCACATCCTTACTCACACCAACTTACCCTGCACCTCCACCCATCCCTCTCTCTCTATCTACATCATCACATCCCCATCTCACCAGCCACCCCTCACACTCACCCTCATCCTAGTGCAATCATACCAACTAACAACACACAAGGGTAGCCACTTGGGTGTTTTATCCAATGTTCATGTAAAGTTCCTGTTAATGTGCTGTCAAAACATTGAAACCTTTATTTTCAACACTTTCCGTTCTTGGACAGATTTGTGTGCACCTTTGGAAGCGGCTTAGTGAGTTGCAGTGAATGGTGAGACGTAATGGTACCCCCCGCAATGGTGACGAGTGTGAAAGGAATGGCTTGGACAATTTAGGGATGCTTTATGGTGTTGGTGTGGGGCGGCAGCAAGGGTGTACAGTGTCAAGTGAAGTAAATCTGGCCATGGTGAGGCCAGCCCTGGCCTCCTGGGCAGCAGTATGGTCGGGTGCTGATGCCCTGTGTCCTGTGCCGCATCAGGTGATTGCAGAGAAGGTTGGTGTTGTTGTTGGTGCTGCTGGTGTGCCTGGTGCTGCTGGTGTTGGGGCTGATCGTGGTGGGTTTCTGAGGATCAAGATGAAAGAGTATTAAGGGCACCCATGCTGATGGAAAAGATGGCAGGTGATGTAGAGATGACAGAAGCACTCTGTCAATGGTGAGAGAGTTCATCCAATGAGGTAAGACTGGATGGAGAGTGGAAAGTGGAAAGCCTGTAGAATCTGTGCTGGAAATAGACTGAGAAACAGCTTGTGGCTGAGGAAAGTGAAAATCCATTAGGTGGGAGCTTTTATTGTACATTTGAAGCTGTCAAGTAAATCAGCTGGAGCAATGGCCACTGAAATCCTGCCTCAGGTTGACAGCTGTGGTCCCCAAACAGTGTGGTTCCCATGGCCATGAAGTTAAAATGAAAAGGTAAGTTAAAAAAGCCTGTTAATGATCTGTCAACTAGATGTTTATGAGATTAATTGGGTCGCCCGCCGCTGCCTGTTGGGTCTGCTCAGCGCTGACAGACCCGACATTGGGAAAGGCGCGTGGTGGTGGGTTGACAGCGGGGTCCCGACACACTTTTTAAAAAAAAGCACTTTCCCACCCAACCCGCCATCGATCGCGCCCGCTGACCCCCTGCAAAATTCCGGCCTTAGCCCATCAGCTCCAGTATCAAGCGCTCTGAAATTACACCCATAGAAGTTCACAGCACAAAAGGAGGCTATTCATCCATCATATCTGACTGCTCTTTGTTAGAGTAATCCAAAACTAATCTCAATGCTCTGGAATTACCCCATAGTTCTGTATCTTCCTCTGTTTCAAATATTTATCCAATTTTCTCTTAAAAGATGCAATGGTCTCTGCCTCAACCATTCCCTGTGGTACAGTATTCCATGCTCCAACAATCCTTTGCACAAGGAATTTTACTAACCTCTCTCCTTACTCTGCCAGTGACAATTTTAAATTGATGACCCCTCCTCCTCTTGCTCCAGTGGAAATAGTCCTACACCTCAAGTGTCTCCTCATAACTATAGTTTCCAGTCCTGGCATCATCTCAGTTAAGCTATGCCGTTTGTGTCCTACAGCTTTAATGTCCTTTATAAAATGGGGTGGCCAAAACTGCACACAGTATTCTAACTGTAGCCTAACCAATGTTTTGTACAAATTTATCATTAATGCTTTTCTCTCGTGCTCCATATCCCTATTAATAAAACGCAAAATGCTGTTGGTCTTTTTTATGTCTTTATCTACCTGAACTTGCGCTCTCAGGGAAAGTCTCTCTGTTTATCCATTATCTTCAAACCTAAAACGCTTCTCTATTTTTCAGTTCATTAATGGGTTTAAAATATATCTATAATAAATTAAAATTGAGGTTTTTTCTTTTGTTACACCTACTTCCAGTCTTAATTTATTAACGCTTCTGTACAAACACTAATGTTTGATAAAGTTTAACATTTCTTTTAGAAGTAGCACTGTATACACTGAACGGTAACGCATATCTATTTTGTCCATTTGTGTCTCTGTGGAACATCTTTCACCGCTCAGCAGTGCGTCTGAGACGACTAGTGACAGGGCAGACCAACGATTCTGTGGTAGCAAACAGCGACATAACACAAAAGGGAGCAGAATTCAAGGACCAGTTCTATGTTGCGTGCAGGTGCAGGTGACTGCTTTAATTGATTTTGATATTCTGAGGAGAATAATAAAGTCTGTAATTACTATGAATCTAGGAACATAGGAACAGAAGCAGGCCACTTAGCCCCTCGAGCCTATTCCACCATTCAATTGGAGCATGGCTGATTTGTACTTCAATTCCATTTACCTGCCATTGATCCATATGCTTTGATATCCTTACCTAATAAAAATCTGCCAATCTCAGTTTTGAAAATTTCAATTGATCCAGCATCCGCAGTCTTTTGGGGAAAGAGAATTATAGATTTCCACTACCCTCTGTGTGGAAAAAGCACTTCCTCATTCCACTCCTGAATTTCCTAGCTCTAATTTTAAAATTGTGCCTACTGTTGTATTTAGTGCTATTCATTTATTAATTCAATAAATCTGACTAGTAGTTTGTAGCCTAATCCAAAATGCTGCCCATGAGCTTGTTCAAACCAGCCCGTTTTGGTTCCTTTCTGCTTTGTGCACTTATACATGAAGTTAATTTCACTTCAGTTATTCAAAGTTGCGAGGCCTGGAGGACTGGAAAAGACTGTTCTCTGATTGGTGGATTTTAACTAATCAAGTAGCAGGTTTTTTGCACCATTGGGAATCCTTCTGGGGACTTTAGAAAGCTGAAATTTCAAGTTTTCAAGCTTTGGATGAGGATAGGAAAAGCCCGCACTACTACCACCAGGTAGATGTGAAAGCATGGAGACATCAGCAGAGAAATTGATCCAGGCCCTCACTAACTCCTTCCCATGATCCACCCGAAGGCTGCTTCAGCAGGAATGCAAAACCTGAAAGGGTGGTGGAGGCAGACTCAATCACTGCTTTCAAAAGGGAATTGGATAAGTACCTGAAGGAAAAAAATTTGCAGGGCTACGGGGAAAGGGCGGGGGAGTGGGACTAGCTGAAGTGCTCTTGCAGAGAGCCAGCATGGGTTTGATGGGCCGAATGGCCTTCTTCCATGCTGTAACCATTCTATGACTCTATGATAAGGCAATCAGCCCAAATTGGTCCCACCATGACCGGCGTGTTGCTTCTGAAGGCATGACAGGTGTCTGCAGCTCGCCGCAGTTATTAATAGCCCAAGGCCCAATTTCGGGTGAGCTTTGGGCCTCCAGCTTCTGGCGCACATTCCACGCACGCTGTCTCTTCAGACCCGAAAATTGGCCTAGAACATTTCTAGCTCTGCAATACCAGGCCTAGCGGCAAGAGGCAGAGAGTAGGGATAATGGGCAGGTACTCTAATTGGCAGGATCTGACTAGTGGCGTCCCACAGGGATCTATGTTGGGGCCCCTACTATTCACTGTATTTATTAACGACTTAGATGATGGGATGGAAAGCCACATATCCAAGTTTGCCGATGACACAAAGATAGGCGGCATTGTAAGCCGTGTACATGGAAGCATAAAATCACTAAGAGAAATTAATAGATTAAGTGAATGGGCAAAACTGTGGCAAATGGAATTCAATATAGGCAAGTGTGAGGTCATCCACTTTAAACCTAAAAAGGATAGATCAGCGTACTTGCTAAATGGTGAAAAGCTAGAAGCAGTGGAGGTCCAAAGAGACTTAGGGTCTGTAGCCGGTTTTTGCGATGGCCACTTTCCTATGGCCCCTGCCGCAATTGCCAATTATTGTAAGTGGTTTCGCCCCACCCGTAGCGAGCATGCAAACCCCCTTACTACAAGTTCCGGAGGATAGGGATTACTGAGGACAGATTTGAACATGGACAGATGTTTTCGGGCCCACCCATACCGTGTTTATTAAGGTTGACAAAAACCACTCCACTCACATACAGTGTGAGCAGTGTGAACACAACAGTACAGTTTAAAATGGTACAACCCTGACTTGTCCAACAAGCCCCTGCTGTGCTGACTTACCACACCCTAAAAACACCCTCCCGTGAACTAAACTATCACAGGACCCTTCCAACGCTAAACCCCCTTTGGTTTGGTAGGAACATACAGGCACCCCCTCACACAGCTAAGTGATCTTGTGGGTGTGTAGGCTTGGCAATGCTCACCTAGATTGCCCTTTTGATCTTACTTGCAGCGTCTCCCGTACGTCTCGGCTACCTTGTAAAGGAAATAGCCATATTTCAGAAAGATACACCATCCTATGAACAGAATTCTGATATTATTAAAACATGAAAACTGGGTTTAAAAATCTAAAAGCCTCAATGACACAGGCTGCAAACAGAATACAGGCTTTTGAAATAAGATCAGTTGTTAACACAAGCTGTAAACACCACACAAGCTTTTGAATTGGGAATTGATTGTTAATACTAAGACAATGGCCCTATTGAAACAGCAGGCTGGAGGTTCCTCTATGTCTGAACATTGGAACCAACACAATAGCAATGCCCAAGTAAAGTGTTAAAAACTAACACTTCAAACAGAAACACAGAATATTAAAAAACCAGGGCCTAGAAATTCAGTAAGGCCCCGCCAGGTCTTTAGCGCCTGAAATTTAGCGCTCGCCCGGATTCCCGTAGCACCCGCCTGAAATTCAGTTGCGGCGGCCCAAGACGGAGGCGGGCGCTATTGCAGGGTTTGGCCGCCTCGCTTGGGGCGATGAAAGTCAATTGCAGGCGTCCAGCTGCCGCTGCGGCACCCGATGCGGTGCGGCAGGCTGGGGTACTGCAGGCCTCCTCCTTCTCTTAAGGAGGAGCTGCCTGCAGCCGTGAGATCGCCGCTGGATTCCCCCGGCAAATGAGTCCGGCACCACGGAGAAGTGCCGGGCTCGCGGGAGTCAGACACCAATGCCGCAGGGGGGTGGTGCAGGAGTCCGGGGAGGGAGGTGCGGCCAGGCGGCCACCGGGAAAGCGGCCGACCGCCCCTCCACCTTTATGCGCCGGCCTCTCGGAGCTGCAAGGCCCCGTTTTTCAAACGCTGTTTGCGGCCGCCACGGGCGAGGCGGCCGCAACTGAATTTGGCGGTCGGCACGGAATCGCATTGGAACCGGGGCGCTGCGCACACCGATGATGTCATCAGTGCCGGCGCAGCGCTACCGGCTAACGCCGATGTTAGGGACCAACTGAATTTCGGGCGCTAAAAAACTTCCGGCGCAAACCACTCTTTAGCCAATAAGTGGGCGCAAACGCGACTGAATTTCTAGGCCCATGTGCCTTTGATAAAAGTAACATCAAATGAAAGACAGGAAACATAAGTCAGTAATATAACCAACTAAGATGGCTAGGAAAACAAACACCCTAGTTGACGTGTTTTCAATTTACATGCTGTAAAAAGTACCTACAGAAGACTTTGAAAATATGACACCAAGCAATCACATGGTTTTTGTATTGAAAATGGAATAGTTAGGAGACACAACTTCTGATAATAACCAGTTAAGCCAATGGCCCATAGTCCCTTAAAAGTTTCATATTTAATGATGGTTTAAAAATGACATTTAATGGCCCAGAAATTCGGGTCAGAGGCTTCCCGCGGGTACAAGCCTCCGACCTGCACTTACCTAGTGCGCTGGCCGTTGAGCTGTGGGCCCGCGTGGGATTCCGATCCTGGGCCTCCTCCAACTGCTGGCATGCAGTGCTTGCATATCCCAGGGGCGCAGTTAGTTCGATGCATCCCCTGGGATCACGTGGGCCATGGAGAGCCAATGGTAGCAGGGAATGCCCATTCATAAAATTGACAGGAAGAGCTGTCAAAACTATAAATACTCTAAGCCCCAAAACCTAACTAAAACTTCAAATAAATTTTTAAAAATCACATTTTTAAAATAACTATAAATTACATAAAATAACTATTTTAAAAAATAATTTAAATTTTTGAAAAAATTAATTACATTTTCTAACGAGGCTAAAAATAAACTTACCTTTCTTGAAAGTATTTAAAAATAATAAACCTGTGGAAAAAATGTTTAATTTTAATTAATTCACCACTGACCTTGTTAAAAGCAGGCCTTGTGCCTGCTTTTTATAAGTGTAACTCCTGGAGAGTTACCCTCCCGGAGAAACCTGCAAAAAAAACATACGTTCAAGGCGCACGTGCTGCCTCTCCGGCACACGCGTTCGACCTCTGAACCCCTTCCTTTAAGGGAACGGAAGTTCCGGTTTCCCATGTGTGCGCAGTGCATGCACGAAACCGGCACTTTTGTTGGGCCTATGGGTGAGTACCCGGCGCGTACTCACCCGTGAAGACCCGAATTTCTGGGCCAATATTAAGAATTGAATGAAAGCACTTCGTAAGAATGGCATCAAATAGATACATAAGTTATAACCGTTTTTTATGATACGTTTTGAACACCTAAACAACAGACAGAAGTCTGCGAGTTGGCAGCTGAAATGACAGTAAGAATAGAAAAGATTAAATAGAGAATGACTAGAGATAATTAGCTTACATCAGCAGAAACCTTCAAAGAATAAACCACTAAAAAAAGGTATAAAAATAGAGTTTTTCAGATGGAAAGTCAGAAGTCGCTGGGAAGGGCAAGCGATTCTCAACTTCAGAGGCAGGCTCTGTAAGTTTTTAATTCTTTGAGTCTCGGGGATCAAAAAGGTACTCTTATTTGATTTTGGTGGATATTCTGGATTAGAAATAATAAGAAATTGTAAGATTCTCAAAATTCACAGATCCCCCAAAGCTAGAAGAAAACCCTAAGAAAATGACTTTGGACTCTTTCTAAACAAGTTTCAGGATGATAAAATAAAAAGGCATGTTTGGACCTATACAGGGAGAAAAGGCTGCCACAGGAAATGGGATTGACCTCTGTAAAGACTGTTTGGATATTGGAGTAAATCAAATTGTCTAGGGAACTGTGTCACCTCAATTCAGCCACTATCAGACATTAACATCCTAAACAATTGACCCACGAAGGAGCAGTCCCCACCTAAAACACAGGACCCATCCAAAACATGCATAATGCAAATCAGCTAGCCAACCTACATAGAAATCTCTGGCCCAGACAGGAAACTCGAAACCTGAGTATAGCTATGACAATGAACTAGGCAATCAACAACTCATTGACTAAACAGTACAACATCCCGAAACCATTTTTTGCATTTTTAATCAAGTTACCTTAACGAGCCCGCCCAAGTCAGACAATAAACCGGGACTGAAAATGCGCGCAGATTAAGAGGCCTCCAAAAGTATAATTGAAGGCCTGTTTTCTAAAGAAAAACAACTCAGAGACTACTCAACTCGGGAAACAGGCTCAAGAAGCATCGAGACAGGGCAGCTTTCCACCACACACCCAAGTTCAACAGCTTCAGTGACCCAGGACATCGTCTGACACATCGCGGCAACAAGAGTCTTATGAAACTACCAACAAAATATTAGCACCAACCAATCCGGTAATATTGAGCCACCACGACCAAAGAAAACCAACTCAGGAGAAAACCGAAGGTTCCACGCTACAATCTATTCCTGACTTACCCCGGGTAAGATTTTTACTTATAAAGGAACTCTAAACCCTACCTCTACTGAAGAATAGTGGGTACTCACCCATAGATCCAAAACGCACCCTACCGCATCAGCATACTCGCAAAGACTGACCAGCAGATAGTCAAAGTCCTCTACCACATATGGGGTGTGGCAGCCACTGACCAACATATCCAGCGAACCCCGAAACCACGAACCAGCTCAACTGTCAAGGATTTGTTTTGGTGAGCATTATCCCTGGTCCTCTAGAGTTCAACTTAGCTAGGGAGTGGGATTGGGAGGGCTGAGGTATTTTATACTGTAATTTTCCCTCGTATGTATTGAAAGTGTTCCCCAATTTTATTAGAGTATAAGATTGTTGTGTTGTATTTTCTTTCTTGAATAAAGATCAAAGTTTCTTGCACCAAAACCAGTTGTCTGCTGCACTTTTGTCACAACCCCCAAATAAGTCCAAGGTCTAGAACCAAGGGAGTGGGAGCAATTCGAACTGCTCATAAGTCAGAGGTGAAGCTGACACACACCACCATCCCCTACATAATGGCGACCGCAGCAGGACCTTCGCAAAAGGGATGTGATACAGTGGACACTGTTTTTGAGGAAGAAACTAAGATGGAAGAGAGGATTTCCTCTTACGTGTTCAAGAGAGTAAATATCACCAAGAAATGGATGCTCAGTCTGTTGCGCGCTGAGCGTCCAATAGACGCTGCAGCCAAATGGACTGAGAGCAAGGACCATAAGAAATCTGAGGAGAAAGCAATCTAGTTGGTATGCTTCCAGTGACAGATCCAGCTTTTGGATAAACGCGTTGAGGCACTGGCAGCAGAACTACGGGAATCAGTTCACCAGTCTCACGCAAGGGCTCTAGCAGGGGAAAGGTTATTGGAAGAACTAAACGCACAAAACCGGGGAAAAATGCAGCTAGTGGAAACACACAGAAACAGACAGGAATACTTTCAGTGACAGGTCACCAAAGCCAAAAATAATGAATTGGTGGTAAGGGAAGAGAACGCCTGCCTCGCCAGGCAAGTAAGAGAGATGGAGGAGAGGTTGAGAGACGTCCAGGTAGCTTACAAAATAGCAAACACTAGTGAGTTTGAGGGGGTAGATCACGGCCCCTGTCAGAAACAAATCGCCAGTTTGAACCTTGCTCTGTCCAGGGCCAAAGGCATGGTATGCCTAATAAGCCCGGGTGCAGCCCGGGTGGACCTGGGAGAGCAAGGGGAAACTGTTCGGACTCCACCTGTGGCGCCAGGGAACGACCCGGTTAGGCAGCAGGCGGGACGGACGATTTGTGAGGCCGACAGGGAGTGCACACCACCACCACCTGTGGCGTCGGGTTTTAACTCGGTTTGGCAGCAGGGAGAGGTGGGCGAGCCAATGCAAGGAGGGTCGGAGCTGGGGCCGATGTGCCTGGTCCGGCAGCAAAAGTTTGGCCTGCCCGGCGGTGGTGGGGGTCAAGGATCCTTTGAAAGCCAATTCGTGGTTCCCCATGGTACCCAACAGCTTAGGGCTATGGTAAGCCACCTGAGTAAGCTCACTCAAAACGGGGACCGCTCGGTCCACTTCATGGAAGTGGAACAGGCAGCGGGTATTAACGAGTGCGATGACTCCGAAATGGCAAAGATGCTACTTTTCTCCCTGGATAGCAAACTCTACCAGTCCCTCTCTGTGGAGAGCAAGAAGGGGCAGGGCAGATACGCTGTTATCCGGGAGGAAGTTCTGGAGGCCATGGGCATGAATGATGGAAGTCCCTTCTCCCGGGTGGAGAAGACAACACAGCTCGCAGGGGAGACCCCACAGGCTTTCGCAGATAGACTGTGGCCTGTGTACAGGAGTGCCTGTAGTGGGGTTCTTGACCGGGCTCACCTGAACCAGGACGAGCTGGCCCACTGGCTCCGAAGCCTGGTGGCAAACAGCTTGCCGCGGATCAGAGCCAAGGCTGAGCTTTGGTTTGACCCGAAGGACCCCCGGGTCACCGAGGAGAAAGTGGTCAGACAACTGACCCTGGCTTACCGGAACGGTAGAGGGACAGAAGAGCACCCACCTAAAGGAAAAGTACATGAAATAAAGCCTAGTCAGAATAAAAAAGAGAGGCACCAGGAAGGAGGTAACCCTTCCGATACGAAGCGTAACTGCTTCGGGTGCAGGAAGAATGGGCATTGGAGAAGGGACTGTAGGAATCCGTGGAAGGATAACACAGGAAAGAACTCCCCAGTTCCTGCCCAAAAGACCGAGACACCGACCTCTCCCCCACGTTTGACTCATTCATAGCTGCGCTCCGAACTTTATTAAATGGCCCAGGGAAGGTAGCCACCACCACTGGTGTTTTAACCCCATCTGCCCCATACAACACAGACCTATGACTAGAACCAGTGCAGCCTGTCTACCAGTGTACCCTTGATTACGATGCATGGAAGAGACCGTATGTTCAGCTGGAGGTGGAGAAAGTGAAAGGGGAACGGCCAGCAAGGGTGAACCGTCCTAAGGACAGGGATCCCCAGCCTGCAGCCTCCAACGGTGAGGGACTCACAGGAGAGGTAGCAGTGGGCAAAGAGAATGAGAGGGGTCCCCAGCCTGTGCCCTCAGGCTGCGCAGAACACACAGGAAAGGACAGGGAACCTCAGCCAGCAGCTGTGGCAGACTCACAGACCGCACCGGTGGGGGCAGTGGCTTGTATTACTGGAGGGGATATCCCACCAATTATTTGGGACTCGGACACGCCCCTGGTAGCCGGAGCCCTAAGAAGGTCTCCTTGCACACCACAGCCAAAACTACCGTGGTCACCAGCGCATCAGTTTCAATGGTTCAGCCCCGGAAGGGTTGCAACCCGTAAAAGAATGCCCAAGGTCAGGGATCATTCTAGGAATAGGGATCCCCAGCCTGCAGCCTCCAATGGTGAGGGACTCACAGGAGAGGTAGCGGTGGGCAAAGAGAACGAGAGGGGTCCCCAGCCTACGGCTTCAGGCTGCGCGGAACCCACAGGACAGGACAGGGACTCAGCAGCCACACAGAAGGGGGTCGTGTGCTGTAGTACAGGAGGGGATGCACCCCCAATCATCTGGGATTCAGGGAAAACCCCAGTTGTTTTAAGAAGGACTCTCTGGGTCCTGTGGTACAGGCCACCTTACGCCCAGGCATACAAGCTGCCCAGAAGCCGCAGAAGACAGAGGCCGAACAGGAATTAGCCTGGCTGCCCGGAGACTGGCGGCGGATGTACATAGCGTTTCTGATGTATTTAGTTTTTTTTTACAGTTTTTGGTAGCTTTAGGTTTATTATTTAATTATTTTCGAAGTAAGTTTAAGTTTTGAAACTCGATCACTTTGTCAAGCCAGAGAACCTTCTCGGGACTTGGCTATCTGTTTTGTGTGTCCTTACAGAGAGGAAATCGGCATGAGAAAGGTTCTGCTCCTGCTCACCCTGGTAGGGGTGAGCATCGGTGACCGAGGTGACGTGGAGGACTCCCACATTTATGGGTGCGCGGGAGAGAGAGCGCCGATCGTTACCGCTGGGGGTGGCGAACTGGGTGTGGAGGAGCTCGCTATTTATTTCCATGAGGGAAGGTGGCCAGGGTGGCTGGGGTCTAACTCCACACAATACTCCAGCCAGACCTGGTTCACCTACAGGGAGGCCTCCATCCAGTGCCCCAGGGTACAGGTTGTTGCTACACAGTTCAGTGTCACTGAGGGGAAATGTGTGTGTCTGACATGCAAGGGACGGATTCCCCTGGATAGGTGGTGATGGCTCAGGAAGCTGAGCAGGGACATAGGGGACCGTACAGCCGACTGGGAACGACTGGGGAACAACACCTACCGGACGATTACGGGGACCCAAGGGGGAGTGAGTGTGTGTTGGATAAGTGGTGGGAGTCAGAACAGGGATTTTACATCTGCATGTGGGGATCAGAGAGAGCCGGCCCCATAGGCATATCCATCATCTTCTCCAGACAATGGCAAGATACTGGGAAGGGGATGGGGTGGGATTCTAGCCTGCATGCGTGCGCGGTCCCACACTCCCCGATCCCAGTCAATGCCACTGAACTCATAGCAAACACCCGAAAGCCCCTGCCCACGACCCCGACAGCACGGACAGTAATAGAGAGGTGTCCTACCACCAGCAAGGGACCAGGGAATGAGTTAGTGCTAGTACCGACCGATAAGGTACTATACCAGGGGCTACACTATGCAGTAGCTTCAGTTATCCTAAACCTTACCGAAGTACACTTACCTGGATGGTGCCCTACAGAGACAGAACAGCTATACCAGGCCCTACTAAAAGAAATGTTCAGGAAATTCTACGAATTCGACTTTGCCAACGTAGACAAAGCAGAACTATACACATTACACGCTGAGTACACTATGGGCACGGGGAGACAAAGAAGGGGAACCAGGAATGATATTTTCACTACCTACAATACAGGCTCCTCTGTAATAAATAGCCTGGACGATATAGAACTGCAAACACAAATAAATGGTCTAAAAACCCAACTACGAAAGATCCTAACGGAAGAAAAGACAGTGGTAGGCTCAGAACTACACAAGGATCAAGCTATGACGGTCCATTTAAAGGAAATTATTGCTGAGCTAGAAAGACATGCAAAAAAAGTAAATGCACTCATACGGGATGATAGGAATGCTTCGGACCAGGCTGCACAAAATGAGGTGTGTGTGCTATACGGGGCATGGTTGCTGGGCGAGGGCCGTAGCAATCTGGAAGATTTAAACCAAGGTTTAGTACCCTCCTGGATCAGCAACAAGCTCCTCGCAGCCCTCCACTCGTTTAGCAATTCGCTGAGCCCGTGTCAGCTCCGCCTAGCCTCTGAAGCCTACCCAGTCCCAGTAGATTGTGGACGTTCAAACCATACTATCATGGGGATAGTAGTGAGGATGCCGGTCATGGGTGGGACAGCCCGACCCGCACCGGTATGCAGGGTGGAGAACATTGGGATCATTCAAGGGGGTGCACACGTCTGTTTCGCAGCGGTCCCACCTTATGTCACAAAGTGGGAGCACGTTATGACAGGTACTGACCTCTCTGGGTGCCGGAGCCGAGGTGCACACATAATACTGTGTCCCCAGCACTTGAACGCCTATTCTAGACCACAGTGCGGGTTTAAAACTGCTGGCGCACGACCTATAAACTGTACCATGGAGGTAATGGCACAAGACCATGTTCCCCCACAGGTAGCATACATAGGGGGTGGGGCATATTGTGTCACCACAAGTGCGCCCTACTACCAGCTTGGACAGCACATCTGGTGTCTGGTAAGTGACAGCAGTTTCTGCTTTAAACCCGAGGCAGAAGTTCACGTGGCCCAGGAACGGATTGTCCCCATTCCTGAACCCTCCAATGTTCACCTCACGGTAACTGAAAAAATAACCAACCCGCAAGGCTATGTTACATACTTTGGCTATGAAATTCCCCCTCTACCCAAACATCTTACCACTCTACTCAAAGCCGTAGAAGTATCACAAAAACATTTCTATACTGTAGAACAAAAAACAGTCGAGATAGGGGGGCGAGATTTCGGATATCATAGTTCCACCCTGGTGGGATATTTTCAAAAATATAGAGGTCACTTCCTGGATCAGAATGGCTTCCCATATTTTAGTGGTCTGCCAGCTCGGTATAGTTTTCTACTTACTATGCACAAAGTGTAAGGGAAAGGGCAGAAAGCTCCGATCCCGACATGAGAGGGTATTGGGCGAGCATTACAATAAAGTTTTTGATCTTGTATTGGACGAGCCTTAACCATCATTGTAATAAAGTTTGTGACCGCGTATTATTTTACTATGTATGTACCGTACTTTCCGAGTGGTGCAGGGGTGCTGGACCCCCCTCCGTGCTTGGATATGAATGTAACTGAATTTTACCTGTGTATGCATCTGAGCACTACATTTTAAAGGGGAATGTATGCTGTGGGTCTTAGATAGGTAAACTACAGAGGGAAGGTTGGCTCTCAGGGATCAAGAATTTTGCTCACTTAGTATGACACTCTAGCAAGTATCACAGGGGGGACTGTAAGATTCTCAAAATTCACAGATCCCCCAAGGCTGGAAGAAAATCCTAAGGAAAATTACTTTGGACTCTTTTAAACAAGTTTCAGGATGATAAAATAAAAAGGCATGTTTGGACCTGTACAGGGAGAAAAGACTGCCACAGGGAAAGGGATTGACCTCTGTAAAGACAGTTTGGATATTGGAGTAAATCAAATTGTCTGGGGAACTGTGTAACCTCAATTCAGCCACTATCAGACATTAACATCCTAAACAATCGACCCACGAAGGAACAGTTCCCACCCAAAACACAGGACCCATCCAAAACATGCATAATGCAAATCACCTAGCTAACCTACATAGAAATCTTAGGCCCAGACAGGAAACTCGAAACCTGAGTATAGCTATGACAATGAACTAGGCAATCAACAACTCATTGACTAAACAGTACAACATCCCGAAACCATTTTCACATTTTTAATCAAGTTACCTTAACGAGCCTGCCCAAATCAGACAATAAACCGAGACTGAAAATGCGCGCAGATTAAGAGGCCTCCAAAAGTATAATTGAAGACCTGTTTTCTAAAGAAAAACAACTCGGAGACTACTCAACTCAGGAAACAGACTCAAGAAGCATTGAGACGGGGCAGCTTTCCACCGTACACCCAAGTTCAACAGCTTCAGTGACCCAGGACATCGTCTGACACATCACGGCAACAAGAGCCTTACGAAACTACCAACAAAATATTACCACTAACCAACCAACTAAATATTGAGCCACCACGACCAAAGAAAACCAACTCAGGAGAAAACCGAAGATTCCACTCTACAATCTATTCCTGACTTACCCCGGGTAAGATTTTTACTTAAAAAGGAACGCTAAACCCTATCTCTACCGAAGAAAAGTGGGTACTCACCCCATAGATCCAAAATGCATCCTACCACATCAGCGGACTCGTGAAGACTGACCAGCAGATAGTCAAAGTCTTCTACCGCGTACGGGGTATGGCAGCCACTGACCAACATATCCAGTGAAACCGTGAACCAGCTCAACTGTCAAGGATTTGTTTTGGTGAGCATTATCCCTGGTCCTCTAGAGTTCAACTTAGCTAGGGAGTGGGATTGGGAGGGGTGAGGTACTTTATACTGTAATTTTCCCTCGTATGTATTGAAAGTGTTCCCCAATTTTATTAGAGTATAAGATTGTTGTGTTGTATTTTCTTTCTTGAATAAAGATCAAAGTTTCTTGCACCAAAACCAGTTGTCTGCTGCACTTTTGTCACAACCCCCAAATAAGTCTAAGGTCTAGAACCAAGGGAGTGGGAGTGATTCAAACTGTTCATAAGTCAGAGGTGAAGCTGACCCACACACCACCCCCTACATAATGTATAAATGTAACGAAGTTAAGATTTGAGAATAAGGATCTCTGAGAATTAGAAATGTAAGCTATTTGTATTTTGAACTGTTAAAGTCACGATTGACTCACAAGCTGTTAACTGTATGTTGGCTCTTAAATAAATTGATATATATTTAGAATTGTCTCAAATAGTATTTCTGTATCAAACTCGCAAACTCAATTTCTGTACACTCTTTGGTGAGGAGTTGCAGATTCTGGGGGAGTATTCCGGACCCTCAAAATATCCGGAAGGTTACAGTCTAGTTAAACTTATTAAAAGTGCTATCTGGAAGACGGTAACATCTTCAAGTCGTTCCTTTCCTTTAGAGAGAGATAACCTGAACCTTTAGACCCAATTCGGCTATCTCTAACTTCAGTTGAAGGTGAACGTCTGGGGAATACTCCTGATCTGGGGTAGCCCGAAAAGGGCTAGGACTAGTAATTATCTCTTCAACCTGGTTCCGTACCGGCCTTGCAGCATACGAGTCCCAGCCTTGGTCGAAGTCCGTCTCGGTTGGAAGAGCAAGACTCTGCTCCTCTTGACATTCTGTTGTGTGGAGGGCAGGAGAGAGAGAGAGAAAGCTTTCCAAACTGCTCTCTAATATACCCCTTCAATACACAGACCGCTGTCTGTGGTTTTACTGGGCAGGATGATTTTTAAGCTTCCTCCCAGGTTTGAATGGTTTTTGGTCTCATTTCGATCTTCCAGCCGATTAACTTAACGAGTTGATCTTGACCAGAACAATGAGTTGTCAGCCTTGTTAATCAAGACTTGGGAGTGGGCCTCTCGGGCCAGTGTTGCCAAGGACAGTTTGTTTCCATACGAATGAGTCATCTCCAGCTTGAGTGGTTTTTCACTGCTTCCCCCACCCCCCACCCCCCCCCAAGCAGCCTGTCTAGTTTTTAATAAGATTTCATAATCTAAAACTCCATGGAGTCTGCGCCGACTGCTACAGGTTCCATGTATCATCAAAACGTCATGGACAGGTACAAAAAAATAATCAAAAATGCTAATGGAATGCTGGCCTTTCTATCTAGAGGACGAGAATACAAGGGGTTAGAAGTCATGCTGCAGCTATATAAAGTCCTGGTTAGACCACACCTGGAGTACTCTGTTCAATTCTGGGCACCACACCTTAGGAAGGATATATTGGCCTTGGAGAGAGGGCAGCGTAGATTTACTAGGACGCTACCTGGATTCCAAGGGTTAAATTATGAGGAGAGATTACACAAACTAGGGTTATATTCTCTGGAATTTAGAAGATTAAGGGGTAATTTGATCGAAGATTTCAAGATATTAAGGGGAACTGATAGGATAGATAGAGAAATACTATTTCTGCTGGTTGGGGAATCTAGGACTAGGGGACATATCCTAAAAATTACAGCCAGGCTTTTCAGGAGTGAAGTTAAGACGCATTTCTACACACAAAGGATGGTAGAAGTTTGGAACTCTGTTCCGCAAGCGGCAGTTGATGCTGGATCAATTGTTAAGTTTAAATCTGAGATTGATAGATTTCTGTTAACCAGTGGTATAAAGGGATATGGGGCAATAGTGGGTACATGGAGTTAGGTCACAGATCAGCCATAATATCATTGAATGGTGGAACGGGCGCGAGGAACTAAATGGCCTACTCCTGTTCCTATGTTCCTAATACCATATGCCCACTCTAGTCATCCTTCTATCCAAGCATTTTACTCCAAATCTTAGCGCCTGCTAACCGCAACCTCACCGTTGCTAGTTCCCACTTCCCTCTCAAGGCTTACTCTTCCCTTTCTTCCATTTCCTGCCATCAGCCCAACAACCACTCATCTCCTGCTCCTCAGCAGGACACACAGCACCTCCTCGCTCCTCCTTGGCTCCATTACAGGCTCCACAAGCTTCTCCTATAATATATTTTGTATACAGTTTGCCACCCATTCCCATCTCCATTCATTGATGAAACTTCCCAATTACACTCACAACTCACCTCCTGCACCTCTATACTTTCCCAGCCTGACTTCTCTCTGACTTGATGACAGGAACTTACTGGCACCTTGAATGCCCATCTCGTCAGTATCAAATGTAACTCCAACAACTTACATTCATTTTGGTGGCTCGCCTCAATTATATCCTCCTCCTCTTCGCCATAAATCAGGGTCCATTCCGAGTCCTACAATTCCCAGCCAATGTATCCTCAATATATCTTTCTCATTAATGTAATTGTAAACTGCATCTCATGGTTGGCCAGAGCATATACCCTCAAGGCTCTGTGTCCATTGGCCGCTCACTTTACCAAAAATCAGATCAAACTCAATATGTCAATCCAATTAGTCCCACTTTCCCTATAGCCCTGCAAATTTTCCCCCTTTCCTTTGCTTTTGTACTATCTGCCTCTATGTATGTAGCCCAGGATCCCGTATGCTTTTTTAACCGCTTTCTCAACCTGTCCTGCCACCTTCAACGATTTGTACACATATACCCCCAGGTCTCTCTGTTCATGCTCCCCCTTTAGGATTGTACCCTTTAATTTATATTGCCTCTCCTAATTCTTCCTAACAAAATGTATCACTTCGAACTTTTCGGCAATAAATTTCATCTGCCATGTGTCCGCCCATTTCACCAGCCTGTCTATGTCTTCTTGAAGTCTATCACTATCCTCCTCACTGTTCACTATACTTCCAAGTTATGTCTCATCTGCAAAATTTAAAATTGTGCCCTGTACTCTCAAGTCCAAGTCATTAATATATATCAAGAAAAGCAGTGGTCCTCGTACCGATCCCTGGGGAACACCACTGTAGACCTTCCTCCAGTCCGAAAAACAACCGTTCACCACTACTCCCTGTTTCCTGTCACGTAACCAATTTGGTATCCATGCTGCCACTGTCCCTTTTATTCCATGGGCTTCAACTTTGCTGGCAAGCCTATTATGTGGCACTTTATCAAACGTCTTTTGGAAGTCCATGTACACCACATCAACCACATTTGCCCTCATCAACCCTCTCTGTTACCTCATCAAAAAACATGATCAAGATGGTTAAACACGATTTTCCTTTGACAAATCCGTGCTGGCTTTCCTTAATTAATCCACACTTGTCCAAGTGACTGTTAATTTTGTCCCGGATTACTGTTTCTAAAAGCATCCCCACTACTGAGGTTAAACTGACTGGCCTGTAGTTGCTGGGTTTATCCTTACACCCTTTTTCGAACAAGGGTGTAACATTTACAATTCTCCAGTCCTCTGGCACCACCCCCATATCTAAGGAGGATTGGAAGATTATGACCAGTACCTCTGCAGTATTATTTAGTTTATATTGCCTCTCCTTATTCTTCACTTCTCTTGGACAGCAGCCTTACAGCATCAATGTATTGTGAAAAACATGTCATTCTAAATACTACTAGATTCTCACCCTCAGCTGCCTACCTCTATGGGGAAGGGAATTGGTACATGGATAATGCTGGGCTTTTTGTGCATCTCCGAGTGGCCATTTTCAGAGCTTCACTGCTGAGATCTGGAGCCGGTGCCCTGGCTGCTCTAACAGGAAGTACAGAAACATGTTTCTGTCTTGGTGTATCAATCATTAGTGTGGAGTAGCAACTATTAAGTCCGATAATAAAAAGTACACTTATCATACTTTGTATATACAGGTTGGATATATAGATTATAGAAAGCTTGCAGAATATACATGTGGTGCCACAGTGCCTTGAGCATGTATTCCAAGAACTAATAGTTTTGGTTTTGCTATTAATTTTGAGCTGTATTTCACATATATTTCTCATTATTTATGGATCTTTCATTTCCATGGATTAGTATTCATTCTTTTACCAATTTCACACAACCGCTCCAGTTTCTAACATTTCTGATATCTTTACTAACTTAACCACTACATATCACAGTACCCGAGGGAGGGATTCAGCACAATTTTGTTAATTGAACACCTCTTAAGTACAACACCATTTATTTCATATTACACACATCTGAGCAGTTGCTAATATAATTCTGCATTACTTTAAGCATAAGCTTCAGGATGAACTACATATCTGAACATAAAGACTAAGGCCTAGAAATTGGGTATAGCCCCGCTTGGGGCGTTAGAATTGGCGCCAGACGCAACTTATCGCCACCTGGCGCGATATTGGGTTGCATCGCCCCTAAAGGTGATTGAGGCGCGAATTCAGGCGTTACACGGGACTCCTAAGGCGCTAATCTGCCGGCGCAACCAAATATCGGAGCGGACGGGCGCAGCGCAGGTGCTCTCTATTACTGATGACCACGAGACTTCCAGGCACCGGCCAGCTCTTAAAGGGGTGGGTCAGTCAGCTTCAGCATGCACACTCTTCACCTTGCAGGCCTCAGAATCGGCGCAGGCCCTTCTCTGACGCTAAAAACTTGGACCAGATGGAGAAGGTGAGACAGAGAGCAGGGCGCTTGACCAATGAGGCTCTGGAGCAATTGGTGGCCGCAGTGGAGCGCCAGCGAGATGTTCTCTACCCAGACAATGGCACGAGGCCGAATCATAAGGATTACCGACGAGCTTGGAGGGATGTATGCCAGAGGGTCGACTCCAGCAGCATGGTGACCAGGAGCCCTGTCCAATGCAGAAAGAAATTCAACGACCTCACTCGGGTCGTGAGGGTGAGTGTTGTTTCTGCAAACTTCTGCATCCCTTCATTTGCACCTGACTTTATGACTACAGGGTGGGCTGTGCCCCATTGGCCATCTGCCAGCAAGCACCCATGGCCCTTTCTGGGCACACACATGCACATTTGACTCAGGGCATCATGTAAGGGCTCTTGCACCATGGGGGGCATGAGATGATCACTCAGGGCATCATGTAACATAACTTCCCCTCCTTTCCCCTGCAGTCCAAGCTGGCGAGGATTGGCAAAGACCAGCTTCGCACCGGTGGAGGACCTCCACAAGTGGTCACTGTCACGGATCTCGAGGAGAGAGTCCACCAGATTCTTGGAGGACATCTGAGTGGTCCTGTAACCACTGCAGCTGCCGACCCCATTGTCGACAGCGATGATAAGGTTCTCAATTTTTACAACTGTCTCCTTCCACTTGTTCCCCCCGCCAGCATGCTTTCTCACTGTGGACCCATGTCATAGCCTTGCCGTAATCTGGCATCCCTTGCTGCCAAGCTGTCCTTTTGCTAAAGCCACTCTTCCACCTCCCTGCTTTCAGATGCTGCATCACCAACTCGGGAGCCGGGCCCTCAAGCTGCCAGTGCCAGTGCCTCCGAAGGCTCAATGAGAAAATTACTGTCCAACAGAAGGTCAGCAACCCTCTCCAGCAACGATCAGAATGGCCAGCCCAAATGGCTGCAGCTTTTATACGAGTGCTGTCCCCTTTAAATAGCGCCCCCCGAGTCCGAGAAGGGCCTGGGAACGCTCCATCCAACTGTCACTAATAGCGCCAGGCGGAAAGGTTGCAGACGCCACCGAATATCCGGTCTGGGGCGCCAAAAAGGCGTTGCATACTGAAATGATGTAATGATCTGCCTGCGCCCGCGGGCGAGCGCAAAGAGTTAGCGCCGGCGCTAAAAGGATACTCAATATGGGAGGTGGCGCTATATTCACTGCGCCCGCCCGAAAATTGGGTAACGCCCCAATTCTCGGGCTCTTTTGCCGCTAATCGCTGGCACTACCAACCGAATTTCTAGGCCTAAATATTAATTAAGTGTAACTGTGTAGGCCTAGAGTTATTTTACTGGGATTCGTCTCGTAATTTTGCAATTATTGTCTTATAGCCTAACTTTAAAGAGAGCATATTTCGCACTTCAGTAAAGATATATATATATATATATATTTCCAGATACTACAGGAGTTAAAGGTGATCTGTATACTTCAGCTCTATGCAGTAGGTAGCAGCCTAACTTATGGAAGATGCTCCCGAGAAAGGGGACCACTGGCTGCAATTTGAGTGGACGCTAATTCACGGATATCAAGTTGATCTGGACCTACAGACATCGCACAGTGAAGGCGCATACAATATCCCTCGACTGTGGATAGTCTCCCTCTACCCCCTTAGAATCTATAAGCTATCATGAAAGTATATTGCTTTGACACATATATGGTTAGTGGGAGCTCAGAGACTTTCATCAACAGAACCCAACCCCAATCTGTCCCAGAAATAGATTTATTAGATACATAAAATCTACCTGAAAACTAATGAAAATGAAGGCTCAGGTACAGTAGTACAGCTGGGGGTATAGGTTGCAAGTTTTTTTTTATTCATTGATGGGATGTGGGCGTCGCTGGCTGGCTAGGCCTGCATTTAGTGCCCATCCCTAATTGCCCTTGAGAAGATGGTGGTGAGCCGCCTTCTTGAACCGTTGCAGTCCATATGGTGTAGGTACACCCACAATGCTGTTAGGAAGGGAGTTCCAGAATTTTGGCCCAGCGACAGTGAAGGAATGGCGATACAGGTCCAAGTCAGGATGGTGTGTGGCTTGGAGGGGAGCTTGTAGGTGGTGATGTTCCCATGCGTCTGCTGCCCTTGTCCTTCTAAGTGGTAGAGGTCGCGGGTTTGGAAGGTGCTGTTGAAGGAGCTTTGGCGAGTTGCTGCAGTGCATCTTGTAGATGGTACACACTGCAGCCACAGTGCGCCGGTGGTGGAGGGAGTGAATGTTGAAGGTGGTGGATGGAGTGCCAATCAAGCGGGCTGCTTTATCCTGAATGGTGTCGAGCTTCTTGAGTGTTGTTGGAGCTGCACTCATCCAGGCAAGTGGAGAGTATTCCATCACACTCCTGACTTGTGCCTTGTAGATGGTGGAAAGGCTTTGGGGAGTCAGGAGGTGAGACACTCGCCGCAGAATTCCCAGCCTCTGGCCTGCTCTTGTAGCCACAGTATTTATATGGCTGGTCCAGTTCAGTTTCTGATCAATGGTAACCCCCAGGATGTTGATAGTGGGGGATTCAGCGATGGTAATGCCATTGAATGTCAAGGGGAGATGGTTAGAGTCTCGCTTGTTGGAGATGGTCATTGCCTGGCACTTGTGTGTTGCGAATGTTACTTGCCACTTGTCAGCCCAAGTCTGAATGTTGTCCAGGTCTTGCTGCATATGGACACGGACTGCATCAGTATCTGACGAGTCTCGAATGGTGCTGAACAGTGTGCAATCATCAGCGAACATCCCCACTTCTGACCTTATGATGGAGGGAAGGTCATTGATGAAACAGCTGAAGATGGTTGGGCCTAGGACACTGCCCTGAGGAACTCCTGCAGTGATGTCATGTGATTGAGATGAATGACCTCCAACAACCACAGCCAACTTCCTTTGTGCTAGGTGGGAACAAAATATGTAAATAACAGGAGGGTTACTATCCTCATAGATAGCCACTAGACTGCCATAAAGGTCATCCAATAGCAAGAATTTCTTTAAAAAAAAATCTATCACTCATTCACAGTTTCCAAGTTATTGTCAATAGTTACCTATAAACCAAGGAGGCCAGTGTGACTTCCAAAATGCTGGCTTTATTTCTAGTTACAACTTCAGCATTACTGGGTGAATGTTAGCCTCTCTATACAACCAACCTTGAAGGTACTCATTCGAATTTTCACTTAAACTCAAACATTGTAAATATACCGTAATGAATATGTTTTTAAAATATACGTACACGGGCTAGAAATTCGGTATCGCCCCGTTTGGGGCGCTAGTCCTGGCGAAGCGCAAAATTTAGCGCCACCTCGCGCGATATTGGGTTGCAGCGCCCCTGAAGGTGATTGCGGCGCTAAATCAGGCGCTGCACGATGCTCTTAAGGCGCTAACCCGGCGGCGCAACCCAATTTCACAGCGGCGGGGCGCAGCGCAGGTGCTGTCAATAATCACTTTCCCCGAGACACACTGGCGCCGGACCGCTCTTAAAGGGGCGCGCCAATTAAGATCACCAGACACAACACTTGCTTGCAGGCCTGAAATTCGGTGCTAACTTACCTGTGGCGCTCCAGTCTAGCAAGACATGGAGAGGGTGAGGCAGAGGGTGGAGCGCTTCACAGATCGGGCACTGAAAGCTTTGGTTGGCGCTGTGGAGCGTCGGCGTGCTGTTCTGTACCCTGAGGATGGGAGGAGGCCTCATCAAGCCGATTACCGGCGAGCTTGGAGGGAGGTTTCCACCAGAGTGACCTCCAGCAGCGCGGTGCCCAGCACTCCAGTACAATGCAGAAAGAAGTTCAACGACCTCACTCGGGTCGTCAGGGTGAGTGCCTTTTCCACCATCATCTTCCTCCCTCCATCTGCACCTGACTTTATGGCCAGAGGGTGTGCGAATCCCCAAAGGCCATCTGTCAGCCAGCACCCATGTCCCTTTCAGGAAACACACACACACATGCAGCTCAGTGGATGATGTAAGGGCTATTCAACCATGGGGGACATGTAATGTCAGCTCAGTGTATGATGTAAGGGCTATTCAACCATGGGGGGCATGTAATGTCAGCTCAGTGCATGATGTAAGGGCTATTCAACCATGGGGGGCATGTAATGTCAGCTCAGTGTATGATGTAAGGGCTATTCAACAATGGGGGGCATGTAATGTCAGCTCAGTGCATGATGTAAGAGCTATTCAACCATGGGGGGCATGTAATGTCAGCTCAGTGCATGATGTAAGGGCTATTCAACCATGGGGGGCATGTAATGTCAGCTCAGTGCATGATGTAAGGGCTATTCAACCATGGGGGGCATGTAATGTCAGCTCACTGCATGATGTAAGGGCTATTCAACCATGGGGGGCATGTAATGTCAGCTCACTGCATGATGTAAGGGCTATTCAACCATGGGGGGCATGTAATGTCAGCTCACTGCATGATGTAAGGGCTATTCAACCATGGGGGGCATGTAATGTCAGCTCAGTGCATGATGTAAGGGCTATTCAACCATGTGGGGCATGTAATGTCAGCTCAGTGGATGATGTAATGGCTATTCAACCATGGGGGGCATGTAATGTCCGCTCAGTGTATGATGTAAGGGCTATTCAACCATGGGGGGCATGTAATGTCAGCTCAGTGGATGATGTAAGGGCTATTCAACCATGGGGGGCATGTAATGTCAGCTCAGTGCATGATGTAAGGGCTATTCAACCATGGGGGGCATGTAATGTCAGCTCAGTGCATGATGTAAGGGCTATTCAACCATGAGGGGCATGTAATGTCAGCTCAGTGCATGATGTAAGGGCTATTCAACCATGGGGGGCATGTAATGTCAGCTCAGTGCATGATGTAAGGGCTATTCAACCATGGGGGGCATGTAATGTCAGCTCAGTGCATGATGTAAGGGCTATTCAACCATGGGGGGCATGTAATGTCAGCTCAGTGCATGATGTAAGGGCTATTCAACCATGGGGGGCATGTAATGTCAGCTCAGTGCATGATGTAAGGGCTATTCAACCATGGGGGCGTGTATTGTCAGCTCAGTGCATGATGTAAGGGCTATTCAACCATGGGGGGCGTGTAATGTCTGCTCAGTGCATGATGTAAGGGCTATTCAACCATGGGGGGCGTGTATTGTCAGCTCAGTGCATGATGTAAGGGCTATTCAACCATGGGGGGCATGTAATGTCAGCTCAGTGCATGATGTAAGGGCTATTCAACCATGAGGGGCATGTAATGTCAGCTCAGTGCATGATGTAAGGGCTATTCAACCATGAGGGGCATGTAATGTCAGCTCAGTGCATGATGTAAGGGCTATTCAACCATGGGGGGCATGTAATGTCAGCTCAGTGCATGATGTAAGGGCTATTCAACCATGGGGGGCATGTAATGTCAGCTCAGTGCATGATGTAAGGGCTATTCAACCATGGGGGGCATGTAATGTCAGCTCAGTGCATGATGTAAGGGCTATTCAACCATGGGGGGCATGTAATGTCAGCTCAGTGCATGATGTAAGGGCTATTCAACCATGGGGGCGTGTATTGTCAGCTCAGTGCATGATGTAAGGGCTATTCAACCATGGGGGGCGTGTAATGTCTGCTCAGTGCATGATGTAAGGGCTATTCAACCATGGGGGGCGTGTATTGTCAGCTCAGTGCATGATGTAAGGGCTATTCAACCATGGGGGGCATGTAATGTCAGCTCAGTGCAGCATGTTTCATCACTTCCCATCCTTTCTCCTGCAGGCCAAGCTGGCGAGGAACCGGAGGGAACAAATCCGCACTGGAGGAGGCCGGCTTGAGCTGCACATCCTCACCGAGCTGGAGGAGAGAGTCCAGCTGATTCTGGGAAGCCGGATGTGTGGTCCTGTCATCTCTGGAGCTGCTGACCCCATAGTGCACAGCGATGGTAAGGTTATCACCTTTTTGATCTCTCTCCTACCACTTGTTCCCTCCACCAGCATGATTTTTCACTGTCGACCACTACAGTACATTGCAGCACTCATGCCTCCCTCGCTGCCACCCTGTCCTCACGCTAAAGCCACTCCTGTACCTCCCTGCTTTCAGATGCTGATTCGCCAGGTGAGGAGGCGGGCCCTCAAGCTGCCACTGTGAGTGACTCTGGAGGCGACGAGCAGGAGGAAGCCGGACCATGCCAAACACCCTCAGGCAAGCCAGCCCATCGGCAGACTGGGGGCACAACTTCCCTGGAGGGGAGTGGGGGGGACAGCTCTGAGGAGGAACCAACTCCAGGCACCAGCAGGCTGCAGCAACGCAGGGGTGTAGGGAAGCTCAGGGGCTGTCTCGCCGGAGGGCGAGTCAGGCCGCCAGTGCTGCTGCATAGAGCGCAGAGGAGGTGCGTGCCCTTGCAGAAATGAGCACCCAGGCTGGGCTGAGGCACACTGAGCTCATGGCTGCATTGACAAGGTTGCCTGAAACCATCGAGACACTGGCGAGGAGTGTCCAAGACTTCGGCGCAACACAGGCCCGGAGTGCGCAGGGCTTCAGCGAAGCAATGGAAAGGACTGTCCAGGGCTTCAGTGAAGCAATGGAAAGGACTGTCCAGGGCTTCACCGAAGCACTGGCACCTGCCATGCTAGTGCTGAGTGCTGCCACGCAGTCACTCGCTGATCTCCTGCATATGCAGATTGAGGCCACGCGAGCACTGACTGCTGCCACCCTCGATGGCTCAGGCAGGATTACCCGGGGCCCTCACAGCACCACAGCAGGCCAGCAATCTGTGCTCCATCAGATTGCTCCGGATGCTGAAGTGCTGCCCCGTGGGAGTGCCAGTGTGTTGGTCGAGCAGGGAGTTGCTGTCCTCTCTCAAGATGACAGCATTCCTGCTGCCACCACTGACACTTCTCCACTGCAGCTGCCACCACCTGCAGGACAGACTGCTTCCACCCATGCACAGGTGGAGCAGTCAGCAGCCGGGCCCTCTAGGCCCAGAGGTCGTCCAGGCCGCCCCTCAGGGGCATCTGCGCTCAGGGACAGTCAGCAGGCCTCCCCCAGCCTTGCTGCAGCCACTGGGGTCACATTAAGGAGGAGCTGCAGGGAGGGAAGGGGCCAGACCCGAAAGAGACCAAGATCACCATCAGGGGGCAAACAGTAAAGGGTGCTGATGAAGCTTCTGCCGAGTTGGAATCAAGGCCAAGGAAGATGGTATGATTGTTATTTATGTTTTGGCCAGTCTCCTGGGTGTGAGAGTAAACTGCAATGATTGTTATTTATGTTTTGGCCAGTCTCCCGGGTGTGGGAGTCACTAATGTGTCAGTGTGTTAGTTTTGCTTTCTGTTGCTAATGCTTTTTCATGTTGGAAGGAAGCACATTTTGTTTAATAAAACACTTTATTCATTTACAATGGCCATGTCTGCTATTTACATGCATATTGCCCTTCACAGGCTTGGGGGTATGAGGGCGGTTCCATTCCTGTTCTTGAAATTGTTAAGTCCGTGAATGATTGAGACACGGACTAGCAGGAGAGAAAACAAAACGATCTTTACTGGTGGAAGGCATAAACGAATCTAACCAACAGAGGCTCTCTAGCGCCTTTTATACAGGGGTGGTCACTGCCGGTACTGCAGTCTGAGACCAGTTATTCTCTTAAAGGTACATACACAACAATTCCTCCCCTTTTAGATAAACAGTACATAACATTCATTTAACAACTAATGATAACAAATTACAATCACAATTACTGTTGCTTGATACATTGGTTAAGTTTAAGCAATTATAAGTTCAGTCTTTGAGGAGGCTTCCTGATTCTGTCTGGATAACGCCTCTTTGGAGTATCAGGTTCTTCTGGCAATGTTGAGTTGGAATCAATGTCGTTGTTTGGTTCATCTGCTTCCAATATTACCGGTTCTGCGGTAGCTGCAATTGGAACGTCGATTTCATTACCAGGTGTATCAGATCGTGGTGTGGAGTTGACGTTTTCCAGTGACTCTAGAATCTGGTCAGCATGGCATCTTACAATGCTCTCCCCAACATCCACGGTATACATGAGAGGTCCTTGTCGTGTACAAATCGTTCCTGGCTGCCATTTCTCAGTGCGGTAGTCCCGGGCCAAAACTCCTGGTCGGCCTTTCATTCATATTCTGAAACTGCCTGTTCTCCACATCTCTTCGGACGTTTGGCTTAACCAAATCCAAGCGGCATCGTAGTCTTCGATTGAAGAACATCATGGCTGGAGTTTGGTTGGTAACCGCATGTGTCGCATTCCGGTAGGCAAACAAGAAGTTGTCCACCTTGTGTTGTAGGGGTATATCTTCATTACACATTGCCTTCACAGAAATCACACAGAAATCACAGAAACCCCACAGTGCAGATAGAGGCCATTTCGGCCCATCGAGCCTGCACCGACACATATCCCACCCGATCCCCGTAACCCCTACACCAACACATATCCCACCCTATCCCCGTAACCCCACGTATTTAATCCCCCTAACACTAAGGGTCAATTTATCATAGCCAATCATCCTAACCCGCACATCTTTGGACTGTGGGAGGAAACCGGAGCACCTGGAGGAAACCCACGCAAACACGGGGAGAATGTGCAAACTCCACACAGACAGTCACCCGAGGCCGGATTCGAAGCCGGGTCCCTGGCGCTGTGAGGCAACAGTGCTAACCACTATGCCACCGTGCTTGGACAAACCTCTCGGCCAATCCATTAGTGGCTGGATGATATGGGGCAGATGTGTAATGCTTAACACCATTGTTCTTTAAGAACCTCCGGAACTCTTCAGAAACAAACTGTGGTCCATTGTCAGAGCAAATCTGTTCAGGCAGCCCATTCCTGGCGAATATGGTTCGTAAGACTGTGATAGTTTTTTCCGCGGTGGTTGAGGACATTTTTATTACCTCTGGCCACTTTGAATGTGCATCCACCGCAATTAAAAACATCGAGTCCATGAAGGGACCAGCAAAATCAATGTGCACCCTTTGCCATGGAGATGAGGGCCACTCCCATGGATGCAGAGGAGCTTGTGGTGGGGCGTTTTGGACCTTCTGGCATCCTGCACAGCCCTTGGTCATCTCTTCGATTTCTCTATCGATTCCCGGCCACCACACAAACGCTCTGGCTAAGTTCTTCATTTTTACCCCACCCAGATGACCCTCATGAAGCTCATTGAGCACTCTATCCGTCAACTTAGGTGGAATTACTACTCTGGTTCCACACATCAAGGTTCCTCTGCACACTGACAGCTGTTCTCTTCTCGGCGAGAATGCTGGCAGCAGTGGTTCGCCATGTGCTGGCCATCCCTTCACCATTAAATCATAGACCCGTGATAGTGTCGGGTCATTCCGTGTTTCCTTTTCTATGTTTGCATTCGTCACAGGGAGACATTCGACTATGGTCGAGTGGAATAACTCCATTGGATCCACTGCAAGGTCTTCTTCTTCCACCGTCGGCAACGGTAGACGTGACAATCCATCAGCATTTCCATGCTGTTTAGTTCCTTTGTACTCGATGTCATATTGGTGTGCCCCTAGGAAAAGGGGCCATCTCTGCAGCCGTTGTGCTGTCATTATCGGTACGCCCTTCTGAGGGTTGAAAATGGAGACAAGAGGTTGATGATCGGTTAGTAGAGTAAATTTTTGACCGCGCAGATAGTGATTGAACTTCTTCACCCCCCACACTAGGCTGAGGGCCTCTCTGTCAATCTGGGCATAGTTACGCTCGGCAGAAGCTAACGAGCGTGACGCAAAAGCTATCGGCCTCTCCAAACCATCAAGGAATTTATGTGACAGTACCGCCCCAATGCCGTAGGGAGACGCATCACATGCCAGCCTGATTGGCAGTGCTGGGTTGTAGTGAGCCAATACTTCCTTTGAAGTGTTTAAGTCCTTACTCTTCTGAAAAGCACGTTTACAATCATCGCTCCATTTCCATGCTACCCCCGTTCGTAGCAGGGCGTTCAGCGGGTGCAGAATTGTCGACAAATTCGGCAAAAACTTATGATAGTAATTCACCAACCCGAGGAATGACCTCAGTTGCAACACATTTTCAGGCGCTGGGGCCTTAACAACCGCTTCAATTTTGTCAGGGGACTTATGTAACCCCTCTTCATCAATCACGTGGCCACAATACGATATCTGTTTCTTAAAAAATTCGCACTTGGGGCGGTTGGCTCGCAGCCCATGTTCCCGTAGTCTAGTGAGCACCTGTTCTAGGTTGTTAAGGTGTTCACTGTCATCTTCACCTGTTACAAGGATGTCGTCCAAGTAACACTGAGTCCCCGGAATCCCTTGCAGGACTTGTTCCATCGCTCTTTGCCATATCGCCGGAGCCGATGCTACTCCGAATACCAATCGATGATACTGGTAAAGACCTTTGTGAGTGTTTATTGTGAGATACTTCCTAGAGGACTCTTCAACCTCCATCTGCAAGTATGCTTGTGCTAGGTCAATTTTTGTAAAACGCTTCCCTCCAGACAGCGAGGCGAAGATGTCTTCTATCCTTGGAAGAGGATATTGTACTGTGTGAAGGACAGGGTTCACCGTCACCTTGAAATCCCCACAGATGCGAATCTTCCTTGGCTCACCGGACTTATTGCTTAACGTTTTCTTTATGATAGGAACGATGGGTGTCACCCACTCGCTCCAGTCGACCATAGACAACACGCCCGCCTTCTCCAGATTCTCCAGCTCTGCCTCGACGGCTGGGCGAATTGCATATGGTACCGGTCTCGCTTTGAAAAACTCGGGAACTGCATTCTCTTCTATTTTTAACGAGGCGGTTACGCCTTTAAGCGTGCCCAGTTCTTGTTGAAATACCTCTTTGGCGTTAGCTAAGATTGTTGACAATCGTCCAGGAGTGACGTCGTCATCTTTTTTACCGTCCACCGTCATTGCATGAATGGAATGCCAATCTAAGTTTATCTTCCTGATCCATTCCCGTTCCAATAATGGTGGTCCACCATTTGGCAGTATGTAGAGATACAATTTCCGTATTTTCTTGCCATTGTATTCGACAGGCACCCTTATTTTTCCTCTGGGGTATACTATTTGCCCCGTATACGTTGTCAAGACGATGGATGTCTCTCTCAAGGGTATGTGTGAAAATAGCCGCTCGTAGTCTCGTCGATTCATGACGGTTAGCGCTGATCCTGTATCCAATTCCATTTTAACTTGGGACCCTGCTATCATGAGAGTGACCCAAATGGTTCGGTGATCCTCTTTTGCGATTACATTGTGAAGTTTGAGACAGCTTAATCTCCTGTTCTCGGATTCACTATCGCTCATCTGGTCTTTGGAACTACTGTCCGTCATCTTTTGGACTTTCTTGTACGGTTCCTTAGTAGCCTTTTTGTTGTCGCTGGTCTTCTTCCCAGACCTCCAAACTCGTGCAATGTGTCCAATCTTCCCGCATTGTCTGCATATTTTGTCTTTGGACCAGCAGTCCTTCTGGTCATGGTTAGTTCTGCCGCAGCGATAACATTTTGCAAATCCCCGTGTCATTTCGTGGGTGCCGTATTCCTGTGGTTTTTGTTGAATTTCTGCAGCTCCCCTGGCTGCTGCTTCATACGATACTGCCACGCTGAAAGCCTTATCTAGCGTCAGCTCTTTTTCTGCGAGTAACTTCTTCTGTGTTCCTTCACTCAGGAGTCCACAGACAAATTTGTCCCGTAGGGTATCTGCCAGTCCTGCTCCGAACTGGCAGTGCTTTGATAGCTTGCGTAGTTCAGTAAGATACTCAGCATTGCTCTCATCTTTGTGCTGAGTTCTCCTGTGGAATTTAAATCTTTCTGCTATCAACAGCGGTGCAGGGTTTAAGTGCTCCTGTAGAACAGCAACAATTTCGTTAAAACTCTTCGCCTTCGGTTTGGCTGGAGTAATCAGGTCCCGCAATAGGCCGTACGTTCTAACGCCCATTAAGTTTAGCAATATTGATGCCTTTTGCCCCTCCGCTATTTCATTTGCCTCGAAATATACCTCGACTCTTTCCACATACGTGGTCCAGTCCTCTAATGTATTATCAAAAGCAGTGATACAGCCAGTCTTCGGCATCTTGCAAATCTAAAATGGCGCCTCCCGCGCTTTGCCTTCTTCCCCGATTTAACAAAATGGCGCCTCCCACGCTTTTCCTTCTTCCCCGCTGTTGTTAGCGCTGCTTTCCACGATTTCTTGCACGTATTCTTTTTCTTTTATTATTTTCCCGTCGTGGAGCGGACCCTCTGGGACACTTCCCTCCCTCTTCTGAGGTCCGAACGCTGCCCAGCTTCGAAACACCGGCCGTGCCCTGTATGCTCCACCCTCTCTCTCTCTCCTCGCTGCCCGGCCCCGTTGAAAGGCCACCCGATCGAGCTTCAGCCCGCCGCAGCCCAGGAAGGATCAGAGCACTTCCTGCCACCAGCCCGATTAGCTGGGAAACCACGGACCGAGGAACCCAGCCTGGCTCTGGACAGTCTCTCCTGCAAAGCCTTGAACCCGATGATTGACGGTCGACGCCCGTTCCTCGAGTTTCAATGGACTCTATTTTTTTTTCTTTTCTTCCGACCTTCAACAATGTCGTCGGAGCTGCTGCCGAGTTGCAGGTCAGTACGTTTCTTACTCGTCGCCAGTGTTAAGTCCATGAATGATTGAGACACAGACTAGCAGGAGAGAAAACAAAATGATCTTTACTGGTGGAAGGCATAAACGAATCTAACCAACAGAGGCTCTCTAGCGCCTTTTATACAGGGTTGGTCACTGCCGGTACTGCAGTCTGAGACCAGTTATTCTCTTAAAGGTACATACACAACAGAAATGGCAACAAGCATTCCGTGAGAGGGGCCTAGAAGCGACTTCTGATCAGCCTCTGCGCACGGCCCTTCCAGTTAGTACCTCCCTCCCATCTTGGTCCTCCTCCTCCTCCTCCTCCTCCGCTGGTGCTCCAATGTCTGGTGGCATTGGCTGGGTAGGTAGGATAGCTAGGTTATGCAGCATGCAACAAACAACCACGAAGTGCGAGACTCGTTCAGGCGAGTACTGCAGTGCTCCTCCGGAATGGTCCAGACAGCGGAACCGCTGCTTCAGCACGCCAATTGTGTGCTTCCCAATGTTCCTCGTCGCCTGATGGCTCGCATTGTAGCGTTCTTCAGCAGGGGTGCTGGGTGACCGGAGCGGGGTCATCAGCCATGGGCGCAGAGGATAGCCCTTGTCCCCGAGAAGCCAGCCTTCTGGGTGAACCAGGGCCTCGAAAAGGTCTGCAATAGAAGTCTGGCGCAGGATGAAGGCGTCGTGGCTTCTGCCTGGGAACTGCACATTCACTGCGAGGATCAGCTGTCGGTGGTCACAGACCAGCTGCACATTCAAGGAATGGAACCCTTTGTGGTTACGGAACTCCTCCGGATTGAAAACAGGCACCCGCAAAGCCACGTGCGTGCAGTCAATGGCACCCTGCACCATGGGGAAGTCTGCTATTGCTGTGAAGCCCTCTGCGTGCTCCCGCTGCTTGTCCGGGGTCACTGGGAAGGAGATGTACTGCTGCCTCCTTTTAAACAGGGCATCAGTCACTTGACGGATGCAGCAATGCACCGCAAACTGCGAGATGCTGGCTATGTCCCCAGTTGCAGCCTGAAAAGAGCCGCTCGCGTAGAAGTTCAGGGCAACAGTCATCTTCACAGCCACAGACAGAGATATCCTGCACCTTATCTGAGGCTGCAGATCTGTCTGAAGCAGGTGGCACAGCTCAGTCACCACCTCCTTTTTAAAGCGCAGCCTTCTGATACACTGCTCCTCTGACATGTTCATGTAGGAAAACTGCTGTCGGAAAACCCTGCCAGCGTACGGTCTGGTGTGGCGATGTCTGTTGGCCCTCCTCTGTCTGACCATGCCTGCCCCTCTCTCCCTGCGTCTCAGTGCCCTTTGCAGATGATACAGCAGCAGGACGTTCCCCTCCAATGCAGCCCCCATAATAAGTGCCCACAGGAAGTTTTCCCGTTGTAAATGCTCACCAACAGCAAGGTGATGGTCAGAAGGCTGAAGTTCCTCTGCCTGCGCTGGCTCAGTGGTCAAATGGCTCTCAGTGTGCAGCTCAGCAACTCTTTGTAACTCTCAAGGAAGTTGTGCTCAAAAAATGGCTGCCGCTTTTAAACCACACCAGTCCCCTTTAAATAACAACCCCTCCAGCCCGAGAGCGACTGGGGAACGTTCCAGGTAAGCTGTCCTTATTAGCGCCAAGCGCTACGGAGGGGGCCGTCACTGAATTTCCGGTCCGGGGCGCCCAAAAGGCATTGCACACTCAAATGACGTCATAATCTGCCTGCGCCTGTGAACGGGCGCTAAGATTTGGCGCTGGCGCTAAATGTCAGCTCAATATGGGGAGAGGCGCTGGGTTCGCTGCGCCCGTCCGGAAATTGGCTAGCGCCCCATTTCTCGGCCTCTTTAGGCGCTAAACGGTGGCGCTACCAACCGAATTTCTCCCTTTTGGTGATTTTTTATGGTCATTAGGTAAACACTTCCGTCTCCAAGTAATACTGCCAATTCTAATGCTGAATTATTATTAGAAATGTCAAGAAAGAGTCGGCCTAGGGACAGGTATAAAATGTTTATGACTGACTTATTTTTCTCTTTAAAAGTGCACTTTCCCTGAAGGGATAATTACTAGTCCTAGCCCCTTTAGGGCTACCCCGGATCAGGCATATTCACCAGACATTCATTTTCAACTGAAGTTTGAGGTAGCTGAATCCTAAAGACGCTTAATTGGGTCTAAAGGTCCAGACTATCTCTCCCTAAAGGAAACAAACAACCTGAAGATGTTACCGTCCTCCAGATAGCACTTTTACTAAGTTTAGCTTGGCTGTAACGTTCCGAATATTATGAGGGTCCAGAAAACTCCCTCAGAATTCTGCAACTCCTCACCAAGGAGTGTACAGAGATTCAGTTTGATACAGAAGTATTATGTGAGACAATTCTAAAAATATATAGATTTATTAAAGAACCAACATGTAAGTACAGTAGGTGTTTCAATCGCAACATTAACAGTTCCAAATACAAAACGCTTACAATTCTATTATCAGAGATCCTTATTCTCAAATCTTAACTTCGCTACATTGTTACAGCTCTTAGTTTATTCCAGGATATCGACCAAAATCAAATACAATACCTTGATCCCCGAGTTCCAAAGAGTTGAAGACTTACAGAGCTAGCTCTGAAGCCGACAATCGCTTTGCCCCTTTACAGCGAATCTATCATCCCATTTGAAAGTTCAATTTTTATACCCTTTTGCAGTGATATTTCCTTTGAAGTTTTCTGCTGATGTAAACTAATTATCTCTAGTCATTTTTCTGCTGACCCCTGCTATTCTTACGGTCAGTTCAGCTGGTAACATTAAGAATCGTGTCTCTAACTTTAGGTGTTCGAAGCTTAGCATAAAAAACGGTGTGGAGCAGGTGTATCTATTTGATGTCATTCTTACCAAAGTCTTCTGTTTGTGTGTCTTTTTACGATGTGTAAATTAAAAACACCTCAACCAGGTGCACCATTGTCTTCTTAGTTACCTCAGTTGGTTGTAACACAGACTCGTGTCTCCAGTGTTTCATTTGATGTCATTTTTATGAAGGCATATGTTTCTTAATTTTCTGTGTTTCTTTCTGAAGTGTTGGTTTAAGACACCTTTACAGGGTGTACCATTGTGTTCTTTCCAAAGCTGCAGACTTCAGGAACCTTTAACCTTCTGTTTCAACAAGGCTATTGATTCAGTGTCAACAACTTATCTTATCTCAATAGCCTGAATGCTGTTCACAGCTTTTCCATTGTTAGGTTTTTAGATTTTCAATCCCAGTTTGTCATGTTACAAAGGCCAGAATTCTTTCATAGAATGGGGTATTTTTTCTGAATATGGCTTATACCTTCACATCCCTAATTAGTGTTTTTAATGGCCTGGATTTTGCGGTAAATAGTAAGGCTATCACAGCACTCACGTTCTTGAGTAAATTGGACAGCAACTTCCAGTGACTGCACACATGCAGTTAAACGCTAAAATCAGGAAGTTGCCGTCCGAGTTGCCCTGCTCCTCCAGAAGCTGCGCTATACTGGTATCTCATCGAGAGACTCAGTACTGAAACACATGGAAAGGAGTGAAGTTGCGGTACCTACCTGATAGATACCCACTAAACTTGCTAGTAACTGCATGACAAGTCTTAATTACTGCCAAACAACCTCTGCCAATGAAAACTAACTTTTACAAGTGTGGAGTTTCATCCCTTCAGATTTTAATTACTTTTGGAGATTTAAAAAAATTAAAAACCTCAAATAATTTTTTTAAACTTTTTCTTTCTGTTTCTTTTATCTCTCTCTCTTAATCCCAATTTTCTTTCCCTCTCTTTATTTAATTTCTGTAAATGATTTGGCACTGAATTAACTATTCTAACTTACACTTCCTCGTTCAGACTCTGCAGGCTGAACCTTAACTCCCAAAAACAGGGGGGGGGGGTTGGGTTTGGGGTCAGGTCAGAGGTTAAAATTCAAAAATTGTGAAAAGGAACACAACTTGCCCACTTCCAGTTTTAGTGGAGGCGGGACGAGGGGCGCGCGACCAATACACTCCCAGGAGGAGGGTTGGTTATTTAAATATTAAAATGAAGGCCCGCAGCCTCATTATAACAGTCATCCGATTTTTAAACTCGTGTCAGCCAGGTTTCCCAGGCTTCGGGAAACCTGGCAGATGAAAGGAGGCGAGAAGGGCTGAATCCATGAGGTAAGTGCCGTTACAGCACTGTTTGTGGGCCAGGAGGAGCAGGAGTGCTTCCTACAGGTCCAACAAGCTACCCGGTAAACCCCTGCAACTGGCCACCATTCAACGCCCCCCACCACCACCCAACCACCATTGGACCTTCTCCAGCAGCCTCCCACCCCGCACCCCCATCATCGGACCTCGCCACCCGCCCCCGACCACCATTGGACCTTCCACAGCAGCCCCCCCACCCCCACCATTGGACCTCGCCACCCACCCCCGACCACCACTGGACATTCTCCAGCAGCCCCCCCACCCCCCGCCCCCCACAACCACCATCGGACCTCGCCACCCGCCCCCGACCATCATTGGACATTCCCCAGCAGCTCCCCCACCCCCCACCCCCAACATCGGACCTCGCCACCTGCCCCCAACCAACATTGGACATTCCCCAGCAGCTCCCTCACCCCCCACCCCCACCATTGGACCTTGCCACCCACCCCCGACCACAATTGGACCTTCCCCAGCAGACCCCTACCCCGCAAGACCACCATCGGACCTCGCCAACCGCCTCCAACCACCATTGGACCTTCCCCAGCAGCCCCCCCACCCCCCAAGACCACCATCGGACCTCGCCACCTGCCCCCGGCCACCATTGGACATTCCCCAGCAGCCCCCCCACCCCCCACCCACACCATCGGACCTCGCCACCCCGCCCCGGACCACCACTGGACATTCCCCAGCAGCTCCACCATGCCCCACCCCCACCATCAGACCTCGCCACCCGCCCCCGACCACCATTGGACATTCACCAGCAGCTCCCCCACCCCCCAACCCCACCATCGGACCTCGCCACCTGCCCCCGACCACCATTGGACATTCCCCAGCAGCTCCCTCACCCCCCACCCCCACCATCGGACCTCGCCACCCGCCCCCGACCACCATTGGACATTCCCCAGCAGCCCCCCCGCCCACCACCCCCACCATCGGACCTCGCCCCCGACCACCATTGGACATTCCCCAGCAGCTGCCCCACCCCCCACCCCCACCATCGGACCTCGCCACCTGTCCCCGACCACCATTGGACATTCCCCAGCAGCCACCCCACTCCCCACCCCCACATCAGACCTCGCCACCGGCCCCCGACCACCATTTCACATTCCCCAGCAGTTCCCTCATCCCCCACCCCCACCATCGGACCTCGCCACCCGCCCCCGACCACCATTGGACATTCCCCAGCAGCACCCCCACCCCCCAAGACCACAATCGGAACTCGCCACCCACCTCCGGCCACCATTGGACCTTCCCCAGCATCCCCCCCACCCCCCAAGACCACCATCGGACCTCACCACCCACCCCCAACCACCATTGGACATTCTCCAGCAGCCCCCCAACCCCCACCCCCACCATCAGACCTCGCCACCTGCCCCCGACCACCATTGGACATTCCCCAGCAGTTCCCCCACCCCCCGCTACCACCATCGGACTTCGCCACCCGCCCCGACCACCATTGGACCTTCCCCAGCAGCTCCGCCACCACCCACCCCCACCATCGGACTTCGCCACCCGCCCCCGACTACCATTGGACATTCCCCAGCAGCTCCCCCACCCCCCAACCACACCATCGGACCTCGCCACCCGCCCCGACCACCATTGGACCATCCCCAGCAGCCCCCCCATCCCCCAAGACCACCATCGGACCTCGCCACACACCCCCAACAACCATTGGACCTTCCCCAGCAGCCCCCCCATCCCCCAAGAGCACCATCGGACCTCGCCACCGGCCCCGACCACCATTGGACATTCCCCAGCAGCTCCCTCACCCCCCACCCCCACCATCGGACCTCGCCACCCGCCCCTGACCACCATTGGACCTTCCCCAGCAGCCCCCCCACCCCCCAAGACCACCATCGGACCTCGCCACCCGCCCCCGACCACCATTGGACATTCCCCAGCAGCCCCCCCACCCCCCCACCCCCACCATCGGACCTCGCCACCTGCCCCCGACCACCATTGGACATTCCCCAGCTACCTCCCCACACCCCAGCCCCACCATCTGACCTCGCCACACGCCCCCGACCACCATTGGAAATTCCCCAGCAGCTCCCCCACCCCCCACCCCCACCATCGGACATCGCCACATGCCCCCGACCACCATTGGACCTTCCCCAGCTGCCTCCCCACACCCCACCCCCACCATCGGACCTCGCTACACGCCCCCGACCACCATTGGAAATTCCCCAGCAGCTCCCCCAACCCCCACCCCCACCATCGGACATCGACACACGCCCCCGACCACCATTGGACCTTCCCCAGCAGCCCCCCCATCCCCCAAGACCACCATCGGACCTCGCCACCCCGCCCCCAACCACCACTGGACCTTCCCCAGCAGCACCCCCATCCCCGAAGACCACCATCGGACCTCGCCACCCGCCCCCGACCACCATTGGACATTCCCGAGCAGCCCCCCGCACCCCCACCCCCACCTACGGACACCGCCACCCAACCCGACCACCATCGGACCTCGCCACCCACCCCCGACCACCATTGGACATTCCCCAGCAGCCCCCCCACCTCCAACCCCACCTACGGACCCCGCCACCCACCCCCGACCACCATTGGACATTCCCCAGCAGTGCCCCCATCCCCCACCACCACCATCGGACCTCGCCACCCGCCCCCGACCACCATTGGACATTCCCCAGAAGCTCCCCCACCCCCCACCCCCACCATCGGACCTCGCCACCTGCCCCCGACCACCATTGGACATTCCCCAGCAGCCCCCCCACCACCCACCCCCACCATCGGACCTCGCCACCTGCCCCCGACCACCATTGGACATTCCCCAGCAGCTCCCCGACACCCCGCCCCCACCATCGGACCTCGCCACCCACCCCCGACCACCATTGGACATTCCCCAGCAGCCCCCCCCGCCCCCACCATCGGACATCGCCACCCGCCCCCGACCACCATTGGACATTCACCAGCAGCTCCCCCACCCCCCAACCCCACCATCGGACCTCGCCACCCGCCCCCGACCACCATTGAACATTCCCCAGCAGCCCCCCCACCCCCCAAGACCACAATCGGAACTCACCACCCACCTCCGACCACCATTGGACCTTCCCCAGCATCCCCCCCACCCCCCAAGACCACCATCGGACCTCGCCACCCGCCCCCAACCACCATTGTACATTCCCCAGCAGCCCCCCAACCCCCAACCCCACCATCGGACCTCGCCACCTGCCCCCGACCACCATTGGACATTCCCCAGCAGTTCCCCCACCCCCCGCCACCACCATCGGACCTCGTCACCCGCCCGACCACCATTGGACATTCCCCAGCAGCCCCCCCACCCCCCACCCACACCATCGGACCGCGCCACCCGCCCCGGACCACCACTGGACATTCCCCAGCAGCTCCAACACGCCCCACCCCCACCATCAGACCTCGCCACCCGCCCCCGACCACCATTGGACATTCACCAGCAGCTCCCCCACCCCCCAACCCCACCATCGGACCTCGCCACCTGCCCCCGACCACCATTGGACATTCCCCAACAGCTCCCTCACCCCCCACCCCCACCATCGGACCTCGCCACCCGCCCCCGACCACCATTGGACATTCCCCAGCAGCCCCCCCGCCCCCCACCCCCACCATCGGACCTCGCCACTCGCCCCCGACCACTATTGGACAGTACCCAGCAGCTGCCCCGCCCCCCACCCCCGCCATCGGACCTCGCCACCTGCCCCCAACCACCATTGGACATTCCCCAGCAGCCACCCCACTCCCCACCCCCACATCGGACCTCGCCACCGGCCCCCTACCACCATTTCACATTCCCCAGCAGCTCCCTCATCCCCCACCCCCACCATCGGACCTCGACACCCGCCCCCGACGCCGTCTGTCAGCCCGAGTGCGGTCCTTATCTATAATGCGATCGCTGGATCGCGAAGCGGCTGCCGGCCCTTATCTGTAGATCCGATCGCTCTCGCGGCTCTCGGCCCTTATCTGGAGATGCGATCGCTGGCTTGCAACGCCTCCCGCTCGGCTCTGGCTCCCCCGCTCGCGCGGCTCTCGGCTCTGACACTCCCGCGCTTACTCGCAGGCTCAGCGCTTCGCGGCAGCGGTTGCTGCACGGCTTCTCACATTGCCCGCGGTCCGGCTGTCACCCGACGCCGTTGGACCCGAATGCTTTGCCCTTTTCCTCCAAATACTTCTACCCCGTTTTTAATTTTTTTTTATTTGTTTTAACTACTCACAGTCTCTTCGGCCGCCTTGTTTTAGGCTGATTGGCTCGCTCAAGATGTGGTAGCAGGGTAATCTGTGCCTGTTGCTGCCGCAGCTTTGCTGTTTATCTTCCAGCTTCCAGTAAGTACTATACTTTTAGTAGACGGAGCCTCGTGTTTTCTTTTTGAAGCTCTCTGCTACTGGTTAGTCTTGCCGCAGGGTACGATCGGACTCGTCGCCACTGTAAAGTCTGTAGGTTGTGCAGTAAATAACTTCAGAGACTTTAGAAGTACAAACAAAACAGGTCTTTACTATTCAGAGGTCTGGGCGATTTCTCATCTAGTTAACGTATCACAACCCTTATATACTGGTGTGGTCACTATCGGTATTACAGTATACATGAGCCAATAAATAGTGCCACCCTAAAGTAGTGCTCTTAAAGGCGAACGGTCACATTCTATAGTTCCCTTAAAGGTAAACGGTTACATACACAACAGCCACCGCCCCCGACCACCATTGGACATTCCCCAGCAGCTCCCTCATCCCCCACCCCCACCATCGGACCTCGCCACCCGCCCCCGACCACCATTGGACATTCCCCAGCAGCCCCCCTACCCCCCAAGACCACAATCGGAACTCGCCACCCACCTCCGACCACCATTGGACCTTCCCCAGCATCCCCCCCACCCCCCAAGACCACCATCGGACCTCGCCACCCGCCCCCAACCACCATTGGACATTCCCCAGCAGCCCCCCCACCCCCACCATCGGACCTCGCCACCTGCCCCCGACCACCATTGGACATTCCCCAGCAGTTCCCCCACCCCCCGCCACCACCATTGGACCTCGCTACACGCCCCCGACCACCATTGGAACTTCCCCAGCAGCCCCCCCACACCCCGCCCCCCACGACCACCATCAGACCTTGCCACCCACCCCCGACCACCATTGGACATTCCCCAGCAGACCCCTCACCTTCCACCCCCACCTTCGGACCTCGCCACCCACCCCCGACCACCATTGGGCATTTCCCAGCAGCTCTGCCACCCCCCACCCCCACCATCGGACCTCGCCACCCGCCCCCGGCCACCATTGGACCTTCCCCAGCAGCTCCGCCACCACCCACCCCCAACATCGGACTTCGCCACCCGCCCCCGACCACCACTGGACATTCCCCAGCAGCTCCCCCACCCCCAACCACACCATCGGACCTCGCCACCCGCCCCCCATTGGACCATCCCCAGCAGCCCCCCCATCCCCCAAGACCACCATCGGACCTCGCCACCCACCCCCAACCCGCATTGGACCTTCCCCAGCAGCCCCCCCATCCCCCAAGACCACCATCGGACCTCGCCACCGGCCCCCGACCACCATTGGACATTCCCCAGCAGCCCCCCCACCCCCCAAGACCACAATCGGACCTCGCCACCCACCTCCAACCACCATTGGACCTTCCCCAGCAGCCCCCCCACCCCGACCATTGGACCTCGCCACCTGCCACCGACCACCATTGGACATTCCCCAGCAGTTCCCCCACGCCACGCCACCACCATCGGACCTCGCTACACGCCCCCGACCACCATTGGACCTTCCCCAGCAGCCCCCCCATCCCCCAAGACCACCATCGGACCTCGCCACCCGCCCGCAACCAGCATTGGACCTTCCCCAGCAGCACCCCCATCCCCCATCGGACCTCGACACCCGCCCCCGACCACCTTTGGACATTCCCCAGCAGCCCCCCCCCACCCCCACCCCCACCTACGGACCCCGCCACCCAACCCGACCACCATTGGACCTCGCCACCCACCCCCGACCACCAATGGACATTCCCCAGCAGCCCCCCCACCCCCACCCCCACCTACGAACACCGCCACCCACGCCCGACCACCATTGGACATTCCCCAGAAGCTCCCCCACCCCCACCATCGGACCTCGTCACCTGCCCCCGACCACCATTGGACATTCCCCAGCAGCCCCCCAACCCCACCATCGGACCTCGCCACCTGCCCCCGACCACCATTGGACATTACCCAGCAGCTCCCCGACACCCCGCCCCCACCATCGGACCTCGCCACCCGCCCCCAACCACCATTGGACATTCCCCAGCAGCTCCCCCACCCCCACCATCGGACCTCGCCACCCGCCCCCGACCACCATTGGACATTCCGCAGCAGCCCCACGACCCCTACCATCGGACCTCGCCACCCGCCCCCGATCACCACTGGACATTCCCCAGCAGCCCCCCCACCCCCCACCGGACATCGCCACCCGCCCCCGACCTCCATTGGACATTCCCCAGCAGCTCCCCCACCCCCCGCCCGCACCATCGGACCTCGCCACCCAACCCCGACCACCATTGGACCTTCCCCAGCAGCCCCCCCCAACCCCACCATCGTACCTCGGCACCCACCCCTGGCCACCATTGGACATTCCCCAGCAGCTCCGCCACCCCCCAACCCCACCATCGTACCTCGGCACCCGCCCCTGGCCACCATTGGACATTCCCCAGCAGCTCCGCCACCCCCCACCCCCACCATCGGACCTCGCCACCCGCCCCCGACCACCAGTGGACATTCCCCAGCAGCTCCGCCACCCCCCACCCCCACCATCGGACCTCGCCACCCGCCCCGACCACCATTGGACATTCCCCAGCAGCGCCCCCACCCCCCACCCCCACCATCGGACCTCGCCACCCGCCCCCGACCACCATTGGACCTTCCCCAGCAGCCCCCCCATCCCCCAAGACCACCATTGGACCTTGCCCAGCAGCCCCCTCACCCCCCAAGACCACCATCGGACCTCGCCACCCGCCCCCGACCACCATTGGACCATCCCCAGCAGCCCCCCCATCCCCCAAGACCACCATCGGACCACACCGACCACCATTGGACCTTCCCCAGCAGCCCCCCCACCCCCACCTACGTACGCCGCCACCCACCCCCGACCACCATTGGACATTCCCGAGCAGCCCCCCCACCCCCACCCCCACCTACAGACCTCGCCACCCGCCCCCGACCACCACTGGACCTTCCCCAGCAGCTCCCGCACCCCCCGCCCCCACCATCGGACTTCGCCAACTGCCCCCGACCACCATTGGACATTCCCCAGCTGCCCCCCACCCCCCACCCCCACCATCCGACCTCACCACACGCCCCCGACCACCATTGGAAATTCCCCAGCAGCTCCCCCACCCCCCACCCCCACCATCGGACCTCGCCACCCGCCCCCGACCACCATTGGACCTTCCCCAACAGCCCCCACATCCCCCAAGACCACCATCGGACCTGGCCACCCGCCCCCGACCACCATTGGACCTTCCCCAGCAGCCCCCCATCCCCCAAGACCACCATTGGAACTCGCCACCCGCCCCCGACCACCATTGGACATTCCCCAGCAGACCACCCCACCCCCACCCCCACCTACGGACCCCGCCACCCACCCCCGACCATCATCGGACCTCGCCACCCACCCCCGACCACCATTGGACATTCCCCAGCAGCCCCCCCACCCGAAACCCCACCTACGGACCCCGCCACCCACCCCCGACCACCATTGGACGTTCCCCAGCAGCCCCCCCACCCCCCACATCGGACCTCGCCACCCGCCCCGAACTACCATTCGACATTCCCCAGAAGCTCCCCCACCCCCCACCCCCACCATCGGACCTCGCCACCCGCCCCCGACCACCATTGGACCTTCCCCAGCAGCCCCCCCACCCCTCAAGACCACCATCGGACCTCGCCACCCGCCCCCGACCACCATTGAATGCCATAGAAAGCCTGTGGGCAGTTGTAAGTGTAATGAACAGCTGGCACTGGCCATTTGCTGCTGACAGCTAATTCTGGGCCACTAAGTTATTAATTTTCTAAGTAAGTTTGCCATTATTTCAGAACAAAATTACTGGACATCGGTTGTCACAATCTGGTTTCTGGCAGCCCATTTCCATATCTTTTCAATTCCTTGGCACTGGCTCACTATTTTATTTAATCTTAACATTTTAAAATCTTTAAATGATCTGGTGATACAGACTCAGATTTTAAGATCACATCCTTTTATTTGGAAAAATCTTAGAAGACACAATGGAGAACTGGAGACACACAAAACAAAAACAAGAGACTATGGGACAAAAATGGCTATTCAACCCACCAAGTCCAATTCCTCTACAGTCCATGTACAATTCATTGTGTCACATACCTTATCCTACCCGTTTAATCCCACCCCACCATCCCCATAATATTTCTAACTACTTACCTAATCTTACATCCCATATTAGATTACTAGTCTTTTTTCACATGGTCAAAATGATCCACAGAACATTTGATCATCTCAATCTGTACTTGGAGCCCTTAATTCCATTCCTAACCAGATAATTAGCCAGTTTTTTTTAATGTTAACTGATATACTGATACAAATCTACAACTGTGCAGGAAAACCCTTTCTGTTTAAAGTCTTATTTAAGGCTATTTTTAAAGTTTTGAAAAACTAAATTCAGTAAAGTTCATACACTTTCTTGACTTTGGCTTATTACAGGCTGCATTACATAGTAGTTGCAAGTATGGCACAGTACAGGGTAAATACAGTCAGGATCTTAAAGAGTTTAGAATTTTGTTAGCACTTAAGTATTGACAGCTGATAGGATCAGGATATTTTCCTGGATACGGGGAGGGGAAGGAGGATAGCGTGGCCTAGTTATATGCTCACAAGTTAAATGAATAACCTGCTTGATCTACATTATCCATTCCGCTCAGTTCTCTGGTTTCATAGTATCACAGAAACTTGCCTCACAGGAGGCCGCCATTTGGCACATCGTGCCTATACTGGCTCTTTGAAAGGTCAGCCGTGTTTAGTCCCACACCCCTGCTTTATATCCAGAACCCTGTAAGTTCCCCATTCTCAAGTACCTGTCCAACTCCCTTTTCAAATTAGTTATGGAATCAGCTTCCACCATCTTTTCAGGTGGAGCGTTACTGATCCCGACAACACCCGGAGTGAAAACATTTCTCATGTCCTGTCAAAATCTTTTGCCAATGATTTTAAATCTATGACCACTGGTTATTGACAAAACTTGGAAGTATAGCGAACAGTGAGGAGGCTAGTGATAGACTTCAAGAAGACATAGCTAGGCTGGTGAAATGGGCGGACACGTGGCAAATGAAATTTAACGCAGAAAAGTGCGAAGTGATATTTTGGTAGGAAGACCGAGGAGAGGCAATCTAAACTAAAGGGTACAATCCCAAAGGGGGTGTATGAAGAGAGAGACCTGGGGGTATACGTGCACAAATCGTTGAAGGTGGCAGGGCAGGTTGAGAAAGCAGTTAAAACGGAGATGAGGAATTTCTTCTCTCAGAGGGTCGTGAATCTTTGGAATTCTCGACACCTGTAGCCCACATGTTTGTTAGTCCTGTTCCTTCAGCAGAGCTCTCATAATGAAGATTCCCCAAACTACTGAGCATCTCCCAGCTTTTCTGGTGCTGAATTGTTTGGATATTATCATGAGATCCGCTTGAACAAGAAGTCCAACTTCCTCGACCACTGTCTGCTGCATCAAGAGAAGTTCGATCTCCCTGGTCCTGGGTTAACTCCTCCATACTCGGTGAAGACAGTACTGCCGCTCCTGCAGACAGACTTCCTCTGCCCTCTGTGCTTGTTGATGTACAGGAACTAAATAAGAGAAAGCACTGATTTAAATGTTGGGAAAAAATAATGAAAATTACAGTCTCACATTTAAATGATATTCCACAGATTGAAAGTTAGCTCAACCGTTACAATATTCATTAAAGGAAAAAAGTATAATGATCACATTGCTCCCGATTGGACCCCTTAAATTTAAATTACTATCGGAGCATCAGCACCATGGAGTGCAGGCATGTGTTCACATCACAATTCCCAAATCACTGATTTCCTGATCTTCAGTCAAATTATTGGGGGGGGGGGGGGGAGGGGAGAGAAAGAATTATTATTGTGTGCCGTAGCGGTTTGTTACAACTGAGTGGCTTGCTCGGCCATTTCAGAGGGCAGTTAAGAGTCATCCACATTGCTGTGGGTCTGGAGTCACATATCGGCCAGACCAGGTAAGGACGGCAGATTTCCTTCAAGGACATTAGCGAACCAGATGGGTTTTTACGACAATCTGATCGTTTCATGGTCACCATTACTGATACTAGCTTTTTATTCCAGATTTTTTAAATTAACTGAATTTAAATTCCCGAGCTGCCGTGGTGGGATTTGAACTCACGTCATTAGTCCAGGCCTCCGGATTACTACTGACACTACCACTACGCTACCGTTTATAACAGTGAATGCCAAAGTTGGCTCCTACCCCTCATAATTAAGATAATAGCCAGTGAGTTGTTCTGCAGAAGCTGCCACTGTTTGCAGTGGCAATGTTCCTCATATGCTTGGCTAAAGGCTACAAGTACAGGACAGAGTGCATGTTTTCACCTCCAGCAAACCACCTACTTAATGAGCTAGTTGGAAACTAAATGAGGCCGAATTAGCCGTCACCTTAGACTCGAATGCAGCAAGCACTAGAATAGCAAACTTTTTATCATTGCAGCACTTCAAACCATAGCTAAGTGTTTGAAAAACAACAAAAACTTGCTCCAACCTGATACAGGATTGATCTGGGTCAACTGCTGATGGCCTTTCCAGTCTTCTTTCTATACCCAAGCCTAAATTTGAATCTATAACACTGACACAATGTCGCTGTCGCTGGTCATCATGGAGGCTGACAGATACTGGCCTAGAAATTGAGTGCCCTTAGCGCCGATTTTGCGGCGCGCTAGAGGGCCTAGCGCTGCATTTGGCGCCGGCGCCGAAATTGCCTGGGGCCCTTACGCCGCGGTAGACCGGTAGCGCTGCGCCGGCACCGATGACGTCATCGGTGTGCGCAGCGTCCCGGTTGCCATGCCGACGGGCCCCAGCGCCGAAATTCAGTTGCGGCCGCCTCGCCCGTGACAGCCGCAACTAAGACTCTGGCAACAGAGTCTTACGAGTCTTTGCGCCGGCGCATTAAAGGCCCCGCGGCGGCCGGCCGCTTTCCCGCCGGCCGCCTGGCCGCAGCTCCCTCCCCGGACATCCCCCCCCCCCCCCCCCCGGAACAGAAGCAAGCCCGGCACTTGTCCGAGGTGCCGGGCTCATTTTTTAAAAGATTTTCGCGGGCCGCGATCGGGTGCAGGCAGCTCCTCCTTAAGGGAAGGAGGAGGCCTGCACTTCCCGAGCCTGCCGCACCGCATCGGGTGCCGCAGCGCCGGAATTGCGGCGCGAAACGGCAGTTAGCGCCGATTTACCGCCGCAAAGACCCTTCAGTAGCGCCGGCAGCCGTTTGGGCGCGGCCCTGCTGAATTTTTGGCGCGCGCAGCGGGACTTAGCGCCGGCACTAACTTCCGGCGCTAAAGCCCTGGCTAAGCCAAAACTCAATTTCTAGGCCACTGAGTCGAAGGAGGAATTGCTGACAATGCTGGAGTGGGAGGAAATTTCACTGTGACCAGAGGCTGAAAAATTATCCGCAGGAGTACTTGGTGCCAAAGCAAAACCTGGGAAATAGAAAGGTTCGAATTAGACAGGGGCCAAATTTTAATACCAGTTATGTACATGGAAGAGCTGGGGAAGAGAAATAATCTGAATTTCATTAGTATTAAAGTATTGCTTCATATCCATCGCACTAATTAACTTATTCATTAAACCTGGACTGTTATAAAATCAGTATACTGGAGGAAGCCACCCGAATAAAGGATCTCCACCGAACAAAAACAATGCCATTCAGGTCCAAATACATCTACAGACACCGAGGGGGAAAAATTGGGTCGCGCCCCGAAAAAATTAGCGCCCCTGCGCCCGAAATTCACTGGTAGTGCCCCAAGAGGGGAGCGGGGCGCTACTGGAAGCGCCCCGCCTCCCTCTTGGGGCGCTGCGGGTGAATATCACAGCGCTACGTGCAGCAGTACTGCAGGCCTTCCTCCCTTTATTAAAGGGGGGGGCCTAGTGCAGCGCGACCCGGGGCCCAGCTGGGCAACCAGGGATTGGAATGCCGGCAAAAGAGCCCGGCGCTCAAGAGAAGTGCTGGACTCACGGAATGCAGCCGGCACCCTGCGGGGGGGCTACATAGAAGGCTGGGGACAGCAGCGGGGGCAGGTGCTGTCAGGCGGCAAGCAACAAAAATGGCTGCCTGGCACCTCCCTTTTAACTTGTGCTGCCCCAGCAGCAGGTAGGCCCCCCTGACCCTGTCGGACATAATGTCCGGTGGTAAGTCAGGGGGCGCTATCGAAGAGCGCGGCCAGGGCGCAAGTGGGGCGTTGCGCAAGGCGATGACGTCATTGCCGGCAGCGCAGCGCCGCGCTAACGGTCATCACCGCCGCAAACCTCCTGCTGAATTTCGCGGGGGGCGTTGGTGGCGCCGCACGCAGGCGCTAGTTGCTTTGCAGGAGGCACAAGTCAACCGAATTTCCCGCCCTCACCTCCTGTGCCATCACGGATATTGACTTCTCCTTTACCCCACAAGAAGAGACACATATAAACGGGTATTATCATATATCCTGAATTAAAAGAAGAAACCATTAATGGGGCAGTGACGGACACTATCCGAGAAGGGTATACAAAGGCAATAAGGCCACAAGGAAAACTGATACCCGAACTGAGGCAGAGGGTGTAAAAAACTGATGGTCCTGAAACATCTGTTTCAATGTTAAAATGGAATTTAACCCTGAAAACTGTCCGGTGATGCATTTTGGGAGGACTAACAAGGCAAGGGAATACGCAACGAATGATAGGACCTTAGGAAGGACAGAGGATCAGAGGGACCTTGGTGTGCATGTACATAAATCCCTGAAGGCAGCAGGACAGGTAGATAAGGTGGTTAAGAAGGCATATGGGATACTTGCCTTCATTAGCCGAGGCATAGAATATAAGAGCAGGGAGGTTATGCTGGAGCTGTTAGGCCACAGCTGGAATACTGTGTGCAGTTCTGGTCACCACACTACAGGAAGGATGTGATTGCATTAGAGAGGGTTCGGAGGAGATTCACCAGGGTGTTACCTGGGCTGGAGCGTTTCAGCTATGAAGAGAGACTGGATTGTTTTCCTTAGAGCAGATAAGACTGAGGGGGGACCTGATTGAGGTGTACAAAATTATGAGGGGCATAGATAGGGTAGATAGAAAATAACTTTTCCCCTTAGTAGAGGGGTCAATAACCAGGGGACATAGTTTCAAGGTAAGGGGCAGGAGGTTTAGAGGGGATTTGAAGAAAAATGTTTTCACCCTGGATGGTTGGAATCTGGAACTCACTGCCTGAGAGGGTGGTAGAGGCAGGAACCCTCACAACACTCAAGAAGCATTTAGATGAGCACTTGAAATGCCAGAGCATACAAGGCTACGGACCAAGTGCTGGAAAATGGGATTAGAATAGACAGGGCTTGATGCCCAGCGCAGACACGATGGGCCGAAGGGCCTCTTTCTGTGCTGTAAAACTCTATCACTCTGTGACTAACTGGCTAAAGTGGACTGGAAAAATAAATTAAAGGGTAAGACAGTTGAAATGCCAAGTGTCCTATTCCTGCTCCTATTTCTTATTTTCTTATGTATTATACTATCATCTAGTCATACTTATCTTGGCTAATTAGATTCCTGTTCTGTCATGTTTCAGTTGAATACTGTAAAAGGTTGCCGAATCCCCTCGCCAATCTGGCTTTGCACAGCAACCCCACTTATCCCATAGGTCCATGGGGCATTGTTATTCTTGTTCCTGTTTTCACTTCCAAGAGAGGATGAAGAGCCTGATAGGTTCGACTGTCTGGAGCCAATGAGATCTCAGCTTACTGGCACCTGACAAACAGGATGAGAAAACCAATTTAGAAACCAAATCTGACGCTTGCTGTATCTCCCTTGAACAGAAGCAGGCTCTCATTTATCCAGACAACTTTTTCAGTGGTGAAGTTAGTCTGACTAATTCAGAGGAAGTTCTTCGGGACTTTTAACCAGAAATAATTAGTTAGCAGAAAGCCCAATTTTTCTCCCACCCATTAAAAATAATAGCTACAAGATTGTCTACGACATGAAATACCGGTACATACAAAGGCAACCATTCCACACTTTTACACAATAACTATGCCATGTACTCTAACCAACAAATTCACAGTGCATCAGATACTGCCATATCCTGGCATGGGTTAAGGCCTACACTGTTAAATGACATGCCCTCATACTGGACGTTATCTGTACACTACCAATTTTTAACACTTGTATTAAAAGTAACAAATGAAAAATATGAAAAAGGATATCATATTCATAAAAACATTACTGAAAGGAGAGTGCTCATTTTCACAGTCATGTACTCTGGTGAATATCTGGAGTTAGTCTGTAGTTTAAGAGTAATCTTTAATTATATAACAGTGAAAAATATAAGCACTGCTTATTGAATGAGGTACAGCTTGGGAGAGGTCAGAATTCTTAAAAATGGAAAAAGTCGTTTATCTAATGTTTTTCAACATCCTGAAAGCAGCACTGGACAGCTTTCCATTATGTTCTTGTGGAGATTCAGTCTAATTCCTATTGATAATGTGTTCCATGTTACTGGTGAGATGATGGTTTCATTCAAGTACATATTGAATCCTTCCATACAGAAACATACAGACTGAACTAAAAGATCGTCTAACTCAATAGTGAAACACTAGATTCTATCGTGCTACATTAGTCAGCTAAGCAGCTATTAGTCAATGCAGCGATGGTGGCAAAATATTTCAACATTAATGGTATCCCAAGGTCATGTAATTATGCAGTACAAGACCTGAGCCAACAAATAGCAACAGGAGAAACAGGACTTTTTCCCAATTTACAGTGGGAGTTGAGTGCCATGCTGGTCAGTTGCAGTTTGAAATGAAGAGGTGCAAATTTTCAACATGTAGTAAATGTATCTGTGGCAATTTAAACTATTTCTGCGAGGCAAAAAAAACAGTTGAATTATTTACACCATTCCAATAAATTAAATTTACAAAGCACCTGGAGTCAGCTGTATTAGAGATAATATTATTGGATGTGTGTAAATGGATGTTATGGTATGTTTAATACTGCAATAATTAAGAATAATAGTGTGTTTAATGTAAAAAGTTATGGTAAAATATAGAAACATAGAAGATAGGGGCAGGAGTAGGCCATTCAGCCCCTCGAGCCTGCTCCGGCATTCAATGTGACCATGGCTGATCATCCAAATTCAGTACCCTGTCCTGCTTTCTCCCCGTATCCCTTGATCCCCTTAGCCTTAAGAAATATTTCTAACTCCTTCTTGAATATATTTAATGAATTGGCCTCAACTGTCTTCTGTGGTAGAGAATTCCACAGGTTCACCGCTCTCTGGGTGAAGAAATTCCTCCTCATCTCTGTCCTAAATGGCTTACCCCTTATCCTTAGACTGTGACCCCTGGTTCTGGACTCCCCGGCCATCGGGAACAGCCTTCCTGCATCTAGTCTGTCTAGTCCTGTTAGAATTTTATAAGTTTCAATGAGATCCCCTCTCATTCTTCTAAACTCAAGCGAATATAAGCCTAATCGACCCAATCTCTCTTCATATGTCATTCCTGCCATCCCAGGTATCAGTCTGGTGAATCTTCGCTGCACTCCCTCCATGGCAAGAACATCCTTCCTCAGATAAGGCGACCAAAACTGCACACAATACTCAAGGGGCTAGAAATTCGATTGGTAGCGCCACCGATTAGCGCCTAAAGAGGCCGAAAAGTGGGGCGCTAACCAATTTCCGGGCGGGCGCAGGGCGCCTAGCCCCATATTGAGCATGCATTTAGCGCCAGCGCTAAATCTTAGCGCCCGCTCATGGGCGCAGGCAGATTATGACGTCATTTGAGTGTGCAATGCATTTTGGGCACCCTGGACCGGAAATTCAGTGGCGCCCCCCTCCGTAGCGCCTGGCGCTAATAGTGACAGCTTACCTGGAACCTTACCAAGTCGCTCTTGGGCTGGAGGAGCGTTATTTAAAGGGGACTGGTGTGGTTCAAAACCGGCAGCCATTTTTGGAGCACAACTTCCTCAAGAGCTACAAAGAGTTGCTGAGCTGCACACTGCGAGCCATTTGACCACTGAGCCAGCGCAGGCAGACGAACTTCAGCCTTCTGACCATCAACTTGCTGTTGGTGAGCCTTACCAACAGGGAACCTTCCTGTGGGCACTTATTATGGGGGCTGCATTGGAGGGGAACGTCCTGCTGCTGAATCATCTGGAAAGCACACTGAGACGCTGGGAGAGGGGGACGGGCATGGCCAGACGGAGGAGGGCCAACAGACGTCGCCACAGCAGACCTTACGCTGGCAGGGTTTTCCAACAGCAGTTTTCCTACATGAACATGTCGGAGGAGCAGTGTGTCAGAAGGCTGTGATTTAGAAAGGAGGTGGTGACTGAGCTGTGCCAGCTGCTTCAGCCAGATCTGCAGCCTCAGATAAGGTGCAGGACATCTCTGTCGGTGGCTGAGAAGATGCCTGCTGGCCTGAACTTCTACGCGAGCGGCTCTTCTCAGGCTGCGCGTCAGAGGCTGATCAGAAGTAGCTTCTAGGCCCCTCTCACGGAATGCTTGCTGCCATTCCAAGAACAGGAATGGAACCGGTCTGATACCCCCAAGCCTGTGAAGGGCAAGATGCATGTAAATTGCAGACATGGCCATTGTAAATGAAGAAAGTGCTTCATTACACAAAATGTGGTTCCTTCAAACATGAGAAAGCTGTGGCAACAGAAAGCAAAACTAATACACTGACACATAACTGCCTCTCACACCAGGGAGACTGTCTAAAACATACATCACATTCCGACCATCTTCCTTGGCCTTGATTCCACTGCGCCAACCAAAGCATCCAATGCCCCATCAGTGAGGCGTTCCGCCCTCTGCCTCACCCTTTCCATGTCATGCTAGGCTGGTGCGCCACAGGTAGGCTCCCACCGATTTGAAGGCCTACAAGGCAGTGAGTGTGTCTGGTGATGCCAATTGACCAGCCCCTTTAAGAGCTGGCCGGCGCCAGTGTGTCTCAGGGAAAGTGATTATTGACAGCACCTGCGCTGCGCCCCGCCGCCGCGAAATTGGGTTGCGCCGCCGGGTTAGCGCCTTAGGAGTCTCGTGCAGCGCCTGATTTAGCGCCGCAATCACTTTCAGGGGTGCTGCAACCCAATATCGCTCTAGGTGGCACTAAATTGCGCCTGGCGCTAAACTTTGCGCTTTGCCAGGACTAGCGTCCCAAATGGGGCGATACCGAATTTCTAGCCCAAGGTGTGGTCTCACCAAGGCCCTGAACAACTGCAGCAAGACATCCTTGCTCCTGTACTCGAATCCCCTCGCTATGAAGGCCAGCATACCATTTGCCTTCTTAACTGCCTGCTGCACCTGCATGCTTACCTTCAGTGATTGCTGCACAAGGACACCCAGGTCTCATTGCACTTCCCCTTTTCCCAATCTATTGCTGTTCAGATAATAATCTGCCTTCCTGTTTTTGCCACCAAAGTGGATAACCTCGCATTTATCCACATTATACTACATCTGCCATGCATCTGCCCAATCGCCCAACCTGTCCAAATCATACTGGAGTTTCTCTGCATCCTCCTCACAGCACACACGCCCATCCAGCTTTGTGTCGTCTGCAAACTTGGAGATGTCTAGATCATTAATATATATTGTGAATAACTGGGGTCCTAGCACCGATCCCTGCGGTACCCCACTAGTCACTGCCTTCCACTCGGAAAAAGACCCGTTTATTCCAACTCTTTGCTTCCTGTCTGCCAACCAGTTTTCTATCCAAGTCAGCACCTTACCCCCAATCCCATGTGCTTTAACTTTGCATGCTAGTCTCTTATGCGGGACCTCATCGAAAGCCTTCTGAAAGTCCAAATACACCACATCCACTGGTTCTCCCTTATCTATCCTAGCAGTTACATCCTCAAAAAATTCCAGTAGATTAGTCAAGCATGATTTACCTTTTGTAAATCCATGTTGACTTTGTCCGATCCTGTCATTGTTTTCCAAGTGCTCTGCTATTACATCTTTTATAATGGACTCTAGCATTTTCCCCACTACCGATGTCAGGCTTACCAGTCTGTAATTCCCCTTTTTTCTCTCCCACCGTTTTTAAATAGTGGAGTTACATTAGCTACCTTCCAATCCATGGGAACTGTTCCAGAGTCTATAGAATTTTGGAAGATGACCAGCAATGCATCTACTATTTCTAGGGCCACTTCCTTAAGTACCCTAGGATGTAGATTATCAGGCCCTGGGGATTTATTGGCCTTCAATCCCGTCAATTTCCCTAACACCATTTCCCTACAAATACTGATTTCATTCAGTTCCTCCCTCTCATTAGACCCTATGTTTCCCGACATCTCTGGGAGTTTATTTGTGCCCTCCTTTGTGAAGGCGGAACCAAAGTATGTACTTAATTGGTCTGCCATGTCTTTGTTCCCCATTATAAATTCCCCTGATTCTGACTGCAAAGGACCTAGTTTTGCTATTTGTCAGTACAGCCATGTTTATCATCAGACTCTGAGGAGCTCCTTTCTGTTTCAAGCAAGATAGACATTGGGCTGCTTAAAACTAGCAAACACCACACTTCTTCCATTGACATGGTAATGCACATAATGGGCCAGAAATTTGGGTCGGAGGCTTTCCGCGGGTGCAAGCTCCCGACCTGCACTTACCTAGCGCGTCGGCCGTTGTGCTGTGGGCCCGCATCGGATTCCGATCCTGGGCCTCCTTCAACTGCCGGCGCGCAGTGCTTGTGTATCCCAGGGGCACAGTTAGTTCGAAGTGTCCCCTGGGATCATGTGGGCCATGGAGAGCCAATCGTAGCAGGGAATCTCTATTCATAGATTTGACAGGAAGACTTGTCAAATCTATGAATTAGAGATTGGCCCCAAAACATAACTAAAACTTCAAATACATTTTTTTTTTTAATCACTTTTTAAAAATAACTATAAATTACATAAAATAACTATTTTAAACAATAACTTAAATTTTTGAAAAAATTAATTACACTTTTTAACGGGGCTAAAAACAAACTTACCTTTCTTTAAAGTAGTTAAAAATAAAAAACCTGTGGAAAAAATGTTTTAATTTTACTTAATACACCACTTACCTTGTTAAAAGCAGGCCTTGCGACTGCTTTTTAAAAGCGTAGCTGCTGGAGACTTACCCTCCTGGAGAAACCTGTAAAAAAGAAGAAAGAAGAAACAGGTATACCGATTTGGATACTGTTGAGGGGGATGACTCACCAGGGGAAGGCAGCAGCAGCCAACTTCCTGGCACTGGAGGTGCTCCTGCTGCCCAGGAAGGGAGGAAAAAGAGTGGGAGAGCAATAGTGGTAGGGGTTCTATAGTAAGGGGAACAGATAGGCGCTTCTGTGGCCATAGACGTGAATCCAGGATGGTTTGTTGCCTCCCTGATGCCAGGGTCAAGGATGTCATTGAGCGGCTGCAGGGCATTCTGGAGGGGGAGGGTGAACAGCCAGAGGTTGTGGTCCACATTGGTACCAACGACATAGGTAAAAAGAGGGATGAGGTCCTGCAGCAAGAATTTAGGGAGCTAGGTGGAAGATTAAAGAGCAGGACCTCAAAGGTTGTAATCTCTGGATTACTCCCGGTGCCACGTGCTAGTGAGTATAGGAATAGGAAGATAGAACAGATGAATGCGTGGCTAAAGGGATGGTGCAGGAGGGAGGGCTTTAGTTTCCTGGATCACTGGGTCTGCTTCTGGGAAAGGTGGGACTTGTACAAGTCGGACGGTTTACACCTGAACCAGAGGGGGACCAATATCCTTGCGGGGAACTGCTGGGGGGGGTTTAAACTAACTTGGCAGGGGGATGGGATACAGAGTGGAACTATAGTAGGGGGTGATTTACAGCCAAATACGGAGGAAAAAACAAGTCAGCTGGGAAGGCAGAGCAAATATGTGAAGGCAAAAGGGAACATGGCAAGGCTGGAAGGCATTTATTTTAATGCAAGGAGTCTTGCAAATAAGGTGGATGAACTGAAGTTGTTGTTGAACACATGGGAGTACGATATTGTTGCTATCACGGAGACATGGTTGAGGGAGGGTCAGGACTGGCAGCTCAATATTCCGGGGTATAGAATCTTCAGGCGAGACAGAGGGGGGTGTAAAAGGGGAGGGGACGTTGCAATATTAATTAAGGAATCAATTACTGCTGTAAGGAGGGATGATATATTAGCGGGTTCCTCTAACGAGGCCATATGGGTAGAACTTAAAAACAAAAAGGGGGCAAGCACTTTGCTGGGAGTGTACTATAGGCCCCCAAACAGTCAGGGGGAGATAGAGGAACAGATATGTAGGCAAATCTCAGAGAAGTGCAAAAATAATAGGGTAATAATAGTGGGGGATTTCAACTTCCCCAATATTAATTGGGATAGTCAGAGTGTGAAAGGCTTAGAGGGTGCAGAATTCTTAAAGTGCATCCAGGAGAGCTTTTTGAGCCAACATGTAGAAAGTCCTACAAGAGAGGGGGCGGTACTGGACCTAATTCTAGGGAATGTAGCCGGGCAAGTGGTGGAAGTGTCAGTAGGAGAGCATTTTGGCGACAGTGACCATAATTCGGTGAGATTTAAGGTGGTCATGGAAAAAGTCAAAGACGGCCCGGAAATAAGGGTTCTAAATTGGGGGAAGGCCGATTTTAATATGATAAAGCAGGATCTGGCCAAAGTGGACTGGGAGCAGCTACTTATAGGAAAATCCACATCAAAGCAGTGGGAGACTTTCAGAAGGGAAATAGAGAGAGTACAACGCCAACATGTTCCTGTAAAGGTCAAGGGTGGGACCAACAAGCAAAGGGAACCTTGGATGACAAGGGATATACAAAAATGCATTAGGAAAAAAAAGGGGGGGCTTTTGGCAGTTACAAAAGACTAAAGACGGAGGAAGCCCTAGAGGAGTATAAAAAGTGCAGGGGCATACTTAAAAAAGAAATTAGGAGGGCGAGGAGGGGCCATGAAATAACACTGGCGAGCAAAATAAAGGAAAATCCTAAGATGTTTTATAAGTATATTAAGGGCAAGAGGATAACCAGGGAAAGGGTAGGGCCCATTAGGGACCAAAGTGGCAATCTGTGTGTAGAGCCAGATGATGTAGGCGGGGTTTTAAATGAATTTTTTGCATCTGTGTTCACTATGGAGAAAGACGATATAGACATAGAAATCGGGCAAGGGGACTGTGACATACTTGAACATGTTAGCATCGAGAGGGAGGAGGTACTAGCGGTTTTAGCAGGCCAAAAAGTGGATAAATCCCCAGGCCCGGACGAGATGTATCCCAGGCTGTTGTGTGAGGCAAAGGAGGAGATTGCAGGGGCTCTGACACAAATTTTCAGAACCTCTCTGGCCACAGGGGATGTACCAGAGGACTGGAGAACAGCTAACATAGTACCATTATTCAAGAAGGGTAGCAGGGATAAACCAGGGAATTACAGGCCGGTGAGCCTAACATCTGTGGTAGGGAAATTATTGGAAAAAATTCTGAGGGACAAAATTAGTCTCCACTTGGAGAGGCAAGGATTAATCGGGGATAGTCAGCATGGCTTTGTCAAGGGTAAATCATGTCTGACCAATCTGATTGAATTTTTCGAGGGGGTGACTAGGTGTGTGGATGAGGGAAATGCTGTGGATGTGGTTTACATGGATTTCAGTAAAGCTTTTGACAAAGTCCCGCATAGGAGACTGGTCAAGAAGGTAAGAGCCCATGGGATCCAGGGTGCCTTGGCGCGTTGGATCCTAAACTGGCTGAGTGGCAGGAGGCAGAGGGTGATGGTCGAAGGTTGCTTTTGTGACTGGAAGCCTGTGTCCAGTGGGGTACCTCAGGGATCGGTGCTGGGTCCCTTGCTGTTTGTGATCTACATAAATGATTTGGATGAGAATGTAAAAGGTATGATCAGTAAGTTCGCAGATGACACGAAAATTGGTGGGGTGGTAAATTGCGAGGAGGAAAGCCTCAGGCTACAGGACGATATAAACGGGTTGGTCAGATGGGCGGAAAAGTGGCAAATGGAATTTAACCCTGAAAAGTGCGAGGTGATGCATTTTGGACGGACAAATAAGGCAAGGGAATACACAATGAGTGGTAGGACCCTAGGAAGTACAGAGGGTCAGAGGGACCTTGGTGTACATGTACATAGATCCCTGAAGGCAGCGGAACAGGTAGATAAGGTGGTTAAAAAGGCATATGGGATACTTGCCTTCATTAGCCGAGGCATAGAATATAAGAGCAGGGAGGTTATGATGGAGCTGTACAAAACGCTGGTGAGGCCACAGCTGGAGTACTGTGTGCAGTTCTGGTCACCTCACTATAGGAAGGATGTGATTGCTTTGGAGAGGGTGCAGAGAAGATTCACCAGGATGTTACCTGGGATGGAGCACCTCAGCTATGAAGAAAGACTAAACAGGCTGGGGTTGTTTTCCTTGGAGCAAAGAAGGCTGAGGGGGGACCTGATTGAGGTGTACAAAATGATGAGGGGCATAGATAGGGTAGATAAAGAGGAACTTTTCCCCTTAGTAGGGGGGTCAATAACAAGGGGGCATAGATTCAAGGTAAGGGGCAGGAGGTTTAGAGGGGATTTGAGGAGGAACTTTTTCACCCAGAGGGTGGTTGGAATCTGGAACTCACTGCCTGAAAGGGTGGTAGAGACAGGAACCCTCATAACATTCAAGAAGCGTTTGGATGAGCACTTGAAATGCCATTGCATACAAGGCTACGGACCAAATGCTGGAAAATGGGATTAGACTGGACAGGGATTGATGGACGGCGCAGACACGATGGGCCGAAGGGCCTCTTTCTGTGCTGTATAACTCTATGACTCTTTGGCCTAGAAATTCAGTGGGCTTTGCGCCCAGTTACCGCCCAAAGAGGGCTTCTGCGCCAGTCTGCAAACTTCGGGCGAACTTCATTGACGCGCTAATTGTGGCGGTAGCCGTTAGCGCTGCGCCGCCACCGATGACGTCATCGGTGTGCGCAGCGCCCCGGTTCCGCCCCGACACTGGCCCGATCCCCATCTTCAGTAGCGGCCGCCTCTTCCGTGGCAGCCGCTAATAACATTCGGAGACCGGGTCCGTACAGCAGCCTTAGTGGGGCGCTTTAAGGTGAAGGTGCGGCCGGCCGCTTTTTCGGTGGCCGCCTGCCCGCACCTCCTTCCCCGGCCTCCTCCACCCCCCCCCCCCCACCCGCGGCATTGCCGGCTGGTTTCCGGGAGCCCGGCACTTCTCCGTTGTGCCGGGCTCTTTTGCCGGCACTCGCGATCGGGGCTCCGGCTGCTGCAGGCACCTCCCCCTTAAGAGAGGGAGGAAGGCCTGCAGTACCGCAGCCTGCCGCTCCGCTGCGGGTGGCGCTGCGGCCACTAGCGCGCCGATATTCAGTTTCAGCGCCCCAAGCAGGGGCGGCCACACCCTTGAACAGCGACCGTCCTCGACTTTGGGCGCTGAAACTGAATATCGGCTGGGCGCGAGTGGCTCCGCGCCCAGCGGTAAATTCTGGCCGCCAGCGAGCTGGCGGGGCTATAGCTAATTTCTAGGCCTATGACTCTAAGTTCCAGCCATACGTGCTGCCTCTCCGGCGCATGCGTTCGATCTGTGAACCCCTTCTTTCAAGGGAACGGAAGTTCTGGTTGTATTGATTTCTTTGTGGGTTCAATGACGACACATTGATGAAAGAGATTCTATTTTAATCTAAAGTTTGTTTAACTATCTTAACAGCATTACAGGAGACACCATCTTAGAGATCTATCTAAAACGAAACTAAAACTAAACTGCTTCTCTCTCACATGCCCTCTGCTGGTAAGGCATAAGTAATCACACAGGCAAATATGCTGGTAAGGCATCATAATCAAACAGGCAAATACCATCACTATTTGCTGATATCATTACACTGGTTTCCCGCGAATGCGCAGTGCATGCACGAAACCGGCACTTCTGTTGACCCTACGCGTGAGTACCCAGCCCGTACTCACCCGTGGGGACCCAAATTTCATATGAATAACCACTAGAGGGGAGTGATGCGACAGATTTGGGCATATGGGCTAAGCAGACAAAAATATTTGCTTGTAGCAGATTGGAAATCTCAAATACTATCAGTATTTGTACCACAGCACATTAGCAAATACACTGCTTTTTCATAGGTTTGGGAAGGGCACATCTTTGGGTCTGGTGCATTTTCTTTCTAAGATGCTACCTTTCCTTGGCGAGGTCTGAGGAGATGTAGGAGGAGACGACAGCTGGGATGATGTGTTTGATATAGTATCTTCTGCTTGCTTTTTATTTCGATCCAAATTTGCTTCTTCAGACAAGGACAGAATTTTCTTCAAAGCTTGAGGAGAATGGGTACCTGAAGGACAGAAATTGGAGTAACAATGCAGTTAAAGTAACCCTGTTCATTTCAACACATACAAAGCAAAATAATGCTGAACAAATATACAATTGTAAAGAAAAGATATTCAAATTCACAAGTCTTTGGAACAAAATCACTTGATATTTTACTGAAATGGCTCTGCAGACAGGTTATTTTTCAAGTACACTTTGTGGAAGGGAAATAGCAAACGCTTAGTTCAAAAGCAGAGCAGCAAATTATTCTTTAAAATGTTATTACCAAATGGAGGGAGGTCTTTAAATTGCACGTTCTTGTGTGATGGATACAGTGATACAGCTGGGACCTGGAGGGCCTGATTTACTTTCTGCTGCTGCTTCTGATGCTGTGCCCCTGATCTGGGAGCAACTGGAGATGTATCTGAAAGTTTCCCTGCTTTCTTTTCTCCTCTGCTCTTGGCTACTAGATACCAATGAAGACAAGAAATTACATATGTACAGATTTCATTGAAAAAGCAAGATTCCAACTGACAATTTTTAAATCACTTAACTTGCTGTCACTTATAAAGATATGTATTTCTTGGAATGGGGGAATGAAACATGCTGCAATTCAGCTTTGTTTCAAATGCTTTGGTATTAGTTGATTTGATTTTTATTTTTGGTCCCTGCTGTTTTTGTTTCAGAAGTGTAACATCTCGTGCAACAGTGTCATCATGCTGCAGGTCACAAGACTCACAGCTGCAAAGGACAGTTTGTGAAACAATAGTTGTCCTTTAGTTTTACAAGTTGTGGAAAGGAATTAACACAAAAAAGGTTGAAAAATCTTTTCTTCCAGCTGAGGGGGAATAAAAAATATATCGTTTTCAGTTTTACTTTTTAAAACATTGTTGAACTGGTACAATGAACTGGAGCCCCAGTGAGCTGTACCAGAGTGAGCTTTTAATTCCAGCCATGTACTCGCTTCAGAGATACGTCCTGAGCAGAGTGAAGACAGTTTTCTAACCCAGTGAACTACCTATTCGCCATACTTTTGCATCAAAATATATAAGAAATAGTGCATATCGCACATGCCCCTGTCCTCATATCTTGGGTGTCACAATTGCACCGGATTGGCTTAAATTTCATATTCATATATTATGGTCGATTTTAAAAGTTTTTCGATTTACTGTTTTAGCCTTACTTATTTTTCTCTTTGTGTTTCCATCTTTTTTCACTGTAGGGAACATGCGTGTGGGCCAGGAGTGTCACACAGCTGTGGGCCAAGGGGGGTCACGCAGCTGTGGGCCAAGGGGGGGTCGCACAGCTGTGTGCCAGGGGGGTCACGCAGCTGTGGGCCAAGGGGGGTCATGCAGCTGTGGGCCAAGGGGGGTCACGCAGCTGTGGGCCAAGGGGGGTCACGCAGCTGTGTGCCGGGGGGTCACGCAGCTGTGGGCCAAGGGGGGTCACACAGCTGTGGGCCAAGGGGGGGTCACGCAGCTGTGGGCCGGGGGGGGTCACGCAGCTGTGGGCCAAGGGGGGTCACGCAGCTGTGGACCAAGGGGGTCACGCAGCTGTGGACCAAGGGGGGTCACGCAGCTGTGGACCAGGGAGGTCACGCAGCTGTGGGCCAAGGGGGGTCACACAGCTGTGTGCCAGGGGGGTCACACGGCTGTGGGCCAAGGGGGGTCACGCGGCTGTGGGCCAGAGGGATGACGCAGCTGTGGGCCAAGGGGGGTCACGCAGCTGTGGGCCAAGGGGGGTCACGCAGCTGTGGGCCAAGGGGGGTCACGCAGCTGTGGGCCAGAGGGATGACGCAGCTGTGGGCCAGGGGGGTCATGCAGCTGTGGGCCAAGGGGGGATGACGCAGCTGTGGGCCAGGGGGGTCACGCAGCTGTGGGCCAGGGGGGTCACGCAGCTGTGGGCCGGGGGGGTCACGCAGCTGTGGGCCGGGGGGGTCACGCAGCTGTGAGCCAGGCGCTGTGGGGCAGCAGCAGAATTGTATTCCACCACAAACTGTAAACTCATGGCCCGGCATATTCCTCACTCTACCATTACCATCAAGCCGGGGGACCAACCCTGGTTCAATGAGGAGTGCAGGAGCAGCACCAGGCATACCTAAAAATGAGGTGCCAACCTGGGGAGGCTGCAACACAGGACTGCATGCTAAAAAGCAGAAGCAGAATGATATAGACAGGGCTAAGCGATCCCACAAACAACGGATCAGGTCAAAGCTCTGCTGTCCTGCCACATCCAGTCGTGAATATGGTGGACCATTAAACAACTAACGGGAGTAGGAGGCTCCATGAATATCCCCATCCTCAATGATGGTGGAGCCCAGCATGTGAGTGCAAAAGACATGGCTGAAGCATTTGCAACCATCTTCAGCCAGAAGTGCCGAGTGGATGATCCATATCGGCCTCCTCCTGAGGTCCCCACCATCACAGAAGCCAGTCTTCAGCCAATTTGATTCACTCCACGTGATATCAAGAAATGACTGAGCGCACTGGATACAGCAAAGGCTATGGGCCCCTGACAACATCCCGGCTGTCGTGCTGAAGACTTGTGCTCCAGAACTAGCTGCACTTCTAGCCAAGCTGTTCCAGTACAGCTACAACACTGGCATCAGATACAGCCATATCCTGGCATGGGTTAAGGCCTACACTGTTAAATGACATGCCCTCATACTGGATGTTATCTGTATACTACCAATTTTTAACACTTGTATTAAAAGCAACAAATGAAAAATATGAAAAAGGATATCATATTCATAAAAAGGTATGAAGTAAATATTACTGAAAGGAGAGTGCTCATTTTCACAGTCATGTACTCTGGTGAATATCTGGAGTCAGTCTGTAGTTTAAGAGTAATCTTTAATTACATAACAGTGAAAAATATAAGCACTGCTTATTGAATGAGGTACAGCTTGGGAGAGGTCAGAATTCTTAAAAATGGAAAAAGTCGTTTATCTAATGTTTTTCAACATCCTGAAAGCAGCACTGGACAGCTTTCCATTGTGTTCTTGTGGAGATTCAGTCTAATTCCTATTGATAATGTGTTCCATGTTACTGGTGAGATGATGGTTTCATTCAAGTACATATTGAATCCTTCCATACAGAAACATACAGACTGAACTAAAAGATCGTCTAACTCACTGGTGAAACACTAGATTCTATCGTGCTACATTAGTTAGCTAAGCAGCTATTAGTCAATGCAGCGATGGTGGCAAAATATTTCAACATTAATGTTATCCCAAGGTCATGTAATTATGCAGTACAAGACCTGAGCCAACAAATAGCAACAGGAGAAACAGGACTTTTTCCCAATTTACAATGGGAGTTGAGTGCCATGCTGGTCAGTTGCAGTTTGAAATGAAGAGGTGCAAATTTTCAACATGAAGTAAATGTATCTGTGGCAATTTAAACTATTTCTACGAGGCAAAAAAAACAGCTGAATTATTTACACCATTCCAACGAATTAAATTTACAAAGCACCTGGAGTCGGCTGTATTAGAGATAATATTATTGGATGTGTGTAAATGCATGTTATGGTATTTTTAATACTGCAATAATTAAGAATAATAGTGTGTTTAATGTAAAACGTTATTGTAAAACAGTTTTGCTATTTGTCAGTACAGCCATGTTTATCATCATACTCTACTATGAGGAGCTTGTTGTGTATGTACCTTTAAGAGAATAACTGGTCTCAGACTGCAATACCGGCAGTGACCACCCCTGTATAAAAGGCGCTAGAGAGCCTCTGTTGGTTAGTTTCGTTTATGCCTTTCACCAGTAAAGACTTGTTTGTTTCTCTCCTGCTAGTCCGTGTCTCAATCATTCACGGACTTAACACTGGTGACGAGTTAGAAAGAACTTACCTGCAACTCAGCAGCAGCTCCGACGACGTTGAAGGTCGGAAGAAAAAAAGAGAGTCCATTGAAACTCGAGGAACGGGCGTCGACCATCAATCATCGGGTTCAAGGCTTTGCAGGAGCGACTTTCCAGAGCCAGGCTGGGTTCCTCGGTCCGTGGTTTCCCAGCTAATCGGGCTGGTGGCAGGTAGTGCTCTGATCCTTCCTGGGCTGCAGCAGGGCCGGGCAGCGAGTCGGGAAGCAAGGAGAGAGAGAGGGTGGAGCATACAGGGCGCGGCCGGTGTTTCGAAGCTGGGCAGTGTTCGGACCTCAGAAGAGGGAGGGAAGTGTTCCAGAGGGCCCGCTCCACGACGGGAAAATAATAAAAGAAAAAGAATACGCGCAAGAAACCGTGGAAAGCAGCGCTAACAACAGCGGGGAAGAAGGAAAAGCACGGGAGGCGCCATTTTGTTAAATCAGAGAAGAAGGCAAAGCGCGGGAGGCGCCATTTTAGATTTGCAAGATGCCGAAGACTGGCTGTATCACTGCTTTTGATAATACATTAGAGGACTGGACCACGTATGTGGAAAGAGTCGAGGTATATTTCGAGGCAAATTAAATAGCGGAGGGGAAAAAGGCATCAATATTGCTAAACGTAATGGGCGCTAGAACGTACGGTCTATTGCGGGATCTGATTACTCCAGCCAAACCGAAGGCGAAGAGTTTTAACGAAATTGTTGCTGTTCTACAGGAGCACTTAAACCCTGCACCGCTGTTGATAGCAGAAAGATTTAAATTCCACAGGAGAACTCAGCACAAAGATGAGAGCAATGCTGAGTATCTTACGGAACTACACAAGCTATCAAAGCACTGCCAGTTCGAAGCAGGACTGGCAGATACCCTACGGGACAAATTTGTCTGTGGACTCCTGAGTGAAGGAACACAGAAGAAGTTACTCGCAGAAAAAGAGCTGACGCTAGATAAGGCTTTCAGCGTGGCAGTATCGTATGAAGCAGCAGCCAGGGGAGCTGCAGAAATTCAACAAAAACCACAGGAATACAGCACCCACGAAATGACACGGGGATTTGCAAAATGTTATTGCTGCGGCAGAACTAACCATGACCAGAAGGACTGCTGGTCCAAAGACAAAATATGCAGACAATGCGGGAAGATTGGACACATTGCACGAGTTTGTAGGTCTGGGAAGAAGACCAGCGACAACAAAAAGGCTACTAAGGAACCGTACAAGAAAGTACAAAAGATGACGGACAGTAGTTCCGAAGACCAGATGAGCGATAGTAAATCCGAGAACAGGAGATTAAGCTGTCTCAAACTTCACAATGTAATTGCAAAAGAGGATCACCGAACCATTTGGGTCACCCTCACAATAGCAGGGTCCCAAGTTAAAATGGAATTGGATACAGGATCAGCGCTAACCGTCATGAATCGACGAGACTATGAGCGGCTATTTTCACACATACCCTTGAGAGAGACATCCATCGTCTTGACGACGTATATGGGGCAAAAAGTATACCCCAGAGGAAAAATAAGGGTGCCTGTCGAATACAATGGCAAGAAAATACGGAAATTGTATCTCTACATACTGCCAAATGGTGGACCACCGTTATTGGGACGGGAATGGATCAGGAAGATAAACTTAGATTGGCATTCCATTCATGCAATGACGGTGGACGGTAAAAAAGATGAAGACGTCACTCCTGGACGATTGTCAACAATCTTAGCTAACGCCAAAGAGGTATTTCAACAAGAACTGGGCACGCTTAAAGGCGTAACCGCCTCGTTAAAAATAGAAGAGAATGCAGTTCCCAAGTTTTTCAAAGCGAGACCGGTACCATATGCAATTCGTCCAGCCGTCGAGGCAGAGCTAGAGAATCTGGAGAAGGCGGGCGTGTTGTCTAAGGTCGACTGGAGCGAGTGGGCGACACCCATCGTTCCTGTCATGAAAAAAACGTTGAGCAATAAGTCCGGAGAGCCAAGGAAGATTCGCATCTGTGGGGATTTCAAGGTGACGGTGAACCCTGTCCTTCACACAGTACAATATCCTCTTCCAAGGATAGAAGACATCTTCGCCTCACTGTCTGGAGGGAAGCGTTTTACAAAAATTGACCTAGCACAAGCATATTTGCAGATGGAGGTTGAAGAGTCCTCTAGGAAGTATCTCACGATAAACACTCACAAAGGTCTTTACCAATATCATCGATTGGTATTCGGAGTAGCATCGGCTCCGGCAATATGGCAAAGAGCGATGGAACAAGTCCTGCAAGGGATTCCGGGGACTCAGTGTTACTTGGACGACATCCTTGTAACAGGTGAAGATGACAGTGAACACCTTAACAACCTAGAACAGGTGCTCACTAGACTATGGGAACATGGGCTGCGAGCCAACCGCCCCAAGTGCGAATTTTTTAAGAAACCGATATCGTATTGTGGCCACGTGATTGATGAAGAGGGGTTACATAAGTCCCCTGACAAAATTGAAGCGGTTGTTAAGGCCCCAGCGCCTGAAAATGTGTCGCAACTGAGGTCATTCCTCGGGTTGGTGAATTACTATCATAAGTTTTTGCCGAATTTGTCGACAATTCTGCATCCACTGAACGCCCTGCTACGAACGGGGGTAGCATGGAAATGGAGCGATGATTGTAAACGTGCTTTTCAGAAGAGTAAGGACTTAATCACTTCGAAGGAAGTATTGGCTCACTACAACCCAGCACTGCCAATCAGGCTGGCATGTGATGCGTCTCCCTACGGCATTGGGGCGGTACTGTCACATAAATTCCTTGATGGTTTGGAGAGGCCGATAGCTTTTGTGTCACGCTCGTTAACTTCTGCCGAGCGTAACTACGCCCAGATTGACAGAGAGGCCCTCAGCCTAGTGTGGGGGGTGAAGAAGTTCAATCACTATCTGCACGGTCAAAAATTTACTCTACTAACCGATCATCAACCTCTTGTCTCCATTTTCAACCCTCAGAAGGGCGTACCGATAATGACAGCACAACGGCTGCAGAGATGGTCCCTTTTCCTAGGGGCACACCAATATGACATTGAGTACAGGGGAACTAAACAGCATGGAAATGCTGATGGATTGTCACGTCTACCGTTGCCGACGGTGGAAGAAGACGACCTTGCAGTGGATCCAATGGAGTTATTCCACTCGACCATAGTCGAATGTCTCCCTGTGACGAATGCAAACATAGAAAAGGAAACACGGAATGACCCGACACTATCACGGGTCTATGATTTAACGGTGAAGGGATGGCCAGCACATGGCGAACCACTGCTGCCAGCATTTTCGTCAGGAAGAGAACAGCTGTCAGTGTGCCGAGGAACCTTGATGTGTGGATCCAGAGTAGTAATTCCACCTAAGTTGACGGATAGAGTGCTCAATGAGCTTCATGAGGGTCATCTGGGTGGGGTAAAAATGAAGAGCTTAGCCAGAGCGTTTGTGTGGTGGCCGGGAATCGATAGAGAAATCGAAGAGATGACCAAGAGCTGTGCAGGATGCCAGAAGGTCCAAAACGCCCCACCACAAGCTCCTCTGCATCCATGGGAGTGGCCCTCATCTCCATGGCAAAGGGTGCACATTGATTTTGCTGGTCCCTTCATGGACTCGATGTTTTTAATTGCGGTGGATGCACATTCAAAGTGGCCAGAGGTAATAAAATGTCCTCAACCACCACGGAAAAAGCTATCGCAGTTTTACGAACCATATTCACCAGGAATGGGCTGCCTGAACAGATTTGCTCTGACAATGGACCACAGTTTGTGTCTGAAGAGTTCCGGAGGTTCTTAAAGAACAATGGTGTTAAGCATTACACATCTGCCCCATATCATCCAGCAACTAATGGATTGGCCGAGAGGTTTGTCCAAACATTCAAGAAGGCTATCAAGGCAATGTGTAATGAAGATATACCCCTACAACACAAGGTGGACAACTTCTTGTTTGCCTACCGGAATGCGACACATGCGGTTACCAACCAAACTCCAGCCATGATGTTCTTCAATCGAAGACTACGATGCCGCTTGGATTTGGTTAAGCCAAACGTCCGAAGAGATGTGGAGAACAGGCAGTTTCAGAATATGAATGAAAGGCCGACCAGGAGTTTTAAGATAGGTCAACCAGTTTTGGCCCGGGACTACCGCACTGAGAAATGGCAGCCAGGAACGATTTGTACACGACAAGGACCTCTCATGTATACCGTGGACGTTGGGGAGAGCATTGTAAGACGCCATGCTGACCAACGTCAACTCCACACCACGATCTGATACACCTGGTAATGAAATCGACGTTCCAATTGCAGCTACCGCAGAACCGGTAATATTGGAAGCAGATGAACCAAACGACGACATTGATTCTGACTCAACATTGCCAGAAGAACCTGATACTCCAAAGAGGCGTTACCCAGACAGAATCAGGAAGCCTCCTCAAAGACTGAACTTATAATTGCTTAAACTTAACCAATGTATCTAGCAACAGTAATTGTGATTGTAATTCGTTATCATTAGTGTTAAATGAATGTTATGTACTGTTTATCTAAAAGGGGAGGAATTGTTGTGTATGTACCTTTAAGAGAATAACTGGTCTCAGACTGCAATACCGGCAGTGACCACCCCTGTATAAAAGGCGCTAGAGAGCCTCTGTTGGTTAGTTTCGTTTATGCCTTTCACCAGTAAAGACTTGTTTGTTTCTCTCCTGCTAGTCCGTGTCTCAATCATTCATGGACTTAACAGAGCTCCTTTCTGTTTTGAGCAAGATAGGCATCGGGCTGCTTAAAACTAGCAAACACCACACTTCTTCCATTGACATGGTAATGCACATAACATATGAATAACCACGAGAGGGGAGTGATGCGACAGATTTGGGCATATGGGCTAAGCAGACGAAAAAATTTGCTTGTAGCAGATTGGAAATCTCAAATCCTATCAGTATTTGTACCATAGCACATTAGCAAATACACTGCTTTGTCATAGGGTTGGGAAGGGCACATCTTTGGATCTGGTGCATTTTCTTTCCAAGGTGCTACCTTTCCTTGGCGAGGTCTGAGGAGATGTAGGAGGAGACGACAGCTGGGATGATGTGTTTGATATAGTATCTTCTGCCTGCTTTTTATTTCGATCCAAATTTGCTTCATCAGACAAGGACAGAATTTTCTTCAAAGCTTGAGGAGAATGGGTACCTGAAGGACAGAAATTGGAATAGCAATGCAGTTAAAGTAACCCTGTTCATTTCAACACATACAAAGCAAAATAATGCTGAACAAATATACAATTGTAAAGAAAAGATATTCAAATTCACAAGTCTTTGGAACAAAAGCACTTGATATTTTACTGAAATGGCTCTGCAGACAGGTTATTTTTCAAGCACACTTTGTGGAAGGGAAATAGCAAACGCTTAGTTCAAAAGCAGAGCAGCAAATTATTCTTTAAAATGTTATTACCAAATGGAGGGAGGTCTTTAAATTGCACGTTCTTGTGTGATGGATACAGTGATACAGCTGGGACCTGGAGGGCCTGATTTACTTTCTGCTGTTGCTTCTGATGCTGTGCCCCTGATCTGGGAGCAACTGGAGATGTATCTGAAAGTTTCCCTGCTTTCTTTTCTCCTCTGCTCTTGGCTACTAGATACCAATGAAGAAAGAAATTACATATGTACAGATTTCATTGAAAAAGCAAGATTCCAACTGACAATTTTTAAATCACTTAACTTGCTGTCACTTATAAAGATATGTATTTCTTGGAATGGGGGAATGAAACATGCTGCAATTCAGCTTTGTTTCAAATGCTTTGGTATTAGTTGATTTGATTTTTATTTTTGGTCCCTGCTGTTTTTGTTTCAGAAGTGTAACATATCGTGCAACAATGTCATCCTGGTGCAGGTCACAAGACTCACAGCTGCAAAGGACAGTTTGTAAAACAATAGTTGCCCTTTAGTTTTACAAGTTGTGGAAAGGAATAAACACAAAAAAGGTTGAAAAATCTTTTCTGCCAGCTGAGGGGGAATAAAAAATATATAGTTTTCAGTTTTACATTTTAAAACATTATTGAGACTGGTGCAATGAACTGGAGCCCCAGTGAGCTGTACCAGAGTGAGCTTTTAATTCCAGCCATGTACTCGCTTCAGAGATACGTCCTGAGCAGAGTGAAGACAGTTTTCTAACCCAGTGAACTACCTATTCGCCATACTTTTGCATCAAAATATATAAGAAATAGTGCATATCGCACATGCCCCTGTCCTCATATCTTGGGTGTCACAATTGCACCTGATTGGCTTAAATTTCATATTCATATATTATGGTCGATTTTAAAGTTTTTCGATTTGCTGTTTTAGCCTTACTTATTTTTCTCTTTGTGTCTCCATCTTTTTTCTCTGTAGGGAACATGCGTGTGGGCCAAGGGGGGTCACGCAGCTGTGGGCCAAGGGGGGTCACGCAGCTGTGGGCCAAGGGGGGTCACGCAGCTGTGGGCCAAGGGGGGTCACGCAGCTGTGGGCCAAGGGGGGTCACGCAGCTGTGGGCCAGGGGGGTCACGCAGCTGTGGCCCAGAAGGATGACGCAGCTGTGGGCCAGTGGGGTCACGCAGCTGTGGTCCAAGGGGGGGGTCACGCAGCTGTGGGCCAAGGGGGATCACGCAGCTGTGGGCCGGGGGGTCACACAGCTGTGGGCCGGGGGGTCACGCAGCTGTGGGCCAGGGGAGGTCATGCAGCTGTGGGCCAAGGGGGATCACGCAGCTGTGGGCCGGGGGGTCACACAGCTGTGGGCCAAGGGGGGTCACGCAGCTGTGGGCCAAGGGGGGTCACGCAGCTGTGGGCCAAGGGGGGGTCACGCAGCTGTGGGCCAAGTGGGGGTTCACGCAGGTGTGGGCCAAGGGGGTCACGCAGCTGTGGGCCAAGGGGGGGGTCACGCAGCTGTGGGCCAAGGGGGTCACGCAGCTGTGGGCCAAGGGGGGGTCACGCAGCTGTGGGCCAAGGGGGGGGTCACGCAGCTGTGGGCCAGTGGGGTCACGCAGCTGTGGGCCAAGGGGGGGTCACGCAGCTGTGGGCCAAGGGGGTCACGCAGCTGTGGGCCAAGGGGGGGGTCACGCAGCTGTAGGCCAAGGGGGGTCACTCAGCTGTGGGCCAGGGGGGTCACGCAGCTGTGGGCCAAGGGGGGTCACACAGCTGTGGGCCAAGGGGGGGTCACGCAGCTGTGGGCCAGGGGGGGGTCACGCAGCTGTGGGCCAGGGGGGGGTCACGCAGCTGTGGGCCAGGGGGTCATGCAGCTGTGGGCCAAGGGGGGTCATGCAGCTGTGGGCCAGGGGGGTGACGCAGCTGTGGGCCAAGGGGTGACGCAGCTGTGGGCCAAGGGGGGTCACGCAGCTGTGGGCCAAGGGGTCATGCAGCTGTGGGCCAAGGTGGGTCATGCAGCTGTGGGCAAAGTGGGTCACGCAGCTGTGGGCCAAGGGGGGTCACGCAGCTGTGGGCCAAGGGGGATCACGCAGCTGTGGGCCGGGGTGTCATGTAGCTGTGGGCCAAGGGGTCACGCAGCTGTGGGCCAAGGTGGGTCATGCAGCTGTGGGCCAAGGGGGGTCATGCAGCTGTGGGCCAAGGGGGATCACGCAGCTGTGGGCCGGGGTGTCATGTAGCTGTGGGCCAAGGTGGGTCATGCAGCTGTGGGCCAAGGGGGATCACGCAGCTGTGGGCCAAGGGGTCACGCAGCTGTGGGCCAAGGTGGGTCATGCAGCTGTGGGCCAAGGGGGGTCACACAGCTGTCGGCCAGCGACCACCGATGAGAAATCAAACCTGATTTTATTCTTGGCACATCTGGAGTTAGTCTTACTTTACATGCAACCTTTCATTGTTTCTTTCTTTTCACAGCAGTTTCAAAATGTTTTTTCACTGCAGTCTTTACAATTGTGCAAGTCTGCAATGGATTATATGCAATTTGTTTCTATGGCATGCAGAGAGCCAAGTAGCCAGGAAAAGGGATGGGCAAAACAAACTCCACAAAGACCAGCACAGAAAACAGCAAAGTACATAAACATTGAATAATTTTTTTTGAAACAGCAAAAATATACCTAAAAATAGTGTGCAAGGAATAAATTATTTTAAATAAATTATTTTACATTTATTTCTTGCACTTATTGTATATTTTTGCTGGTATATTTTTCTTTTCTATTTTATGCACCTTTTTCTGTTTTCAATGCTGATCTTTGTGGGGTTTTTAGCCGACCCGTTTTCATGTCCAATATCCCGTGTGCTTTGCCATGGACGTCTTACATCCAGTGAGAATGTATCATCGTTAAAAGGTCGCACTTCAAAAGTGTCAAAAGTATTTTAAAAAAGGCAAAAGAAAGCTAGCCAAATCCTGCTCTTTTTTTCCTAACACGGCCTACCGTCAGTGCAAGAATCAGGGATTTACAAACACGGTCAATTTTAAGCAACTGCAACCAATAATTAGCCTTTAATTGATCTGAGGATGTGACTATTCTAAACACTTCCTCAGAGGATGTGTCTGAGCAGTGGCCTTAAAAGGACGTTGAACACAGTTCCACAGAAGAATCTACACATTACAACTGTGTGCCAGACCTTGGACTACCCATAAACAACACCATTGGAAATCAGTAGTTAACTGTTAAAAATCAAATACTGGGCCATATATTTCACTGTCTGGCACTTTTGTGAAGCCACCATAATATGTGTCAACCACCCCCAGGTCTCATGAGCAAATTTTACTGAATTAATGAGTGCAGCAATAGAATTTATTAACTATACTGATTTGTACTGTTTTCAAGATACACATATTCTGGTAGATGCTAATGGTTTAAAGGACATAGAGCTTTAGAGTGCTATTTGTGTCCAAATGCTATGGGGCATTATTTTTCAGTCACATCAATGGAAATGTGAACTCGAGGCCTGCAAATTATTGACACAAGAAAAACTTTACCAAGGGCCATTTTTTCCAACTTAGTCCCAATACAGCATTTCTGTTATTTTCAAGTCTGGTTATAACCTTTTCATGAAATAAAGATTCCATTGCAAACATTCGCTGTGCCTATTTGTTCCATGGAAGTAAGCATTCTGCCTTTTTGTGTGTACTATTCAGCCTTTATATAACAATTTACTGAAAAAATGAATCATGCTTTATTTACAATATAAAATCTCTTTTATGGTTCTCCAAACTGCAAATCCAGTTGGCTCGAGAATTAATGTGGATGTGTATTGCTAATCCAAGTAACTCATTTTTTTCTCCTCTTTGCAAGTCACATTTTATGGATACAGATGAAACACGTTTTCATTTTACTGCATAATCCCATTTGAAATATTGACCGCACTTCTCCATGATTTAAGACATCTGTTACCCGATCCCTTAGGTTTACAGCTTGCCAATTGAAACACCATCAGCAATGTATAATATACTCAAATGTGTTTCTATTAATTTTTTATATAAATTCCATGGCTGAAACAAAATTCCACATAATTAATGCAGCTACAGTACAAGACAGTCAATGAATCTGCTCTGTAAGCATTATCTTAACCATTTAACTATCAAATAATCCAGAAATTGAGATTTTAAACATGTACTTTTGGCAGTATAGCATCTACAATTACAATATAACCTGTCTCTATATTACTTGTTAATTGTAATACTTACAAAAAAATAAAATAATTAACAAAATGGTTAGTGTAACCATATTCAGAGCCCATGAAGATAATTACATTAGATAGTTTCTACCCTTGTCATTATATTGGTCCTCACCAATTTGGAAAAGTATCACTCTCAGGACCTTTCGAAAAGAAAAACTTTAAAGGATTTCTCATTAACACATTTTTGCATATTTCAAATCTATCTGTAGGTATTATGGACATTTTGTTGAAATAGTCAAGGGATCTGACTTGGAGTTGTTGAACCTGCACATGTAAATGAGATTATCGCAGCCTCATTAATGATCAATGCTCACAAGAAGATAAAACATGGAACAAGGAAAGGTAATACGTCCCATTTCGCCCATTCCTTTCTAAAACCATGTCAAATCTGCACTACTGTGGACTCAACCCAACCCATGCAACTCCCCAGAGGAATGTCCTGCAAAGTTTCATCCAAAGGTAAAGAGAAAAACACCAGAACACCGATGTAATCTTACATCCGATGCTATACACTATGGGCAGGATTTTCATTGGGCCGTGGAGGCGGGATTGGAGGCGTATGGGGGGGGGGTTAAATTGCAAAAACTGGCGTGCGGGCCAAACCCGCCTCCAAGCAATTTTCATTAATTCGTGTCTAATGGTCAAGTCTCCGTCCCGCCTCCAAGATGCGGGATAGGCCGTTAAGGCCCTTACCAAGCACTAAATTGCCTCTATAATGCCATTTTGAAAGGCCTTTGCGATTTTAACCTTTTTCCCACGTGAAACACGCCTGTTCTGAAACACGACAGCGAAACCTGGTGGGAGTACAATTGGATTGCTGACTATCAGCTGCAGCTCAACCATTTAAGTGGAGATTTGACCAGCCATCATTTGCAGGTGGCAGGACTTTGTAGTCTCAGGTCTGGGGGAGCTTTTAGAAGGCATAACCACAGCTGTGGAAGTTTGGAGCCTGACACCCATCTCCAGTGTGACCTCCTGGGAAACCCCTCTCGCCACCTTCACTGAGCGCTTCATCAACTGAGGCATATACCAGAAGCATGGGAGCCATTTATTTCCTTCCCTTCTGGACATTAGATGAGGACGAAGACCAGCCGCAGCACCAGCAGAACTAGGAACAACAGCAGCACCAACAGCAGCAGCAACAACAGGAGTGCCAAGCTTCTGCTCACCCACCTGAAGATGCACAGGCCAGAAGGGGCCAGCGCATGGAAGCCTGTCGGCGCAGGAGATACCACCCAAACAGGGTCTACAGACACAGGGTCAGCTATCTCAACATGTCTGAGCAGCAGTGCCAAAGGCGGCTCCGACTTTCACGAGAGGTAGTGGGTGACATCTGTGCAATGCTGCAAAAAGACCTGCAGGCCAGAGGACCAAGTGGACAACCCTTAGCAGTGGCCGTCAAAGTCACCACCGCACTCAACTTTTTTGCCTCAGGCTCATTCCAGGGATCAGCAGCAGACATCAGCGGCATCTCCCAGGCGGCCGCACACACTTGCATCACGCAGGTAACCGATGCCCACTTTGCCATCGCACACAATCACATCCATTTCACCAATGATCAAGCAAGTGTCACGGCACGTGCGGTTGGAATAGCTCATCTGGCAGGCTTTCCAAGGGTGCAGGGCGTCGTTGACTGCACACATGTGGCCCTTAAGGCACCCCATCGCAATCCAGATATTTTTGTCAACCGCAAGGGCTTCCACTGATTTAAAGTTGCTCGGAGTTGGGAACCAGGCGGCGGGGTCCCGCCCGCCAGTTTTCGCGATTTTAACCCCCCCCCTAATGCCTCCAATCACGCCTCCAGGCCCCATTGAAAATCCAGCCCTGCGTGTCTCAGTGAGGATTCTTCAATCTGATTGGTTGAATAGCCTTGCTGTTACTTGACCTGCTCACAGATGCCACAGATCCCCTGTAGTGGGCGGTGCTCTGGAAAAAACGTCGCATTGGAGCAAATCTGCAATCTGAAGCTGGTCAAAACTCTGTGGGCAGATGTCAGCAAGGTGAATGGCAAGTGCTGTTCCTTCGCCGCTGATTGCAAAATCCGAGTCCTCATCATGCTTTTTATAGGAAGATACTGCTTTATCATATCTCTTAAAATCGTCCAAAAAACATTTTTTGGTTTTACTTCAAAATTGGTCCCCATGGGAATACTTCTCATTAATACCATAAATAAGAATTAAATATTTAACATAGTATGTTTTTAATTAAGTGTTGGTTTATTGCAGCCTTTCTAGTGTTTAAACTGTAATATTAGTGCATATTTCAGTGCTAAATACTTAAACCAGTTCACCCAAGGTGATTGTCATTTCACTGGACCTGCAAATTGAACAGCAACGACAGCAGCTTCAACCTGCTGAATGGGATTGGCATATTAGTCGTGAATCGGGAGCACTCAATTGATACTTAAAGGTTGAAGTTTTAAGTAAACATTCAGGCATTATTTTTAGTTAAAACACTGCATGTGAAGGAATGTTATAGATTGCTCCAGATGTTCTATCACAAAAAGAATTTAAAATCCTAACTTCATAATGGATGATCTCATTTTAATTATACAGAAGAACCATATTATAAATTATTTCTTTTGTAACAAAACATCATATTTAAAGTCAAGACTACTAGTATTTTAATAAACCATTTCAAAATTGTTATTTATTGTTTTTCACAACTGGAAGGAAATTGAATGTTTCCTTTAACCCACAGCCTAATGAAATCTGAACTACTGGTTGCTTCATTTGTTGATACAATGCAAATTAATTAACGTTTTCTCAAAGAATATAAAAAAGTTCCGTGACTTACATCTTTTAGTGCTTGGCTCACACTGCAGTGACAAGGCCTGCAGGCTTTCTTCATCCATGTCAAGGTTAAGGTTTGCAAGGTACTGTTTTACTTTCCGAGCCATCTTTGCATCTTCGTAGAGTTCCTTTGCATTGAGAAACAAGCTGCGACGTACCCGTTTCTCGTCCAGCATTGCAGCATTTGTATTGCCGTAGCTCAACAACCTGCTGCAGGGGAAAGAGAGATGCCGCTGGTTTCAGCATGGAAGGTCAATGACTGGGACATGCAAAAGTCAGATTGAGGTCAGTCTTGTTCAAGCTCAAAATAACACTGCCTCATTCCAGTAAGTCAGACAGACAAAAATGAAGGAAACGGAATGAAGAGTGAAAGGGAAATAAAAACCAGCAACTACTCTGCAGATAGCCCTATCCTGCTTCAACTTGGCAATCAAACTTTACAGCACTATAAGCATCTCTGCCCACTGGTTTAAAAGAAGCTACTACTCCGGCAGAACAGTTGGAGCAGGAGTTGAAGCTTATGCAGGACTGATGTTAAATAGCAGTTATAATAAATCCTGACAATATTAAAAACAAAATTAACTCAATATTTCTCTACACCACTTTATGATCAGAAGGAAGGTACAATTTAAGCAGCCAATCTCTTCCACTCACAAAGAATGGAACTTTTCCCTCTACATAAGATAGATAAACAGATACTGGGACTGCAATCCATCAGCAGCTTAGCCCAAAAATCACTGAATGCTGAGACTTCAAAAATCACTCCCACCATCTGAGCTACCAGGATGCCAATAAATACAGATAAATATTTAGAATTAAACTTTTCCACTACAGTGGAAGTATTTAACAAATTATGTATAAATATGTGGTTATTTTCCCTGTAAAAGTAAATTAAGTTAAAAAAATAAAATCCAATTTTCCATTTATAAGTACCTAAAGTTTATTAAAATGTATCTCTATCAACTACTGTCAAGGGAGATACAAACCCAACATTAAGCTGAACCACTGATGAAACCAGAAGTCAAACTCAATCCCTAATGCTGCAGGAAAGGGGAAGTATATTGTAATTATAATACTTAATTGTCCACATAATTATGACTGTCAATTTTTTTAAATGTCTATCTTTAAAAAGACTTTTTAAACAGTTACTGTTTTTCAGGGCTAAAAATCTGACAATTTATCATATATATTGGCCCAGAAATTCGGGTCCCCACGGGTGAGTACGCGCTGGGTACTCACGCGTAGGCCCAACGGAAGTGCCAGTTTCGTCCATGCACAGCGCATGCGTGGGAAACCAGAACTTCCGTTCCCTTAACTGAAGGGGTTCAGAGGTCGAACACGTGCGCCGGAGAGGCAGCGCGTGCGCATGGAACTTTCGGGGTTTTTTTCAGGTTTTTCCGGGAGTCTAAGGGCTAAAAATTCAGTTTGGGGCGCCAAGCTCACCTGGGCACCGGAATTACCACTGCGCGCGGAGCCACTTGCGCCATCGGGATATTCAGTTTCTGCGCCCCAAATGGAAGCCGGCCGCTAAACGAGGCTTCCCGCGCCCCGCTTGGGGCGCTGAAACTGAATATCGGCGCGCAAAATGCCGCAGCACCACCCGCTGCGGCACGGCACGCAGCGGTACTGCAGGCCTTCCTCCTACTGTTAAGGGGGAGGTGGCTGCAACAGCGCGATCCCCGCTCGCGAGTGCCGGCAAATGAGCCCGGCACCAAGGAGAAGTGCCGGGCTCTCGGGAAACAGCCGGCAATGCCGCGGGTGGGGGGGGGGGGGGGGTGTAGGAGGCCGGGGACGGAGGTGCGGGCAGGCGGCCGCCGAAAAAGCGGCCGGCCGCACCTCCACCTTAACTCACTCCACTACCGCCACAGGTTGGCCCCTGTGTACCGGTCGCTATTTGTGGCCGGCGCGGAAGAGGCGGGCGCGACCTAATATGGCGTTCGGGGCTGTAGCGGGGCGCTGCGCACACCGATGACGTCATCGGTGGCGGCGCAGCGCTACAGGCTAACACCGCCATTAGTGCCCCGCTAAATATCGCGGTGTTTGTGGCCAGTGGCGCTAAAGCCTCTGAGTGGCCTCTTTGGGCGCAAACTGGTGGCGTAAGCAACTGAATTTCTAGGCCTAAGTCTCCAGCAGTTACACTTTTAAAAAGCAGGCGCAAGGCCTGCTTTTAACAAGGTAAGTGGTGAATTAATGAAAATTAAAACATTTTTTCCACAGGTTTATTATTTTTAAATACTTTAAAGAAAGGTAAGTTTATTTTTAGCCCCGTTAGAAACTGTAATTAATTTTTCAAAAATTTAAAATATTGTTTAAAATAGTTATTTTATGTAATTTATAGTGATTTTTAAACTGTGATTAAAAAAAAAATTATTTGAAGTTTTAGTTATGTTTTGGGGGCTTATAGTATTTATACTTTTGACAGCTCTTCCTGTCAAATTTATGAATGGGCATTCCCTGCTACCATTGGTTCTCCATGGCCCACGTGATCCCAGGGGATGCATCGAACTAACTGCACCCCTGGGTTACGCAAGCACTGCGCGCCGGCAGTTGGAGGAGGCCCAGGATCGGAATCTAATTTTTTTGAAAATGGTGCACATGCTAGCTTGCTGCATGCAAGTCCTTGCTGATACACATGTATGTACTTTACCACGATCTTTTTTTAAAGAGAGTTCCAAGAGGAACTAGTAAAATGAGTGCAAGGACGCTATGGGAGGGCTTTTGTTATTCAAGTTACTACAGCTGTTCTTTGGTCAGTACTTTCAATTTCTCACCATCATGGGTTTACAAACTTGAACTGATTTAATACTTTTGATTTTGGAAAATCAAAACAGTGCATATGCAAAATACGGGACTGTACACAATTTTGTCAGTTATAGTAACAAATAGGAGCTATTTGATGCATTCATTTAGCTCCTGTTCAATAGTATAAAATATAAGACACTTCTGAATTGTCGTCTACAGACTGCTAATGTAAGGCCTGCATTGCACTGCAGAAGAAAGAGACATTTCAAAAAAATTTGTGAAACACTGTACACCTGGATGAAACACCAAAAACATACAGCGCCAAAATAACTATGATTAAATAACTGTAACATAATTACACTTTTTTTGCTGATTATGCAATTCTTAGCACTTAGGTATCAGGCAGGTTACTTCAATGGAAAGCAAGGTGTTTGTGTCCTCAGAGCACCAATGCTGCTGTGTTTTCTGGATTGAAACAATCTGAATTGTGCTTATTCTTTTAAGAACAAAAAGCAATTTTATCCACATCCAGCCTTTCTGAGGAGGTATTTAATTCTGTACAATGAATAATTTTCATTGGCTCAATTTACATCACTATGGATTCCATTATTCTGTGAACAGATAGCACTAACCTTGTTCTGAACATAAAAGCAGGATTGATATTAACTGAAGCCATACAGCCAACATTACGGATTTCTTTAGCAATCATCCGTAGCTTTTCAAAATTCACCAAACCTTCCACTTTGGAGTCATTCCCTAAGGGAAGAAAAAATAAAATGATTCCTGACGAGGACAGCTAAACAGATTTCAATTTTACACATTAAAATGTCTATTTAACATCCAGAGAACCCCATGCGAAGGACTGAGACCCCATCAAGGTTGAAAAGGTAAATCAGGAAGTAGGGAATGGATGACAGCAAGCTTGAGTTTGAAATGTCTGAAAATTGTAGGAGGAAGGAAAGACTGAGTGAAATAAGGAATTCCAAAGTTTTATAACAGTGAAGGAATGAGTCAGAGTATGAGGCTGCATGATGAGTATTGCTTTCAATAATAGGGATGTTGGTAGGAGGACGGCACCGACCGTAAATCAGGATAGAGCTATTAATGGTTAGCAGCTATGCTAACGTAGACGTTGCAAATTAATTAGTGAAAATGGAAGGTTAAAGGGAAATCACACCGTAATTATAAATACATGGCATTCTGAAAGATTAGACTGTGTAGTGAGACCTATGATTCTCCTGTGTTTTACTTTCTTAAACTCAATTTCTTTCCCAGGATTTTACATCATCCAAATGCCTGCAAACACTATAAAAATGTAAAGTTAAAACATTGTTTTGATAGTGGATTTGGTAGCAGCATGGACCAGCATAGAGTCATTTCAGCTAAGGAACCTCGGTCTGAGCTCAGCCGAGACTGACGGGATGAAAGCTTTCTTCAACTTTATAACATTCTTATGTAAAATGAGCTTTAGCAACCTCAACTCAACAAAGCTCAGTCTGAAGGGACATAAGGATGTTTGGTGAGAATGCTGGAAAAAATGTATGAAGTGCAGTCGAAAGTTCTCTTCAAAGATTTGAGTTAACCAAAAAATAGAGGAAGCTTTACTGTGCAGTTGAATGTGGTGCATCTAATGTGGGATTAATTGATGCTGAGACGATACACAAAGCAGGAAAGAAGCCATTTCCCAGCACTAACATCCCTTGCCTTGCTGAATGCAAAGATTAACCAATTCTACTTTCAAGTCATGATTTTCATGTGTTTTGCACTCAGCTCAGAATGGTAGAAGTGAATGTCACTGAGGACAGAAAGCTTTGTTGGGCTCACTTCCATTTCTACTATTCATGCATTTCAAAAGCAGGGCATCATAAATAAACATAAGAAACTAATGGGTTTGTAACCTCCAGAGCTCAGTTCTATCATCACCTCTTAACTAGGCGGCCCAGGGATGTTGACCTAGTTTTTTAAAAACCTAGGCCCAATGGCGTGCAGTTTCCAGTACCATCAGCATTTCTCAGCTTGACAAATAAAAGTCACCTTAACAGTCATTGATCTTTCAGTCTATATTTCGGTATTCTTTGAAAGTTAACTGTTATAAAGGATAAAGAACAATACAGAAATCTTTTGGGGGGTTTGTGAGTCTGCTGCTGCAACTCTGCTAGGAGACCAGCAGAATCTACCAAAAAACAAAGACCACGATGGTGGCTGGAAGCACCAGTGCCTGTCCATCCTGGGGGGAGGGGTTACCCAAGCACCCGACTGCAGCCATATGCTGTGTTAGGAGGCTGATCACTTACTTAAAAAAATAAGAATTTGTGGCATTTTCTTCTGTGGAGTGCAGAGTGTCCAGGCCTTGTTAGGGGCAAAACCTTCCTTCACACTTACCAGGCAATTGACTGCAATGGGACAAAGCCAGGGGCAGGGATTCCTACACCGGCAGTACCTACACCTTTGGCTCAGTTGGGATCCGGTGCATCTGTGGAGAGTTGTACGCCCAGTGAGGTGAGGAGTACTGGCTTCCACATCGGTGGATGTGGGCCCCATCAGTAGGGTTCAGGCCAGGGTAGTGGCCTGGAACCCCTTCACCCAATAGAAGAAAGATCCTCAAATTCTTCTTATTTTCAGTCCCCATATCACAGACTGTTATTGATAAATTCCAAGTCATATCGTGACTACATAATTTCCTCATACTTGAAGAGTGATGGGCTTGCACAAGCTCAATGACAAGAGTAAAACTTTGTTTTCAATATTTCCCTTCTTTAGCATTCCGATGTATACAAGATACAATATACACAAGTGTACCTTTATTGGGAAACAAATAAATTGACCTGTGGTGACATAGCTTCATCTAGTGGAGAATAGGATATAACTAGAAATGATCACAACACAGTAATTTAATTGAGTGGTTCAGATAAATTCATAAAGCTCGAGTTATTTATATTAGTCACCTAAGGCCCGAGATGAAATTGAAATTACTGCTGAACACGCAATAGCGTGGCATAAATAGGGGTCAGTGCAACAGTCATGGCGGTCCTCGCCTCACTGCAGCTACCGGGAGTCCTGAGGCCTGGGATTCCCGGCCAACCACAGTCAAACCTACACACCAGCTTAAATCATGAGGCTTCCAGACCTCATTATCATAGTTAAAGTGCCAAACCGCCTCCTGGCAGTGGGTTGACTGCCCGTGACCCCTCAGTTAAACCCAGAAGTGGGCGGGTCGGAGGCGGGTTGGGGTCAGGATTTAGACTTTTAACACTTTAACTTCCCCCTCGCCCCAAGTTTTTTCAGGTTAAAATTCCCCACAAAGTAATTAAATGGTAATGCAAGATGTGCTACCATAACAAGATAATTGACAAATCATGAGCATGGTGTGAAAAAAGTACTGATATTTAAAGTAGAGAAAACTGCAAAAATGAAACCACAGTCACAATTTTTTTTTTTTTAAATAGAGCTACCTTCATGCAGGAATGTCAGATATTTCTTGATCATAGGGAAGAGAGGAATAATGGGAGACTGCAGGTTCTGGTTATTGAGAACATTGCAGTATTCAGCCATATTTCTGGAAGGGTCCAAGAAATCCTGAAGATCCTGAAATAACTTCTCATATTTGCGTGGAAGTTTTTCCCATGTATTCCGCAGTCGTGCCACCGGTGCAAGTTGTAGACCACTAGGTTTTGAGAGAAGACAAAGCAAAATTACAATATGTATTACTTACAACAAAATCTAAACAGGTCTTTTAAGAAGTAAACTGCCAACTTAACTTGAAATTTAGCCACCTTTAAAAAAAATTTTTTAAACCGCAATGTTTCAATCTCTAAAACACTAGACAGAAATGATGTGTATCCCCTTTTTTATATGAACCATTGAATGTTTGCCATTATGGGTTGAAATGAAGATTGTGGGTAGGTTTCAATTCACAATATCAGTAGCCAAAACCATTCAGCAAGGGTGCAGCACACATTTAGCAACATAACCGGTGAACACGTCCTGCAGAAACATTTCTCATTTGTAAACACAGCATCTTTATAAGACAATAAGATCCACAGCACAACTTAGACCATTAGAATTTCATATTTTCCACGATCGATTCAAATAAACTTTACATTTTTCTGAGTTTAAAGCAGAAATATATTCTCTGTTTGTATTATTCAGCTCTAGCTTTAATATTGCTAACAATGAACAGAAAAAATGTAACAATCGCTACACCCCACTTTCCATTTCCACCTCGAATTCATTGCGAAAGTCAGTAATGCTGGTTAATGAGGAGTCCTTGGCTCACTGTCATTTTCAGCAAGCACTGGGGATTGCCAGTGTAGGGGGTGGCGTGCGCCCAGTCAGCTTCACCTCGGACTGCCTTGGAGCGCTTCGAATCGCTCCCACACCCCTGGGTTCCAGACACCGGACTTAGGTACAGGCGGCGATACAGAAAATCGAGTAGACAAGTGGTTTGGTGCAAGAAAACCAACATTTTATTAAAAGCAGAATAAAACAATCTTATGAAAATTACTGGTATGAAATACAGGCATAAACAATTACACTTATATGGGAATGGGGAACACACGGCACATCGAGGGAAAACAACTACATTAACAATCCCCTTATCCTTACCCCACCCCCTATACCTAACTAGATTAAGCTATGAGGGGCCAGGAATTCATGCTCACCAATCCAAAACCTGTTGCTTTAAATGGGTTGATTTTGAGGTCCGCTCTTGCTGTCCTTTGGGGTATCCCGTCACCACGTGGTCTCAGGGCGCGGCGCTGAAGTTGTTGATGCATAGCACCTTCCTTTTTCCTCAGATACCATCGTCGTCGAGTCGTGATGGGTCTTCTTCTTCTTCCCCGGGTGGCCGTCGGCGGTAACGTTGCGGTTGGGGGTCGGTTAGCGGTTTTTACCGTCTAGATGATTTCACTACCCATGCTTAAAATACCAGCTTATTCATAAAACTGGGCTCTTACACTGGGGTTTTTACTGTCCATACACACAATGCCAACTTATTCACCAAACGCCAGCTTATAACTGGGCGTTTGTCCCCCAATGCGTCTTTCCGCTGCCCTTCTCTGCCTTTACCGGTTCACCTTCTTCTTCGTCTCGTCTCGTCTGCCCGTTTGTGGCCTGTGTGTTCTGTGCGATTTCGAATCGGATTTTGTTCTCCCACGTTTGGCCCCGGTGTAATGGGCGTCCTTGGTTGTTGAGCAGCGCGGGGAGCGAGAAGAGAGCCCGCCATGAGGCCAGGGTACGAGAAGGAGCGGCAGCAGGCCAAAAGCCAAACGATAAGAGGGCAGAGCAAGAGAGCGATGACCACTGATGGGCCTACAATTATACCCGTTCTTCAACTCCTTATCTGCGCGCCAAATCAGGTCAGTCCTTTTGTCTAACTTTTGGCGGGCTTGTTTAAATGATTACAGCCATTTATTTTAACGACTACTGGAGCAGTTGTCTCCAGGTCTAATGGCCCCGATGTCCTGGTTGTTTGTCATGGATGAAGCTTAATTGTCCCCATCCTGACTTGATGGCTACTGTGAGCTGTTACTGATTAAATATGCAGAAGCCTAATGGCCTCGATTCTAGGCCCATTCTAGCTTGATCTATTTCAAGGCGAATGAATGCATATTCTGTGTATACTTTAGCTGTCTGGCTCCAGAGTGTCCTTTTCACAGATTCCTGCATTTTAAGTTTCGTTTCGGGGCCTGCCTGTCTGCAGGGCCTTGCTTTCAAAAATCCTGTCGGTTTTGGTCACGAGGTTACAGAAGCCATTTTGGGGACCCTGTTTTTAATAACTTGTCCAAACAGGGTCCCTCGATCCATAATTTTGGGGGAATGTGGGAATTTTGAGAACCCTACACAGGAGACTTCCTTTGCTGGTCTAACCCACTTATCCTTTGCCCCTACAATATTCTAGCACTGGGACTACAATTTACAAACTTTTTCCTTGTAACTGAAACTAGTTACATAATCTAAATATTTCAATCATAATAAAAGATATATTCCAAGCAAATATTTTAACTTATGTCAGAGATTTACTATTTATATAACTCATTAAAATTTTGTACACTAAACATCCTTAAGTAGGGTTGCAATCTTTGCACAATATGCACTTGAACAACTTTTAGTGTTAACAATAAATCTTGTTTTTTTTAATGTTTTTCAGCTTTTGTTACTTTTCAATACAATTTTGAAACTTATAAAAAGGCGTAACATTTCACATTTGAAAATGCTCTATTTAACACTAATTCCCTTTTCTTACAATAGTAAAAGCAAAGGATACATTTGTGTCCCTCCATTTAGAAGCTCATCATTGCCATTGTTCCATTTCCAATAGAAAGAAACACATTTGCCGAATCAAGCTTTACTACAGCTTTGTAAGTGAAGAATTACAACTCCTTCAGATTACTCTAGTAAGTCATCATTTGAAGGAAAATATGATGCTCATCAGGTCAAGCTTCACATTAGAGTCATTTGGAAAGGATAGTGATGCATTTAAATTTTTGTCAACAGAGTAATTTCAAACCAATATAGGACTGCTATTAAAGTCTACAGTACCGCAACGTCTTTCCATCTTCTGTGATATTTCCACTAACATATGATTCGTTTTTTTTAATACAACACACAGAATAACAATAGATTTCGGTTACAACTTCTACATAATACAATTTTGATGAAAATTCATTTTTATGCAAGTGCTCCCAGCACTGTGTTGTGGTTCAAGGATCCCAGCGTGGCAAAGTGAACTACAAAAGAAGGTATTTTAAATTTACAGCTCTCTCTGCAGGCTTCTCCTACATATGTGTAGAGGTAGATGTTGATGCTGCTGCCTGACCTGCTGAGTATTTCCAACATTTTCTGTTTTTACTTCAGATTTCCAGCACCCGCAGTGCTTTGCTTTTGTGTTGTGGTAGCATGTAGTAGATGTTTAATTTCAGCCTGAGTCATATATCAAGCATGGCTCAGTTTCCATTTGCTACCTCTCTCGCCATCATTTTTACATTCTCCCTAATCCCCTTCTGCTCTTGTTTCCATCCTTATAGTTGTATTAGTTGGTTCTTTACTGGGCCAACTGCACCATTCCACTGTCCTTTCATAATCTGCTGCCCATTAAATTCAATAAAGCCTTGCAAGGTTTACAAATTATCACACAAAGTACCTGGTGAAATTGAAAATAAACATTCATACATGCCAGTAAAACACTAAAAAGGGCTTTAGAGAAAAATGTTAGTGCTCTGAATACGGTACAAAGAGGCTGTAGTGTATGTACCCGTCTATCTTTAAGGGAACTATTGAATGTAACCGTTCACCTTTAAGGGAACTACTTTAGGTGTGGCACTATTTGTTTGGCTTCTGTATACTGTAATACCGATAGTGACCACACCAGTATATAAGTGTTGTAGCAGGATTGCTGGGGCAGATTCGCCCGGACCTTCGAATAGTAAAGACCTGTTTGTTTGTTACTTCTGAAGTCTGTGTATTTATTAACTGCACAACCCACAGACTTTACAGTGGCGACGAGTCCGATCGTACCCTGCGGCAAGACTACCAAAAGCAACGAAGAGCGTCGAAGAGAGACAACCGCCCTCGTCGTGCTACCAAAAGAAAACACGAGGCTGCAACAACAGAAAGCAGGAAGACTAACGACAAAAGCTGTATCAGCAACAGGCACTGACTACCCTTCTGCCACGGTGCGGAGTGAGCCGACCAGCAAGAAACAAGGCGGCCGAAGAGACTGTGAGTAGGGGAAGGTGTAGAAGTATCCGGAGGATAAGGGCAGAGCACTCGACCTCGGTCGAGGGGGAGCTGTGCCGGCCAAAAGTCGGGTCCAACGGCGTCGGGTGACAGCCGGACCGCGATCGGCGGGAAAAATCCGGGCAGCGACCGCAGCCACGAAGCGCTGAGCCTGCGAGTAGGCGCGGGAAGAGAAACCCAGCCGCAGCCGGGGAGGGAAACACCGGTCTGCGAGAGGGCTGGGGAGGCGAACGGGAACCGTGCGGGTGAGAGCCGGGTGCGGAGAGAGAGACTGCGAGGAGCCAGTCCAGCGGCTGAGCTGTTCTCCACCAACGGGGTACTCGGAGCCGGCAAAACCGAACGTGCGGGAGTGGGTGAGAGACACAGCCGAAAACGGGGTGAGAGACTGCGCGAGAGCCAGTCCAGCGGCTGAGCTGTTCTCCACCAACGGGGTACCCAGGGCCGGTAGCACCGAACGTGCGGGTGAGAGAGCGACAGAGCCGGGTACGGAGAGAGAGACTGCGCGAGAGCCAGTCCAGCGGCTGAACTGTCCTCCGTTAACGGGGTGTGCCCAGCGCCGGTAGAGCCGTGCGGGCGGGAGGAAAAGACATAGCCGAGTAAGGGGAGCTGTGCGGTAGCCAGCCAGTGGCTGAACCTGTCCGCTGTGGGGGAAGCGTACCCCTTCCACCGGGAAGAAGCGCGGGAAGCCGCCATTAGGCGGAGAAGACGCCAGAAGCGGGAAACCGCCATTGAAGTGGGCGGGGCGAGAAAGGAAGAGCGGGAAACCGCCATTTTCGCGGGAAAACCGCCATCTTGATTGACATACCGCCATTGAAGTGGGCGGGGAGAGAAGGAAAGAGCGGGAAACCGCCGATTTCGCGGGAAAACCGCCATCTTAGAAACAAACAAATAAATAAGAATACTTAAAGAAATACTGGTGCTGCTCCCAAGGGAAGAAAGATGCCTAAGCGAGGGAATATTAACGACTTTGATTCTGAAATAGAAGACTGGGCCACGTACGTGGAACGCATAGAGATCTATTGCGAAGCCAACAAAATAGAGGAAGACGACAAGGCGATAACATTGCTAAACTCGATGGGGGCAAAAACATACGGGCTCTTGAAGCATCTAATAGCACCAAATAAACCAGCGGATCAGACCTTCGAAGAGATTGTGGCTGTGCTGAAGGACCACTTGAACCCCACACCGCTGATGCTGGCTGAACGATTCAAATTCTACGCAAGAACGCAGAAGAAAGACGAAAGCAATGCGGAATACTTGGTCGAACTACGTAGGCTAGCGAAATACTGCCAGTTCGGAGGGAATCTGACAGAAGCGCTGCGGGACAAGTTCGTATGCGGATTGTCCAAAGAAGGGACGCAGAAGCGACTACTGGAAGAGAACGACCTCACACTGGACAGGGCTGTCCTTATAGCTGCATCGCACGAAGCCGCAGCGAAAGGAACGGCGGAAATGCAACTAAAGGCGGCGGCACTCGGGGTGGACCAAATTACTTCAAGCACAACAAAATGCTACCGTTGTGGGAAGACAACGCATGACCAGAATCAATGCTGGTTTAAGAACCAAGAGTGTCGGAAATGTGGCAAACTGGGTCACATCGCGAAGGTATGCCGGTCCGGGAAAAAGACCAATAATCAAAGGAAGCCACCACAAGAAAAGTACAACAAGGTACACAAGGTGGCTGAGAAGAGTTCAGACGAACAGAATTCAGACTCAGACCCAAACAACCAGGAGCTGGGTAGTCTGAGAATCCACAATGTGGGTAAAGAAACGGATCTACAGGCCATCTGGGTCATACTAAAAATAGCTGGAGTCCAAGTAAGAATGGAGCTGGACACTGGATCAGCTCTATCAGTCATCAACCGAAGGGACTACCACCGGCTATTCTCTCACATACCTTTAAGAAATACCAAGTTTGTATTACAGACATACACGGGGCATAACGTATACCCCGTGGGGAAAATAAGAGTCAAGGTGAGAGATAGGGGTAAAGAACACCCAGGAATGAACTTGTACGTGTTACCTGAGGGAGGACCACCACTTCTAGGACGGGAGTGGATTAAGAAAATAGACATGGAATGGCATTACCTAAAAGCCATAATGAGGGAGGACTCGGTGCAAGCTATTAGCTCAGATTCTGAAATGGATGATGATAAGACCAAGTCGAATATGGAAGACAAGGCTAAAAGGGACTTGCCGACGATGGGAAAGAAAACGAAGACATGCAGAAGGACTTATGGTACCAAGAAGAATAAAGCTGCAGAGCAGAACTCCAGGTTGACAGAGAATTCTGAGCCTGTTCAAGCAAAGGATTCATCCATGACGGAAGAACACCGAGCTCGGACGCAAACTTATGTCAAAGTACGACAACAATTAGAACAGTTGAGTGACCGTCTCGTACAGGAGATGAAAAATATGGAAAAGTTCTGGGGCACCGAATGGGAGAACCTGGAAAGACTACAGAGACAGCTAGCTCAAGCAGAGAGCGACCATAGAGCCATCGTGGTCAAATACCAATCACATTCCCCTGATGCTGTTCAGGAACTAGAATATTTACAGAATGAACCAAAGGAAGAGGAATCTTCAGGGAGCCAGGATTTTATTCCAGTTCTTCTCTACGACTCCTTACAAGCAGAGTGTGAGAAGTTGAAAGAACAGTATGAACAGGCCCAGGCTACAATTCTGGAGGGGGTTAACTCGGCAGCCTCCGAAAAGCTAGTTTCAGTAGAAGCATATGAACAACTAAAGGTTGAACATGAGCAAGAAGTCCAAAGGCTGCAGGAAATTCTTGATGAACTCAAGGCCAAGACAGACTCATCGATAGAAGCTTCATCCATAGATGTGAAATTAGAGGTGAAAATCATGGCAGAGCATGAAAGACAGGATGTCCAAGAACTTATAAAAACATTGAAGGACACCCAAGACAAATATGAGGCGGCAATGACCGAGGTTCAACAACTTGAAGAACAGATTCAACTGGGAATCCTTTCAGTGGAAGAACAGGACACTGTAAGAATGGTCCCTGAACATGAACTAGAGAGCATCAGAGCGCAACTTTTCCGAGCGCTGAAAGCCAAAGTTCAAGAGGAACGTAAGGTGGAAGTATTGGAGAAAGAGGTGGATGAAATGGAGAAGACTCTGATCCACCGTGTTCCCAGGGAAGAGTTAACGGTCAGCCAACTCCTTCATATGCTGAAGGACAAGACTCTGCAAGGGGAACAATCTGAACACGAGCTTCAATCTTCAGGGGGAACGAGTTCGGAGCTATCAAAAGTCACGGAGATAGCTGAGGTGGCAACACTAATTTTACAAGGATGCCAAAAGTACGTTGAATCACGTCAAGGTGAACAGAAGAATGTGGAAACTGTTACTTCAGCAGAAGGGTTAAATAGCCTGATAACGCAATTACCGATGGAAAGGAAGGTATTGAACTCACAAATGAGGTCCGTTGTGAAGGAATGGCAGATAACCCAGGAAGAGCGGGATGAATATGAATGCATGAAGAAGGCTTTTCAAGAAAGATGTTTAGGGAAGGAACCACCGTCAGCTAACGTCCAGACGGGTGAGGAGGAAGAAGAAGTCTCTCTCGCTGGCCTAACTCAGGATGAACCCGAATATTACCATGACCTGTTGAGTGACACTGAATATTACGAGGATGTGGTCTGCCCAGCTTGTGATGAAAACTCTCAAAGTGCTGAAATCCGGATGAAGCACTTAAGGTCTAAGGAACATAGAGAGTTGGTGGTGCTACAGCTGGCAGCCGAGAAAGGAGCTCCGAGAGTTTCAAAAAGGCAGAAAAGAAAAAGAAGAAGCAGAAGATAATAACTGTCTAAAATATTAGCACTTCTACCATTCCAGGCGGGACATTACGAAAGGAGCTAAATTAGTTGAAAAACTGGAAAATGTCAAGACAGCCAGTTGGTTGTAAAAGTCCGCACTGCTGGTTCAACAGGACGAAAGTTCAAGCTGTTACGTCAAGAAAAAGGCTATGGAGGAGTCACGCTAGCCAGGTGAACCGGCTACACCAAAGAAATGTTGTTCGGAACGAGTCAAGATCAGAGACTGAATCTATGAACTGTTTCCGCAGAGACTGAACCTGTGAACTGTTTCCACCGAGATTATATTTGTAAATTGTTTTATATGACATTGACTCCACCGAGATTATATCTGTAATTTGTTTTATAGGAAGTTGAAGATATGTATGTTTAACGGGGACTCTGTAAGTAATAAGCTAAAAAGGGAGGATTGTAGTGTATGTACCCGTCTATCTTTAAGGGAACTATTGAATGTAACCGTTCACCTTTAAGGGAACTACTTTAGGTGTGGCACTATTTGTTTGGCTTCTGTATACTGTAATACCGATAGTGACCACACCAGTATATAAGTGTTGTAGCAGGATTGCTGGGGCAGATTCGCCCGGACCTTCGAATAGTAAAGACCTGTTTGTTTGTTACTTCTGAAGTCTGTGTATTTATTAACTGCACAACCCACAGACTTTACAGAGGCCTTGTGCTCCAGCTCAACACCCACCTCATTAAGTGCTACTTTGAGACTGTTACGGTTTTCAGTTCAAGCCAATGAAGCCTTCGCTCAGTTTTATACCCTGGGATGTTTTTCTATATTAAAGCTGCTATATAAATGCAAGTTGTTGTGCTGTTGCTGTTGAACTTGTCTCCAAAGTACCTATTGCCAGACACCTCACCATATTTCAACCATCTTAAGCTTCTCTGTTGACAGATATTGCAATGCCACATGGCTGAATACTTAAGCCTAGAAATTGCAGGTGTTAGCGCTGGCCGTTAAGGCCTGTTTTGTTGAAAAAATTGGCGGCCACCCCACTTCTGGCGGATCCCACGGCGGATGCCATTTTCAGCAGGTCAGCAGCACTGCCGTTGCCTGTGCTCAGGCAAGTATTTTAATTAGCGGAACTGTGACGTCAATTGCCGTGCAACACTGAATTGACGCACGCTATTCATTTTGGAGCTTGCCACTCTTCTTACAGCCCTCTCCAAAGCATGCCAGTGCGTGAAGACGTTGACAGCGAGTAGAGGCGGGAGAAAGCGGCTGTGTGCTACAATCCATACAGTAAACAGCTGCTGCTGGATAACTGTTAACTATGCAGCGCTATTGGAGTGAAAATTGCTTCCAATGAGATGCATCAAATCTCCCCCCATGTCAGTCAAACAGTATCGGAGATAAATACTTTTAAAATAAACTCTACTGTACTACAATTGTAATAATATCAAGAAAAATCAAAGCTGCATTTCCTTAAATTTTAAACATTGGGTTTTTCTAGTGTAGGAACTGATAAAATGAGATGCAAAGTTTGGAAGTCTGCTTTTAAAAAGCTTGACAGCATATTCTCACCAAGAGTTTCTCAAAAGTCTGCTGTTGTTAAAAATTTAATTGAACTCTCTTCTGCACTATTTACACCAGTAAACTCCTGACCAAGAGTTCATGTTCCCCATTTTAAAATTTATTTCCATTGATGCCTCATGCAACGATTTAAGGACATCTGTATCACAGTCTTTATGTGGTGTTTCCAGTCACAGTCACTCCGGATCTGAGCCTGTGCTATAAGACCCACTCACCAGGGAGTGAATCACCTATGTGGTATGCAGGCTAGTGCATTGTCACTGCTAGCTGCAAGCTGGTGCATCACCATCCCTCTCCAGCACCATCAGCAGACTCGATAGCAAAACCCAGGAGCAGTCAAAACCCCGCACCGATCCTTCAGACGCGATCTTCAGCCTCCTGCTGAGGTTAGCGCCGGAAAGAGCACGTTGCACAACAGCTTCTCCACTCTGCTCATGTCAATTAGCAGGCAGCACCAAAATACCTGTCTGCGTTCTTTCAGCGGGCGGCCATTAGCTTTGGCCTGCGCGGTTACCGGCACGTTTTCGGCCTACTCGAATTTCTAGGCCTTAGTTAACAGCTCTAAACCCAAAGGTAGTTGGGGTAGGGGTACATTTTCGCTGAACTTAATGATAGAGTTGGATTGTGTACTAAAATCGAACATTTATACTACTTGCATTCTATTTACAGCAAAAGGTGATTAGAAACTTGTACCATTATCAGAGTTTAGTCCTTCCTACAAAGATGTGCGGGTTAGGTTGATTGGCTATGATAAATTGACCCTTAGTGTTAGGGGGACTAAATACGTGGGGTTACGGAGATAGGGTGGGATATGTGTTGGTGTAGGGGTTACGGGGATCGGGTGGGATATGTGTCGGTGCAGGCTCGATGGGCCGAAATGGCCTCTATCTGCACTGTGGGGTATCTGTGATTCTGTTCTGTGAATACAAGAATTAAACGTGATTTAAAAAAAACATTTTTTAGAAGTAAAAGTTTCTCTTACTGGTATATATATTTTTTACCTGATAATTGCAAACATGGAGTTAAAGTTCTTGCAGCGCAGTGCCATCTTGATAAAGTGTTTAATTATTTTCATCCTTTTCAGTTGGTTTGGTTCTCGAAGAATCTCTGTTGCAACCCAAAATGTTTCCTGATTGATAATGTTCTCAAATTTCTTCAGATTGACACATTCAGTTTCTGACTTAAGTTTGAACAAGTCATCCATGTACTCGGTGGGTTCAATGTTACAAAATAGTTCAAAGTTTCTCATGGAGAGCTGGGTGGCAACTTCAATAGTGCTTAGTTGTAGCAGCATGATATGACTCTTCCGGAGCAATTCCTGAGCATCTTTATCTGAGCAGAGTATCCCTGTCTCCATGTTGTTCTTCAGGTAGTACCTTAGGGAGGCAAAAATAATCAACGTTACATTAACTGAAAGGAAAACAATACAGCAACAACACTTTGATCAGACTTATTCCAGGTGTGTAAATCGTTTCTCTTTTCAATTTATTTTATACCAGCGAGCAATTAACTGTCATCCTCCCCGTCCCAACTTTTTTTGCACTGCATTCAGATCAATAGTCGAGCAGAAACAGAACTTCCTATGATGCTCTAACATTCTCACAACTTTTTAGAAATCTCTCACATCACCCACTATGCTATCCTCAAACTGGATTTGCAGCCATACATTTTCTTATGCAACATCGGCAGCAACAGCTTGCCTGATGTCTGCAACCTTCTTCTTGATGATTTGCCAAACTGAGTTTGAATTCCATGAGGGGCAGGCCCTGAAAAAAACATCAAGCAGTAAATGAACTCAGGTGCCTCTATGCACCTCCCAGTGGCCAGCCCCTGAAAAGAGGACTGGGAACATTGGGTTGGGAGCAATCGGAGGGGGAAAAGAACACTTTACAAAATGAGACAAAAAATAATTCACCCAAAGTAGTGACCGATTTGATTCAGAGGTTGACATGCTGCTATGCTTGTATGCATTACACCTATAGATAATGCTCTAAATATATCTTCAAACTTGGTGTTTCCCCATCCAAATCCAACGTAAATAAAAGTTTATTTTAATTGGTTTCCTTGCAGGAACATTGATTCTGGCATTTTAGTCATCCTTACCTGCCACTAAGTTGGATTCGGTCGGCGAGCTTTGATAGCTGATCCGGAAGTCGTTTTTGCTTGATAACACCTTCAGGAGTAACGGAGACTTCACATAGCGAGTATGATTCAGGAGCAGCAGTCATTGCAAATTCTCGAAGTGCCTGAATTACCACTTCCTTTGCGGTGGTATCTCTGCTGATCATTATGTAGCGACTTTGTTGGTCTGCCTTGAAAACTCTTAAAACTTGATCTGGTAGCTCTGTTCAAAAAACAAAATAAACTGAATATGTGAGAAGCATAAAGAAAGACCGCTTTATTAAGATTATTATACAAACATGTGCAATCAACGGGCAGGAAAAGACCAGCTGGTTTATCAAGCCTGCCCCACACTATATTATACAACAATATTATTTTCTTTTTGTTCATTAGTACGCAGTTACAAACAGGACAAAGACTACATCAGTTTGTCAGTTAATGGCACAGTGAGGTCATGGGGCTGAATATTCCATTTGAACTCTAGTCAGATGCTGATAACCTTCAATAACGAATCCATCATTTAGGTGCTACTTCTATATCTGACTATATTGCTGCAAATAAAACTATGTTGTTATAGACGATTTTTTGTTAGCAACAGAACAATTTATTTTTGTAAACCCATTCTTTACATAAAATTATTTTCTTAAAGATCCAATTTCCAATACATCATGGCCCGGATTTTCCATTAAGACTATCAGCGTTCACCGCTATGATGGAGTAAATCGGACAGCAAGTTCTGGCATCCACACATGCGCAATTAAATGCAGAAATCCAGAAGCTGCTGTCCGATTTGCTCCACTCCTCCACAAGCTTCACTACACCAGTACCTCGCAGATAGATTCGGCATTAAAATACATGAAGGGCATGAAGTTTCCGTATGTGCCCACCAGTTACCCACTAAACATGCCAGAAAGAGTCAGGGCCTGTGCATTCAGGTGCAAGTAAAATTTTAACAGCATGATAAATCTTAGTTACTGCTGAACAACCTCTCTGGCACTGAAAACGTACTTTTACAAGTGTAGAGTCTCATTCCATCAGATTTTAGAATTAAAAAAAAAAACTTTTTCCTTCTGTCTCTTTTATCTTTCTCTCTCAATCCCATCTCTCTTTCCCTCACTTTGTTTCACTTATAAGAACATAAGAAATAGGAGCAGGAGTAGGCCAATTGGCCCCTCGAGCATGCTCCGCCATTCAATAAGATCATGGCTGATCTGATCCTAACCGCCAATCCACTATGACAGGACTATCTCCTGAATCTAACAGAATTAGACACACGAAACAGGAGCAGGATCAGGCTACACGGCCCCTGGGCCCGCTCCGCTACCCACAGGGCCATGACCTATCCGAACCTAGACTCATGTCCAAATTCCTGCCCGCTCCCCGTAACCCTTAATTCCCTTTTCTTCTAGGAAACTGTCTATTTCTGTTTTAAATTTATGTAATGATGTAGCTTCGACAGCTTTTTGGGGCAGCATATTCCATGGACCTACCACCCTCTGAGTGAAGTAGTTCCTCCTCATCTCAGTTTTGAAAGAGCAGCCCCTTATTCTAAGACTATGCCCCCTAGTTCTAGTTTCACCCATCATCTGGAACATCCTCCCTGCATCCACCCGATCCAACCCCTTCATAATCTTATATGTTTCAATAAGATCGCCTCTCATTCTTCTGAACTCCAATGAGTAGAGTCCCAATCTACTCAACCTCTCCTCATATGTCCATCCCCTCATCCCCGGGGTTAATCGAGTGAACCTTCTTTGTACTGACTCGAGAGCAAGTATGTCCTTTCTTAAGTATGGACACCAAAACTGTATGCAGTATTCCAGGTGCGGTCTCACCAATACCTTGTACAACTGAAGCAATACCTCCCTATTTTTATATTCTATCCCCCTAGCAATGAAAGCCAACATTCCATTGGCCTTCTTAATCACCTGCTGCACCTGCATACTAACCTTTTGAGTTTCGTGCACCAGGACCCCCAGATCCCTTTGTACTTCAGTACTTTCCAGTTTCTTGCCATTAAGATAATAACTTGCTCTACGATTTTTCCTGCCAAAGTGCATAACCTCACACTTTCCAGTATTGTATTCCATCTGCCAAATCTCTGCCCACTTACTTAGCCTATGTCCCCTTGCAGGTTTTTTATGTCCTCCTCACTCACTACTTTCCCTCCCATCTTAGTATCATCTGCAAACTTTGATGTGTTACACTCGGTCCCCTCCTCCAAATCGTTAATGTACTTTCTGTACATGATTTTATATTGAATCTTCTAATTTATACTTCCTGGTTTAGTCTGCGTGTCTCGGTGAGGATTCTTCAATCTGATTGGATGAAGAGACACACTGTTGCTTGCTTTACTCACACGCACTACAGATCCCCGCTAGAAGGCACCATATTGAAAAGGATCTCGAGTAACCGTAAGTTGCCACTCAAAAGCCCATGAAAAGTCTGTGGGCAGCTGTAAGTGTAATGAACGGCAAGCGCCGTTCCTTCACTGTTGACCTCAAAATTTGGGCTGTTAAAGTAACCTTTGTTGGTCATCTAAAATTTGGTACTAGACTTTAAAAAAAAAAGCCATATTGTCTATGCTACCTTCCTGCAGTTTTAGCATCACGTACATTCTGGTCTGCATTTAGTAAAACTCATTTTTAATTACTCTGGAGAAATCATCTAATTTTAAGGAGGTAATAGCAATTTTCTCACTAAATTTAAATTTGATATACACTCGTGAAGATGAAGGATAACAAAGCAGAAAAAGTTTGTAAAATAACAAGCAGCAGAGATGAAGTCACATTCAACAACATGTATTTATATAGCACCTTGAACATAGTAAAACGTCCCAAGGCGCTTCTCAGGAGTGTTAAAAATCCAAAACTTGACTTCGAGCCAGATAAGGAGATGTTAGGGCAGATAAGGTTAAAGAGGTAGGTTTTAAGGAGCGTCTTCAAGGAGGAAAGAGAGGTAGAGAGGCGGTGAGGTTTAAGGAGGGAATTACAGAACTTAGGGCCTTGACAGCTGAAGGCACGGCCACCAATAGTTGAGCGATTAAAATCAGGGATGCTCAAGGTGCCAGAATTTGAGGAGCGCAGATATCTCGGGGGCTTGCGGGGCTGGAGGAGGTTACAGAGATAGGGAGGGGCGAGGCCATGGAGGGATTTGAAAACAAGGATAAGAATTTTAAAATCGAGTTGTTGCTTAACCGGGAGCCAATGTACGTCAGCGAGCACAGGGGTGATGGGTGAACGGGGCTTGGTGCGAGTCAGGATATGGGCAGCAGAGTTTTGGATGACCTCAAGTTTACGGAGGGTAGAACGTGGGAGGCCGGCAAGGAGTGCGTTGGAATAGTCAAGTCTAGAGGTAACAAAGGCATGGATGAGGGTTTCAGTAACAGATGAGCTGAGGTGGGGCACAGTCAGGTGACGTTCCGAAGGTGGAAAAAGGCGGTCTTAGTGATGCTGCAGATATGTGGTCGGAAGCTCATGTCGGGGTCATATATGACAACAAGGTTGTGAACTGGTTCTGCCTCAGACAGTTGTCGGGGAGAGGGATGGAGTCAGTGGCTAGGGAACAAAGTTTGTGGCAGGGACTGAATACAATGGCTTCGGTCTTCCCAATATTTAATTGGATGAAATTTTTGCTCATACTGTACTGAATGTCGGAGAAGCGGTCTGACAACTTAGAGACAGTGGAGGGGTGGAGAGAGGTGTCGCCGAGGTAGAGCTGGGTGTCGCCAGCGTACAAGTGGAAACTGACGTAGTGTTTTCGGATGATGTCATCAAGGGGCAGCATGTAAATGAGAAATAGGAGGGGGTCAAGGATAGATCATTGGGCGACACCAGAGGTAACGGTGCAGGAGCGGGAAGAGAAGCCATTGCAGGTGATTCTCTGGCTACGATTAAATAGATAAGGATGGAACCAGGCGAGTGGAGAGGCGTTGGAGCAGGATGGTGTGGTTAACCTTGTCAAAGGCTGCAGATGGGCAGTGAACGATGAGGAGGGGTAGTTTACCATTGTCACAGTCACATAGGATGTTAGTTGTGACGTTGATAAGAGCCACTCCAGTGTTGTGGCAGGGGTAGAAACCTGATTGGAGAGATTCAAACATGGAGTTCCGTGAAAGGTGTGCATGGATTTGGGAGGCGACAACACATTCAAGGACTTTGGAGAGGAAAGGGAGGTTGGAGATGGGGCGTAGTTTGCAAGGACGGACGAGTCAAGGGTTGGTTTTCTGAGGGGAGGGGTGATGGCGGCAGATTTGAAGGAGAGGGGGACAGTACCTGAGGAGAGAGAACCGTTAACAATATCAGCTAACATGGGAGCCAGGAAAGGAAGTTGGGTGGTCAGCAGTTCAGTGGGAATAGGGTCGAGGGAGCATTAAGTGGGTCGCATGGACAAGATGAGCTCGGAGAGGGCATGAAGGGAGATCGGAGAGAAACTGGAGAAAGATGTGAGTTCAGGGCTAGTGCAGGGGGGAACCTTAGAGAAAGTTTGGCCCAGTGGGCTAGTGGAAGAGAGGGAAGTGGCAGAGGCAGCTGATCAGATGGTCTCAATCTTAGTGACAAAGAAGTCCATGAGCTCCTCACACTTCTTGTTGGAGGTGAGTGCGGAGGAGACGGGGAGAGGGGTTTAAGAAGATGGTTTGTCGTGGAGAAAAGAAGCCGGGGTTATCTTTGAATTCCAGAATGATCCTGGAATAGTGAGCAGTTTTGGCAGATGAGAGCAGGACCCTTTAGTGCTTTATGTGGTCCGGCCAGATCTGGCGGTGAGTTGCTAACCCAATTGTTCGCCATATCTGTTCAAGTTTGCGTCCCTTGGACTTAAGGGAATGGAGATGCAGGCCATACCAGGGGGAATGGCCAGGATGAGAGAGAGTAATGGTTTTAATGGGGATTAGGGCACCAAAGGTGGTGCTGGGGGTATGGTTGATCAGATCGGTAGCTGCAGAAATGTCAGGGTGAATGGAGGACCAAAGACTAGACAGTTGGGATTTTGAAATTGCAGTTGTAAGTGAATTGGGAGAGAGCTTATTCCAGGGGCTGACACAGAAGGAAGTAGGATTGGGAGGGGAAAGGGGTATGTGGGTGGAGAGCGATACAAGGAAGTGATCAGAGATGGCCTTATCTGTGATTGACACAAATGTGATTGACATTTGCCCTAAGAACGTACGGGCTAATTCCATGATTCCGTACAGACTAATTCCATGATTCAGCACTCCTCACAGGGTGCACATCTTGGGAACTCATGCACTGTGCGCCCGTGATTTCCTGAAATGCACTCACTGTGAGCAATGTTCCCTGTTGGAAGTCTCAGATTATGCAATCATACTTATAATCTCAAGAGTTATTCTTTGAAAAGTATTATTCTTTGAAAAGTATTGAAATATAGTATTCTTGTTACTGTCTCTGTATGTTTTTCATTTTTATTTTTGTCTGCGGGATGGGATAGTGAATAAAATATGGGCAGCTACTTACAGAGAATAAATTTAGTGCCGAACTAATATTGATCGACTTTACTGGCTGAAACTGGAGAACATTACCGTTCAATATACAATACTTCTCAACCAAAATTACAACCTCAATCACTGTAGGCCACGTGCAAAGCACAGCTTCTCTTCTACCAGCTTTCTTCAAAATGCATCTTAAAGCAACCATTTTACTAAGTTAGTATAAGATTTCCATTTACCACTGGGTCTTTCTTTTATCCTTTAAAAAATAATTGTTGAATTAATGCCTAATTCAGAGTAGCAGAGTGCTGTGCAGGACTGTCCATAGGAAACTGGATTGAGCCCACTCAATCCTTTTCACTTGAGACTAACAATGGAGCAAACAAGACTAAATGTCAGTCATAGGTATAAAAAAACACATCAGCCCAGAAATTCGGCTCTCCACAGGTGAGTTCGCATGGGGTACTCACCCGTAAGCCGAATGGAAGTGCGCATGCACGGGAAACCGGCACTTCCGATCCTCTGAACAAAGGGGTTCAGAGGTCGAACGCGCGCGCAGGGGAGGCTGCACGTGCGCTTTGAACTTAGTTTTTTTTTGCAGGTTTTCACGCGAGGTTAAGCCTGTAGGATTTACACATTTAAGAAGCAGGCGTAAGGCCTGCTTTTTACAAGGTAAGTGGTCAATTAATTAAAATTAAAACATTTTTTCCACAGGTTTATTATTTTTAAATAATTTAAAGCAAGGTAAGTTTATTTTTAGCCCCTTTTTTTACAAAATTATATTTTTCAAAAATTTAAATTATTGTTTAAAATAGTTATTTAATGTAATTTGTAATTTATTGAAAAAATAAATTTAAAAAAAATCACACTTTAAGGTTTACTGCTATTTTGAGGCCCATAGTATTCATAAGTTTAGACAGGTCTTCCTGTCAATCTTATGAATGGGCTTTTCCCTCCTCATGGCTGCCCATGGCTCACGTGATCCCAGGGGACGCATCGCACTAACTACGTCCCTGGGACATGCAAGCACAGCGCGCCGGGAGCTGGGCCAAGCCCCGGAGCGGAATTCCACGGGGCCCTACAGCTCAACTGCCGGCGCGCAAGGTAAGTGCAGGTCGGGGGCTTGCACCTGTGGGAAGCCCCTGACCCGAATTTCTGGGCCATCACATTCCCTTGAAACCAGTATGTCAAGATGGCAGCAGTGATTATTTAGTAATAGCTAGGGGATGTTTTGCAAGTAGTTTTTGAATTTTTCTTACTATACAATCAGCTGTAGTCAACTTTTAAAATGCAATGATGTTTTTTCTTGAGATGATATTACTGCTGTATCTCTAATTATACCTTACAGCTTTTAAATCATGTGTTCGAAAGGGAAATAACTCATAAGCACCACTGGCAGATTCAGTTAAAAAGAAAAACAGTGCATGCTGGAAACCTGAAAGAAAAGTAGAAAATGCAGGTCATCAGAAAGAGAAAGACAGCTCAACGTTCCAAGTCAGACCCTTCATTCGAATTCTCTTTCTTTCTCTGACACTAACTGACCAGATGTGTGCTTGTAACATTTTCTGTTTTTCTCATCAGAAGTCCTTTCATATCAGTAAACATTAACTAATATAGATGCAATATTGTTTGTGTTACTTTTTCATAGTCAAATTTACACTTCATATTCTCAGGGAGGGGTTGCCTAAACATATTGGGGTCAATTTTCCCGCAGGTGCGGGGAATTGTCGGGTTCCCCGAATGTCAGGGTCCCCACACGAATGTAAATGGGTCTGCCAGATTGATGCAATTTTCCCTCAATTGGCCAATTCATTTCCAGCGTGTGGGAACCCTTGCTAATTGACTATTTTCAGTCAGAAAGCCCCACAGTATGATGTCATCATTCGTGGTGCTTTTAAAATCTATAGCAAGCATTGCAACCTCTGCAGGCTTCCATACGAACCACACAGGATGGCAGAGGAGCCTGCAGCAGCTGTGGCCAGTGCCAGACCCCGAGCTGGCAGCAAATTCAATGAGGCTTCACTGCAGGCATTATTGGATGGGGTGAGGGCCCACAGGGAGGTCCTCTTCCCTAGGTCAGGGAGGAAGAGGCCTCCCACTGAGACCTAGGCTGCATGGATGCAGGTGGCAGCAGATGTCAACTCGCTAGGAGTCACCAGAAGAACCTGGATACAGTGTCGGAAGCGATTCCATGACCTTCACCGTACAGGAAAAGTAAGTATGAAGTTTCCATCACCCTCAAACTGATCCCCATTGCCTTTCCCCACCAGCACTCAGCTTTAGCACTCTCTTCCTCCACATCCCACTTCACAGTCACATCCATGCACCCTTACCCATTCCCCCTCTCTCTATGCTAACGTTCACATAACTATTCCACCATGCAGCCCTCACACTCCCTCTCACTCTGATGCTTTGAGCCCAACTGACAACACACAGGGAGGGCCCTTGGTCTTGCAGCCTCACACCATCTTTGTCTCCCTCTAAGTATCTATGCTATGCAATCTCTACACTCACTCCTTCATTCTCACTCAAACTCCACTTGTCTCCCTCATTGCAGGAAACGAGAGCTCACAATAACAGAGAGCGAGCCAGGACTGGAGGAGGCCCACCCTCAATAGCCCACCTGACCCCCTGGGAGGACGGAGTCTTGGAAATTGTCGGGGCTGATGTGGCTGTGGAAGCTGGGGAAGGAGAGACAGGGGCAGGTCCGCAAGCTGGTGACAGAATAGTTTTCCATCTCTCTCATTGACATAGCATGAGTCGCTGTTATGATTCTGAAGCTACATCATTTGGACTTATGAACATCTGCAAAATCCAATGTGCATGTAACCTTGGCATCACATCTCTAACTCTTTCCTTTACTCCCCCACAGGACCATCCGAAGCCCCCGTCCCCACTGCGGAGGAGGAAGAGGCTGAGCAGCCAGACGCCTCAGAGGAAGCTCCGACCTCTGAGGGCGCAGCGTCAGCAGAATTCAGTGCACCCAGCACCAGCGCAGACACTCACACCTCGGTGGGACCTTCGCGAGATAGAGTAGTGTTGTCACCTGGTGTATCACAGCTCACAAGTGAGCATCAGCAGATGGTGGAGACAGTGACAGCAGTGGAGAGTCCTCGTCAGAGGGCGCAGGACTCTGCCAGCTCAGCTCTGCTGCATGTCAACCCTCTGCCTCTGGGTCCATCGGCAAGAGAAGAGGTGATGGATCTCCATGCACAGATGCAGGAGTGTCTGGCAGGTTTTGTCTCCAGGGTCGCTGCGAGTGTGGAGCGAATGGAGGAGTCCATAGCGAACATGAGCAGAGCCTTTGTGGAGTCATTGGCGCATGAACGCATCGCCACGGAAAGGATGGCAACCTCCGCGGAAAGGATGGCTACAGTAGAGGAGAGGATGGTTACGGCTATGGAGGAGCTAAGTCGCCAAAGTGTTGAAAACATGGTGAGTGCTCAGAATAGACTGCCATCTCTGGAGGAGCGATGGTCAGCTATTGAGCAGAGAAAGCAGACCTTCATGGCAGGCCCTCTGAGTAGGGCTGCCATTGTAGAAACGGGTCCCCATGGCCCCCCTGATGTGCAGCAAGCTGCTCTCAAGCCACTTGCAGGCACTGAGGGGGACCTGACCCATGAGAGGGAGGTTGGTGGCAGACCTCAAGGAAGTGGGGGCTCCTCTCCAAGCGCTCACACTTCCATGCCACTGCAGAGCCCTCGGTCAGAGCCCCGCCGGAGTCCACACCCAACGGAGATAGACGTCTCAACTCCTGCACAGCCACAGGAGTAGCAGGCTGCTGGTGAACCCTCACAGGCTCGCCACCCCAGAGGACGCCCGCCAAAGGTGTCGAGATAGGAGCAGCAGGAAAGTGAGCAAGGGGCCTCCACATCTGCTGAAGCCACAGGGAATCCACTACGTAGGAGCACGCGTAAGAGAAAAATAAAGCACCACTAATCACAAGGGTAGTCACTTGGGTGAAATGTTGTGTTTATTTTTTAAATGCCATCAGTTGGTTATTGTAAATAAAATTTCAGATGGCAACTTCTGCAGTTGTGGGTTGTGTCATTTCGCGATTGGGGCTGGAGGTCCTCTAATGCCAAGAGGGGAAGGAAAAAAAGGCCTCCCATGCTTCTGGTAGGTGCCTCAGTTGAGGAAGCGCTGAGTGAGGGTGGCGAGAGGGGCTTCCCAGGAGCTCACACTGGAGAAGTGTGTGAGGCTCCAACCTTCCACTGCTGTGCCTAAGCCTTGAACAAGTTGCCCCAAGCCTGAAACAACAAGGTCCTGCAACCTACAAATGCTGTCTGATTAAATCTCTTCTTTCCTGATTGACCTGCAGCTGAAAGTAAGCAAGCCGACATTGTTCACGCCAGGTTTCATCAGCGGGGTTCCCACCAGGCGTGTTTAGCGTGGGATAAGGCTGAAAATAGCAAGGGCCCCTTAAAATGGCATTAGGCTCCCGACGACCAGTCCCGCCTCAGTCATAGAATGAAGTCGATGACCCACTGGTTTGAATTGTGTATAGGAACAATTAATGCAGTGAGCAGAATTAGTTTTAATTGATTTTCTGAATTCATTTACGAAGAATTGTACTGGGTTATATTTTAAAATATAAAGCATAAATCTAAATATTTCTGGTCGGGTCAGGGAATCAGGCGGGGGGGTCGTGACCCCCTATTTTTGTGATTTCCCCCCCCCCACACGCCTGAAACCCCACCCGACGGCTCCAGGAAAATCGACCCCATTATGTGCTTCTGTTACATTGCTAACAACACACTTGAACTGTTTTATTGTTCTAAAATGTACTTTTTATATAGATTAGGTGGAATAACAATAGTGTGCAGCTTGAGACAACTATAACAAGAAAGTCTTTCTATAAATCTGAACCTTTTTTGTTGTAGGGAGCACAAAGCAACTGGAGAAATTGTACTGGGGTACCAAGTGGCTGATTTTGTTTAGCTTGATTTAAGATTCAGCAACCCTACTTGGCAATTAATGGTGTTGATAATCGTACCAAATAAATTGGTATCGACCTGCAATTAGATATTACAACTCCAGGAGTGTAAATGCGACTGCCCATGTAATGACATGAATTCTGTTGACTTATGTGGAGTTATGGACGCATCTTCCCAACTTTACTCCCCAAAAAGCTTTTTTGTAACTGAAGCAGAGAAAACAGATACAAGGACTAAATGCGCAATTTCAGAAACCACTGCGAGCTAAAAGCAAACACTGCATTACTTAGACCAGAATAACATTAATACACACATATGCCACAATACTCACTATAAGAACTTGCAGCTGGCGGAATAGAAAAGAAAAGAAATATTTAGATTTATGCTTTATATTTTAAAATATAACCCAGTACAATTCTTCGTAAATTAATTCAGAAAATCAATTAAAACTAATTCTGCTCACTGCATTAATTGTTCCTATACACAACTCAAACCAGTGGGTCATCTACTTCATTCTATGACTGAGCAAGATCTGTGAATTTGAGTGAGCTCTTTCTCATGAATAAAATAAACTGAGTACAGTATTCCATTGTTTCCTACTGTATATTAAGTTCACTCATGGGATAATCATTTTCTTATTTAGTGCTAAAGGTGGATCATTAAAATGTGAAATGGATACTTCAATGCTAATTGCTTCTCTCCTCAAGATATTCTGATGTCCATCTTTAAAGTTCCCCAGACAAATAATATTAATGGTGCTGTCTCAGAGGGTGGTGAACCTGTGGAATTCTCTACCACAGAAGGCTGTGGAGGCCAAGTCACTGAATATATTTAAGAAGGAGATAGATAGATTTCTAGACACAAAAGGCATCAAGGGGTATGGGGAGAGAGGGGGAACATGGTATTGAGATGATCAGCCATGATCAGATTGAATGGCGGAGCAGGCTTGAAGGGCCGAATGGCCTACTCCTGCTCCTATTTTTCTATGTTCTACGTTTCTATGTCTCAGTGACTTAAGGAGCCAATGTGAAAACATCACTCCATGACCCGAGGTAAAACTTACAAAAAACACGGAGAACTATTTTCAAAATTCATTGTTGGCTGATGTATAGAAACAAAAGCTGTTCCTATCACTTCAGTTTCCTACAACTGGCTAGTAACTGTGATGTTACTGCCACAAAGGGCCTGAATACATGTATGGCAGTATCTAATAAGAGAGCAGTAGTTTCACACGTTAAGGTGTGAAATCTCTGTTGCTAATACGGTGAGCACACAATAGAATTTGAGTAAAATTTCAGAACAAATTACACGCATTATGTTAAAAATCAAATTGGTTTGAAATATGGGGTTATCAACCATCAATCTATAAAGCAATCTGGCTGGACATAAATCTAAATGCCAAGAATAATCCCACACAATTGGTTGCCTCTATTCATCATTAAATGGGCTATGCTATACAAACTCAAAGGAAAACAGTCTGAAAAGGAACACTGGCTGCTAAATTGGATAGCCCCGAAAAACGTGTGCGGGGATCACGCTGCGCGATTAACCCATGTCTGTTGGATGTAATGCAGACAGGATGCCATTTTCATGCTGCCTGCTCATTTACACGATTTCTGCGTGCAGCCAGCGTTAAACGCGCTGCTGATTGGCTGCATGCATCAGCGTGGGACCCAAAATCGATAATTGCTCGCACTACTTAAAGCTAACCTGCACTGCTTAAAGCTAGCCTGCACCACTTAAAGAGGAGGTGCATTGTGGCTGGAGCAGGTACTGGAAGTCATTGTGGAAGACATTCTGACCTGGGAAAGACTGAATTAACGGCTGAACATGGGAAAGAACGGGCACCCAGATTTCGCGATGCTGCTCTGGGGGCCTTGGTGGAGGAGATGGAAAGGAGGAGAGATGTCCTGTATCCGCAAGGGACAAGGAGGCGCCACAGACACACAGTGAAAAGGCAGTGGGAGCAGATAGCCGTGGAGGTCAATGCCAGGAGTCTAGCCCCGAGGACCTGGATGCAGTGCTGCAAGAAGTTTAATGACCTCACACAAGTGGTCAAGGTCAATGTTCTAGCCTCAACTTTAATCCAGCAAATGCAGTCATCACAATGTCATATAAAGACCCAACAAGAGGGGAATTTACATAGCACCTTTCACAACCTCAGGATGTCCCAAAGCACTTTACAACAACAACAACTACTACAACAACAATAACTTGTATTTATATAGCACCTTTAACGTAGTAAAACGTTACGAGGCGTTGCACATGAGTATTTTAAACAAAAAATTTGACACTGAGCCACATAAGGATAAATTAGGGCAGGTGACCAAAAGCTTGGTCAAAGAGGTAGGTTTTATGGAGCGTACTAAAGGAAGAAAGAGAGGTAGCGAGGCGGAGAGGTTTAGGCAGGGAATTCCAGAGCTTAGGGCCCAGGTAACAGAAGGCAGGGCCAATTAAGTACTTTTGAAGTGTAGTCACTATTGTAATGCAGGAAACGTGGCACCCAATAAGTGCACAGTAAGCTCCCACAAACAACAATTAAATGAATGATCAGATTGTCTGTTTGTCAGGTGTTCAATGAGGGGTAAATATGACCGGGACACTGGGAGAACTCCCCATCTCTTTTGGAATAGTGCCGTAGGACCTTTTACGTCCACCTGAGAGAGGTTTAACATCTCATCTGAAAGATGGCACCTCCGACAGTGCAGCGGAGCTCCCTCAATACTGCAATGAAGTGTAAACCTAGACTCGGTGCACACAAAAACATTGCTGTTTCAACACAAACTAGCACTAGTAACCAGCATTAAAAGGTATTTAAAGATGGTGTTGATTAAGTATTCCTTTTATCAATTCAATCAAATCTTCAATCACCACAGCAGTAGAGAGGTAGGCTTAGCTGTATTGAGTTAGTCATTTGAATCATCACAGTTGAGAGCTATTTTTTCATAAAAGCAGAGAATGCATTGAAATGCTTATAAACAATTGAATATTTATGACTTAATTCGCTACAAGCGAAACAATTTTGCAGCACAACTGCAGAATACATTTACTGTACAAGCTTCTTTTTGCTCGAAGTTGCCTGCTGCACCACAGTAATTATTCTTAAAGATCTGAAATAGACCATTCCAACCTGTACTTTTATAGGCATTCTGCAGCAAATGGTATGATTTCCTAAATATGTGAAATAAATGCAGAAAATGATGGAAATACTTACCAGGTCAGGCAACACCTGTGGAGAGAGAAACAAAGTTAACATTTCAGGTCGATGACCTGTCGCTAGAATTGTTTCAGGTTATCGACCTGAAACGTTAACTTTGTTTCTCTCTACATAGATGCTGCCTGTCCTGCTAAATATTTCTAGCATTTTCTGTTTTTATTTCAGATTTCCAGCATTTGCAGTATTTTGTTTTTTAGTTACTGTAAAATAAATGAACTGGCCTGAAAATAATTGAATGGGATACAACAGAAAATCACTTGTCAGTAATATGGGATCTGGGCTCTCAGAAACAGAAAACCTCAAGACCAGCAAAAGCCACACGGACATTTTTTGCTTTCACTGCCCCAGTGGTAATCTGGCAGGATGGATCACCCACCCGTTGGAGCACCCGCTTGATTTTCATTCCATTGAAAACAACAGAATGGAAATTGGACAGTGTCTGTAAAGGGTAGGTGATCCACTCCTCCATAGCTCCATTTAATCAGTTTTCCTGCTGTCCTTGCAGTTGTAATCAATGATGGATTTCTCTTCAAGATGCTTGTCCAATTTGAGCTTAGAGATCAAACCTACTTGTCCCTACAACCTCCCGTGGTAAGCTATTCCAAAAACTGACCATCTTCACAGTTAAGTAATGCTTTCTTACGTCTCACTTGAGTCTTCCCTTTTTCAGCTTATACGAATGCACTCTTGTTCTGCAATCCTGCACCAAATCAAACAGTCCTAACTGATCCTCTATATCCCTGAGTCTTATTAATTTGAATACCTTCACTATATTCATCCTCAGTTGTCTCCTCGCCAACAAGAAAAGTCCTAGTTCTGCAAATTTATACAGATGTTTTATCTCTGATTTCCTAATCAGCTCTACTCTGCGCCGTTTCAAGGTCAGTTACATCCTCCCTGTAGTAACGCTTCAGGAACTGCACACAATACTCCCACAAGTGCGAATTGATTCGCACGCTATATAGTGACAGCATAACCGCCTTTGATCGACATTCTATTCAAATATTTACACAACCTAACAATGTTCCCCGTAACTTTTTTTTGGATGCACAGGATTCACAGATTCGCGCATGTCTGAACTTTAACATTGCAAAAGCCAGTCCTGGGCAGTGCGGGAACGACAGAGAGCCGCGCAGCCGCACAGCTTATAGGGAACATTGCAACTTAACGTACCATTTGCTTTCTTGATACCAGCCAGATATTGGCTTGATGTTTTGAAAGATCAACCTAATATGACCCCAGATCCCTTTCCTGATCTGTCTGTGTTAGTATTTTCCAATCGAGTCCTGCAATTCCTCTGCTTATTTCACATCCCTTGTGACGTGAGAATAATGTGGTTATCAGGTAATCTCCCAAAATTGTTCATCTCTGTAAGCTATGGACAATATCAATAAGGTGAATTTAATAGATATTAATCAAAGGTTATTAGAAAATAAGTAAGAGGAAGATAGCCATGAGTACCTGAGTTACTAAAGAAGTCGTATTATGCTTCCCAGTAGCAGTTGTCTTTGGCTAGGATGGGTAAAAAGAACTGCGCAGCAACTCACAGTAAATGTGCAGATATGTCATGACTTGCATCCTGTTCCTGTACAGCTACAACACTGGCATCTACCTGACAAAGTGAAAAATTGCCCAAGTATGTCCTGTCCACAATAAACATGACAATTCCATCCCGGTCAATTACCGCCCCATCAGTCTACCCTCAATCATCAGCAAAGTGATGTAAGGTGTCTTCAACAGTGCTATCAAGCGGACCTTACTCACCGATGCTCAGTTTGAGTTCCACCAGGACCACTCGGCTCCAGACCTCACTACAGCCTTGGTCTAAACATGGACAAAAGAGCTGAATTCTAGAGGTGCGGTGAGAGTGACTGCCCTTGACATTAAGGCAGCATTTGACCAAGTGTGGCATCAAGGAGCCCTAGTAAAATTGAAGGCAATGGGAATAAGGGGGTAATCGCTCCGCTGGCTAGAGTCATATCTAGCACAAAGGAAGATGATTGTGGTTGTTGGAGGCCAATCATCTCAGCCCAAGGGCATCGCTGCAGGAGTTCCTCAGGGCATTGTCCTAGGCCCAACCATCTTCAGCTGCTTTATCAATAACCTTCCCTCCAGCATGAGCTCAGAAGTGGGTTGTTCGCTGATGATTGCATACTGTTTTCATTCACAGCTCCTCAGATAATGAAGCAGTCCATGCTCACATGCAGCAAGACCAAGATAACATTCAGGCTTGGGCTGATAAGTGGCAAGTAACATTCGCGCCACATAAGTGCCAGGCAATGACCATCTTCAACAAGAGAGAGTCTCGCCACATCCCCATGACATTCAACGGGATTATCATCGCCGAATCCCCCACCATCAACATCCTGGGGGTCACCATTGACCAGAAACTTAACTGGACCAGCCACATAAATACCATGGCAACAAGAGCAAGTCAGATGCTAGGTATTCTGCAGCGAGTGTCTCACCTCCTGATTCCCCAAAGCCTTTCCACCATCTACAAGGCACAAGTCAGTAGTGTGATAAAATACTCTCCACTTGCCTGAATGAGCGCAACAACACTCAAGAGGCTTGGCTGCAGTGTGTACCATCTACAAGATGCTGCAGCAACTGCCCCAAGGCTTCTTCGACAGCACTTCCCAAACCCGCGGCCTCTTCCACCTAGAAGGACAAGGGCAGCAGGCGCATGGGAACACCACACCTGCGAGTTCCCCTCCAAGTCACACACCATCCTGACTTAAAATTATATCGTTGTTCTTTCATCGTCGCCAGAACTCCCTCCCTAACAACACTGTGGGAGTACCTTCACTGCACGGACGGCAGCGGTTCAAGAAGGCAGCTCACCACCACCTTCTCAAGGGCAATTAGGGATGGGCAATAAATGCTGGCCTTGCCAGCGACATCCACATCCCATGAATAACTTTTTTTTAAAGATGGATGACAGTCCATTAGCAGTTTCAACAGAACAGGCACCTACTACTTCATATATGACAAACTCCCCAAACATACTCCGTCAATATTGCTCAGTCATATTGCTGCTCCCCCCATACATACTAATGGAGTCAGCAGGGCAGCCAAAGTAATCAGCTGGATGGAGCAGCAACAGGATCAGTTTGGAGGTTTGGGCTTGTTAGCTACATAAGAAATGGTAGATTAAAAACAGCAGAAGCAGTAGTTGGCATGGCAGAAATAGTGATTATCAGGGTTATTCATGTGTTCATGAAATTCAATTGAGAAAAAGTGAAAACACAAAACAGTGTAAATCATTTGCTTTCTATACAGTACATTGATCACGTCAAGAGGACGAGGCATATTTGCCAGGAGTGAGACATTTACAGGTCTGGCAAGGAATGGGATTGTCAGGAGGGGATGCTATGCGTATAATTCAACACATGGTAATTCGATATGCAGATAAGCGACACTTGACTATATTTATGTTTCAAGATTTAAAAACATTCATTATCAACAGTGATTTTATTTTCAATTACTTCTAACTTACACCACTCTATGTTATTTTTAACATCCTTGATCAAACTCTAGAATTAGGGTTTTGTTTCCACAAAAAAATTCCATGAAGGATTTCTGTATTATAAAATAGCAGGTCACTAGTTACACTACAAAAGTAGAAGAAATACATGGTGATGTCACTGTGTTTCTGTAATAAGCAGAGTGTTCTTATCGAGTAGGATAACCTGTAGAATGGATTCCTGGACTAAATGCACATTAAGCAACAAATGCATCTACTTTTACGGAAAAGTGGTTCTTTCCAGAACATGACTATATTTTGTTGTGACGCGGGTGCATTTAGAGCACAGATATTGTATATGGAGATCTTGAATGTCTAGTCTGTGTGCTAACATCCCACCCAGTAAAAGGCTGTTTATTAAGGTCACATCAAACACTTCTCACCCTGGACTGCAAGCAATTCAGTTCGTTAGTACGTGAAATTAATCATTTATTTCTTCTTCAATTTAACAGGTTAGAAGCATAAAATGATGGTGAGTTATTCAAAAGCTAGCTAAACAGATTTTTGAAGCTCATTAAGGTGAGAAATTGGATTACTAGGGAATAAATAATTAGGCATTCAGCAATCTTTACAGATATAGCATGTGGTAGATGTAGAGTAAAAATTCTTCTGTTCTGCTCCAACACTGGGGAAGATTTCCTCTCTTCACTGTAAGGTTCACAAAATTCTACAGACTCCCCCAAATCAAGAAGAGAAGAGATTTTTGGACTGTTTAAAAGAATAATGGGCCAAAAGGGGCTTAAAGTCAAAACCCCAGGATTTTGGCTATTTTAAAAAGGCATGTCCAGGCCTGTGGAAGGCTGCGACAAAGGAGTTGGGATGAGGCACTGTAAAACAAACAGTTTGAGTATTTGGCATAGGCCAGATTGTCTGGGAATGTTCTGGACCGTCTCAGTCATTCATACATAAAGACAATAGGCCTACGGAAGGACAGTCCCCGCCAAAATTACAGAATCATCAAGAATATGAATAATACAGTTCATGCCACTAATCAACAAAGGGGACCCTGGCCCCAGCAGGAGAAGACAATCGAACAACAGTTTAAACCACTCAGAGAAACATCCAAAACCATTTCACACACTTAAACCGATTTCGAAGCAATCCCGAAACTAGTGTAAAATCAATTAAATGTAGATGGGACCAAGTCGAAACTCAGTAAAGAATTTAAAACTATTAAAGTTAACGAGCCCGCCAAAATTAACAATGGGCCAGAGAAGATTTGGCGGCAGATAAGCAAAGCCTCAAATGGTATAATTGAAGCCTGCTTTTAAACAGAAAACAGTTCATCCAGCATCATCGAACATTCATCCTCATCATCACAGCAGTCGGAGAATCGGAGGCTTGAGGAAAGGAGAAAGGAATCGCGGCAACCAAGGGCCCCAAGAAACCAACAATTAACAATATTACCAACAACTAGGTAATATTGGGCCACCGCGACCAACAAGAAACCAACCTGGAAGAAACCGAAGATTCGCAAGTTTGTTTCCACTCTACAAGCTATCCTGACTTACCCCTGGGTAAGATTTGTTGAAAAAGACTCTAAACCCTATACCTAACCAAAGGAAATTGGGTACTTACCCGATAGATCCAATACACACCCGACGGCATCAGCGGACACGCGAAGACCGAAAAACCAACGCAGGTGAAGTCTTCCACCACGTCTGGGGTACGGCAGGCCCCAACCGCCACACCTAAAGAGAACCCCGAAATCGCGAACCTCTACAACTGTCAAGAAAGTCGTTTGGTGAGCATTTCCCTGGTCCTCTGGAATCCAACCTAGTTAGTGTAGTGGGATTGGGAGGGGTGAAGTATTTTGTCTATTGTCATTCTCCCTCGTATATTCCGAAGTGTTCCCCCTTTTAAAGTGATAAGATTATTGTATTGTATATTTTCCTGTCTCAAATTAAAATCCAAGTTCTTTTCACCAACTCAGTTGTCTGTTGCAATTTCATTACAACCCCCAAATAAGTCCAAAGTCTAGAACCAAGGGAGTGGGAGCGATTCAAACCGCTCAGCGAGTCAGAGGCAAAGCTGACCATACACACCACCCCTTACATCACTATTTGTGAAGTTGTAAACAAGAGTGTAAAAAATGCTATTATGATTTTACAACAAATAGCAAAAAAGAAATCAGCCCCAAATATGTTGTAACCCTATTCAAGAGAACACCCTTTACTGCACCAGCGTGAGTTTTTCTATTTCAGATACTACTTATACTTCTCCATTTTAGTGAGCTTGCCCAGTTTGAATGTTTTGTGCTGCCGATTTGCAGCCACTAAGCATAGCCTGCGCAGGTTCAAACACTTAAACCCTATACAGGTAAGAGAGATCATTCTAACCCCATCAGTCTACACTGGACTCAAAAATGAAGTGAGAACACAACATTCTAACCTGCGGCAACATCACGATTCAGTAAAACCAAAGTTTACATGTTACTCTAAATCTATATCTCTGATGTACTTACCAGTAAATATTTATACATTTTTTGTCTCAAGGCTATTAATCTCTTTTTTTGCCAATTGAATTATAATTTACTGGTCGGCAAGGTCAAAAGAAGTAGAATAATTACATTAATAATTCAAGTAGCCGTTTGGGTTCATGTGGTGCCTCACTTTTACCATTCGTGTTTAAATTCTAAATTCTCAGGGATTTTTTTCCCCTACGGATAAGAGTTAATCATATTATCATTCAGTTATAATAGCCCATTTTTTATTGTAAGAGAGTATTAAAAAATTGCAATATTAATCCAATGCCGAATTTGCTGTAGGGGAAGTCATGCTTGACAAATGTGCTCGAATTCTTTGAGAATGTAACATACAGGGTGGATAAAGGGGAACCAGTGGATGTAGTGTATTTGGACTTCCAAAAGGCATTTGACAAGGTTCCACACAAAAGATTACTGATCAAGATAAGAAATCACGGGATTGGGGGTAATATACTGGCATGGGTGGAAGATTGGCTATCTAACAGAAAACAAAGAGTTGGGATAAATGGTTCATTCTCGGGCTGGCAATCAGTAACTAGTGGTGTTCCGCAGGGGTCAGTGCTGGGACCCCAACTCTTTACAATCTAGATTAACGATTTGGAGGAAGGGACCGAGTGCAACATATCCAAGTTTGCCGACGATACAAAGATGGGAGGGAAAGCAGTGAGTGAGGAGGACATAAAAAACCTGCAAAAGGACATAGACAGGCTAAGTGAGTGGGCAGAGATTTGGCAGATGCAATATAATGTTGGAAAGTGTGAGGTTATGCACTTTGGCAGAAAAAATCAAAGAGCAAGTTATTATCTAAATGGAGAGAAACTGCAAAGCGCTACAGTACAAAGGGATCTGGGGGTTCTGGTGCATGAAACACAAAAAGTTAGTATGCAGGTGCAGCAGGTGATCAGGAAGGCCAATGGAATCTTGGCTTTTATTGCGAGGGGGATGGAGTATAAAAACAGGGAAGTCTTGCTGCAGTTATACAGGGTACTGGTGAGGCCACACCTGGAATACTGCGTGCAGTTTTGGTTTCCATATTTAAGAAAAGATATACTTGCTCTCGAGGCGGTTCAGAGAAGGTTCACTCAGTTGATTCCGGAGATGAGGGGGCTGACGTATGAGGAAAGGTTGAGTAGGTTGGGACTCTACTCATTGGAGTTCAGAAGAATGAGAGGCGATCTTATCGAAACATAAAAGATTGTGAGGGGGCTTGTTATCGGGTGGATGCGGTGAGGATGTTTCCACTGATGGGTGAGACTAGAACTAGGGGGCATAATCTAAGAATAAGGGGCTGCCCTTTCAAAACTGAGATGAGGAGAAACTTCTTCACTCAGAGGGTAGTAAATCTATGGAATTTGCTACCCCAGAGAGCTGCGGAAGCTGCAACATTAAATAAATTTAAAATGGAGATAGACAGTTTCCTAGCAGATAAGGGAATTAGGGGTTACGGGGAGAGGGCAGGGAAGTGGACGTGAGTCTAGATTCGGATCAGCCATGATCCTATTGAATGGCGGAGCAGGCCCGAGGGGCCGTATGGCCTACTCCTGCTCCTACTTCTTATGTTCAAATTCACAAACATTGATTTGAAATAACTTTCTATGTACCACATAGAATAAATTTAGTGAGAACGAGGTTTCTTCCCCCTCATAACATAAGAGAATGCATATGGAACATCTGTCCAACTGATACAACAAGCAGTAATCTCATTTTGGAGTTAAACTAACACTCACCTGGTGTGGTGTTAAAATCAAGAATGCAATTATGAGACTGCAGCAGGTTAGAATTACTGGACGATGAGGTGCTGCTTACAGGCAGTGCAGGTGCTATATTTCTAGACTGCTTCAGCCCTACTATGCGGTCATCCTGGGACTGACCAATACCAATATCACTGTAAGAAGCAATAGAAACACAAGTAAATAATGGATCAATGTTGCAAATCTTAAACCACAAATCTAATGTAAATAAAACATATCACATAGTATTTACAGCACAGAAACAGGCCATTTGGCACAACAGGTCCAAGCCGGTGTTTATGCTCCACACGAGCTTCCTCTCACCTTACTTCATCTCACCCTATCAACATATCCTTCTATTCCTTTCTTCCTCATGTACTTATCTAGCTTCCCCTTAAATTCATCAATGTTATTCGCTCAACTACTCCATGTGGTAGCAAGTTCCACATTCTAATCACCTCTGAATAACAAAGTTTAGATGTGGTGTGGAGATGCCGGAGTTGGACTGGGGTGGACAAATGTAAGAAGTCACACAACACCAGGTTATAGTCCAACAGCTTTATTTGAAATCACAAGCTTTCGGAGCGCTGCTCCTTCGTCAGGTGAAGTAGAGAAATGCATAAAGACACAGCTTATATAGTCAGAGAATAATGTCAGATGTTTACAGAAAGATTACCTGTAAACATCTGACATGATTCTCTGACTATATAAGCTGTGTCTTTATGCATTTCTCCACTTCACCTGACGAAGGAGCAGCGCTCCGAAAGCTTGTGATTTCAAATAAAGCTGTTGGACTATAACCTGGTGTTGTGTGACTTCTTACAAAAGTTTAGATGATTACAGGTACAACACCGGTAATCCGGCACCCTCGGGACCAGGCCGGTGCCGGACCACTGAAAATTCCGAACCACTGAAGGTGTCGAAAGTCACCACAAACACCGCCACCACCTGCTCCTCCTCTTCCTGCTGCTGCGCTTCCTGTGCCGCCGCCGACCCCGCCGCCCACGGGCTGCTCGGGCTTGGGCTCCATCGCTCCGCCGAGCCGTCGGTGATGCTGCGCAGTCCAGGCGCTGATCCTGACCCGGCGGCGGTCCCGGGACCCGAGCCGGACCCATCCCAGGGAGGTAATGTGACAGCAGGACCTTCCTCGTGCCGGACCACTGAAGGTGCCGGACCGTTGGGTGCCGGATTACCGGTGTTGTACCTGTATCTTATATTTCTGGCCCCTAGTTTTGGACTCCCCCACAAGTGGAAACATCTTCTCTACATCTACCCAATCAAACCCATCAGGTCACCTCTCAGCCTTCTCTAGAGAAAAGAGTCCCAAGACGGTTCAGTCTTTGCTGATAGTTATAACCTCTCAGTTCTTGTATCATCCTTGGAAATCATTATTGAACCTTCCTCAGTGCCTCTATACCCTTTTGGTAAATGGAGACCAGAACTGAGCACAGTACTCTAATTGTGATCTGACCAAGGTTCTACATAAGTTTAACATAACTTTCCTACTTTTGAATTCTATTCCTCTAGAAATGAACCAGAGGTTTGTTTAAATTTTTTATGGCAGGTATATCTGATTCTACTTCTTTTAAACTGTCAGCAACTTTTAATTCATACTTGCAAAGTCATTAGTAGCAGCACATTCATTCGTTTTTCCTGCATTGATACATCCACAATCTCTAATCTAAAGCACATATGGCAACTTTGTTTAAGTCCCAGTGTCTATCTCTCCCTTTGTATCTACAGTTAAGTTGTATTGTTTTAATTCCTAGATTTATGCAGTTTTCCCAGAAAAATGTGACAACTGGCTTCTGTGTTCCTAGACTAGCAAGATGAAAAACAATCAGCCAGACTTTCCACTGTCAAGACCTCTTCAGTGACCCTTGCTGAAATGGGCAGATGTGTGGACACCGGATAAGAACAATGATGTTCCGGCTAATAAACCACCTGTCACACTCTTTACGATAGCAAAATACTGCAGATGTTGGAAATCCGAAATAACAACAGAAAATGCTGGAAAAACTCAGCAGGTCAGGCAACATCCGTGGAGAGAGATTTGAGTTGACGTTTCGGGTTGGACCCTTCTTCAAAACTGGAAAGAAAAGAAACTAGATCGGAGGCAGGGCTGCGATCGGACAAAAGAATAAAAGAAACAAAAGAAGTAAAAGAGATTAGAAGCTAGACGAGATGGTAATAGGCTGGGATTAGGTGTAAAGTGTACTGGCAGGGCAAAAGATAGCTGCCAGGTGTGAGAGAGAAACAAAAGGAAAGGGGGGGTGGAAAAGGAGTGGAACAATTACAAGAGAAAATGAAATGGGGGCCGAGCTTATGATCTGAAATTGTTGAACTCGATATTGAGTCCGGAAGGCTGCAGACTGCCTAATCGGAAGATGAGGCGCTGTTCCTCGAGTTTACGTTGAGCTTCCGTGGAACAATACAAGAGGCCAAGGACGGTGAGGTCTGAGTGGGAATGGAGCGGTGAATTAAAATGACAGGCGACCGGAAGCTCGGGGTCACCCTTACGGACTGAACGGAGGTGTTCTGCAAAGTGGTCACCCAATCTGCGTTTGGTCTCCCCAATGTAGAGGAGACCGCATCGTGAGCAGCGAATACAGTATACTAGATTGCGAGAAGTACAAGTAAATCGCTGTTTCACCTGGAAGGGGTGTTTGGGGCCCTGGACAGTGGGAAGGGGGGAGGTATAGGGGCAGGTGTTACATCTCCTCCGCTTGCACGGGAAGGTGCCAGGCGAAGAGGAAGGGCTGTTTGGGGTGATAGAGGAGTGGACTAGGGTGTCTCGGAGGGAGCGGTCCCTGCGGAATGCTGAAAGGGGAGGGGAGGGGAAGATACGTTTGGTGGTGGGATCACTTTGGAGGTAGCGGAAATGCCGGAGGATGATCCGTTGAATGTGGAGGCTGGTGGGGTGAAAGGTGAGGACAAGGGGAACCCTATCGTGGTTCCGGGAGGGAGGGGCAGGGGTGAGGGCAGAAGTGCGGGAGATAGAACTGACACGGTCGAGGGCAGTGTCAACCACAGTAGAGGGGAATCCTCGGTTGCGGAAAAAGGAAGACATGTCTGAAGCACTGGTGTGGAAGGTGGCGTCGTCGGAGCAGATACGGCGGAGGCGGAGAAACTGGGAGAATGGAATAGAGTCCTTACAGGAAGCGGGGTGGGAGGAAGTGTAGTCCAGGTAGCTGTGGGAGTCAGTGGGCTTGTAGTAAATATTGGTCGATAACCTATCCCCAGAGATGGAGACGGAGAAGTCGAGGAAGGGAAGGGAAGAGTCCGAGATGGATCATGTGAAGGTGGGGGAAGGGTGGAAATTGGAGGCAAAGTGAATGAAATTGTCAAGTTCGGGGCGAGAGCAGGAAACGGCACCGATACAGTCATCAATGTATCGGAAAAAGAGTTGAGGGAGGGGACCCGAGTAGGACTGGAACAAAGATTGTTCCACATAGCCCACGAAAAGGCAGGCATAGCTAGGACCCATGCGGGTACCCATAGCAACACCTTTGATTTGGAGGAAATGAGTGGAGTTAAAGGAGAAGTTGTTCAATGTGAGAACAAGTTCAGCCAGGCGGAGGAGGGTCGTGGTGGATGGGGACTGGTCGGGCCTCTGTTCAAGGAAGAAGCGGAGTGCCCTCAGGCCATCCGGGTGGGGGATGGAGGTGTAGAGGGATTGTATGTCCATGGTGAAAAGGAAGCGGTTGGGGCCAGGAAACTGGAAACTGTTAAAGTGGCGGAGGGCGTCCGAAGAGTCGCGGATGTAGGTGGGAAGAGACTGGACAAGGGGAGAAAAGATAGAGTCAAGATAGGAAGAGATAAGTTCTGTAGGGCAAGAACAGGCTGAAACGATGGGTCTACCAGGGCAGTCCTGTTTGTGGATCTTGGGAAGGAGGTAGAAGCGGGCTGTGCGGGGTTGGGGAACTATGAGGTTGGTGGCAGCAGGGGGAAGATCTCCAGAGGAGATGAGGTCAGTGACAGTCTTGGAAACGGTGGTTTGATGTTCGGTAGTGGAGTCATGGTCCAGGTGGAGGTAGGAGGCGGTGTCGGAGAGTTGGCGTTCAGCTTCCGCTAGGTAGAGGTCAGTACGCCAAACAACAACAGCACCACCCTTGTCAGCGGGTTTAATGACAATGTCAGGGTTGGATCTAAGAGAATGGAGTGCTGCAAGTTCAGAGGGAGGTAGGTTGGAGTGAGTGAGGGGAGCAGAGAAATGGAGACGGCCGATGTCACGGCGGCAGTTAGCGATGAAAAGATCTAGAGAGGGTAAGAGGCCAGGGGGAGGGGTCCAGGTAGAACGGGAATTCTGCAAGCGGGAGAAAGGGTCAGTTGTGCGGGGGGAAGACTCCTGGCCAGTGAAGTGGGCACGGAGACGAAGGCGGCGGAAAAAGAGCTCAACATCGTGCCGAGCTCAAAATTCATTGAGGTGGGGGCGTAAGGGGATGAAGCTCAGGCCTTTGCTGAGGACTGATCGTTCAGGGTCAGAGAGTGGAAGGTCAGAGGGGATAGTGAAAACGCGGCAGGGGGTGGGATTGGGAGAAGGGGGGCCAGAGGAAAGTGAAGGGGAAGAAGGTTCCGGAGGGGCGTTGGTGTCCAAGAGTTGATGAAGCTTGCGATCCTTGACATCGGAAAGGAAGAAGAAAAGTTTTTTGTTGAAGCGTCGGATGAGTCGAAGGATGAAATGGAACTGTGGACCCGGACAGCTTTGAGATAGAGTGCGCCGGTGTTGCTGAAGAGAGAAGTCGAGTGTGTTCATGTGGCGCCGCATGGCGTTGAGCGTGGATCTCAGGATGCGGCGAGAGCAGTAGTTCGAGGAACGATGAATATCTTGGAGATATTTGTAATCCTGGGTGGATCCAAAGCACGAAGGGTGGAAGTTTAGTTGGAATCCACGTGGAGTAAGTCGGAACCGGAGACAGTTGCTGAGGAAAATGATGTGGCTGTGAAACCGAGTCTTGGCAGATACCTGATCAAACACGAGAAGGGAAACTGAAAGTAATGAAGATGAACAAGGTTGAAGAGCCAAACGGAGATCCCGTCGAAGAGAAGAGCAGAACTTCTTCAAGGTAGGCATTCCTAGAAGAGGTGTGGCAGTGAACCAAACACTAGTACGATAGCAAAATACTGCAGATGTAGGAAATCCGAAATAACAACAGAAAATGCTGGAAAAACTCAGCAGGTCAGGCAACTCTTTAGGCTGACACAAGAAGAATAGCCAATGTGAGGACCGATGACACTTTCAAAGAAGGAAGGGAGATGGAGGAGAAAATTGAGAAAATAAAGAAAGCAAAATATACAGGCAAACCCTGAAGTTCTACTGCATTCATTTAAAAATATTTTTCATTCATTTTGAACTTGGAAGAAATACGAGAGTTAGAAACATTTTCCAAAGCAAATCAATGTAGAACTTCAAAGGAAATACAATGATTGGTCCTGAAATTCCGTTCCCTACGGGTGTGTACGCAATGTGTACTCACCCGTAGGGCCAACGGAAGTGCCAGTTTTACGCATGCACTGCTCATGCGCTGGAAACTGGAACTTCCGTTCGAAGGAGAAAGGTCTTCACAGGTCAAACGCCTGCACCGGATAGGCAGCGCGTACAGCTGCAACTTCCGTTTTTTTCAGCAGTGCTTCAGTCCAGGTAAGTCTGAAACAGCTGCGCCTGGAAAAGCAGGCGCAAGGCCTGCTTTTAACAAGGTAAGAGGTGAAGAAAGTAAAAGTAAAAAAATGTTTCCAGAGATTTATCATTTTAAAATACTTTAAAGAAAGGTAAGTTTATTTTTAGCCCTGTTAAAATCTTCCCTAGATGCGGGTGAAGTGCCTGAGGATCGGAAAGTGGCAAATGTGACACCATTGTTCAAGAAAGGGTGTAAGGACAATCCTAGTAACTACAGGCCAGTCAGTTTAATATCAGTGGTGAGTAAAGTTTTAGAAACAATAATCAAGGAAAAGATAATGGGCACTTGGATAGGTTTCAGCTAATTAAGGAGAGCCAACATGGATATGTAAAAGGCAGATCATGTTTGACTAATCAAATTAAATTTTTTGATGAAGTAACAGGTAGGATTGATGAAGGGAATGCAATGGATGTTGTCCACATGGATTTTAGGAAGGCATTTGACAAGGTATCACATAGAAGGCTGGTTAACAAAATTGAGGCTCATTGAATAGGTGGGTCAGTGGCAGCTTGAATAAGGAATTGGCTTAAGGACAGAAAACAGCGAGTTGTGGTAAATGGCTGTTTTCCAGACAGGAGGATGGTAGACAGTGGTGTTCCCAAAGGGTCAGTGCTGCGGCCACTGCTTTTTTTGATATATATAAATGACATGGATATTGGAATACAGAGTAGAATTTCTAAATTTGCCGATGACACCAAACTTGGGGGTGTGGCAAACAGTGAGGATGATACCAATCGACTGCAACAGGACATAGAAAGGCTAGCAGAATGGGCAGACAAGTGGCAGATGGAATTTAATACAGAGAAGTGTGAGGTGATGCATTTTGGCAGAAGGAACAGGGAGAGGCTATATACACTTAATGGCACAGTTTTAAAGAGTGTGCAGGGACAGAGGGACCTGCGAGTTAATGTGCATAGGACCCTGAAGGTGGCAGGACATATTGAGAGAGTGGTTAGCAAAGCATATGGGCTTCATAAATTGAGGTAATGAGTACAAAAGTAGAGAAGTTATGCGGAACCTTTATAAAGCGCTGGTTAGGCCACAACTGGAGTGTTGCATCCAGTTCTGGTCATCACCCTTTAGGAAGGATGTGAAGAGCCCTTGAGAGGGTGAAGAGGAGATTTACCAGAATGGTTCCGGGCATGGGGGATCTTAGCTACAAGGACAGGTTGGAGAAGCTGGATTTGTTTTCATTAGAGATTGAGGGATGATTTGATAGAGGTGTACAAGATTATGATGGGTTTGGATAGGCTAGACGGGGAAAGGCTGTTCCCACTAGTTGATGTTACAAGGACTAGGGGACACAGATTTAAGGTTTTGGGCAAGAGATACAGGAGGGACGTGAGGGAAAACTTTTTTACATAGCGAGGATCTGGAACTCACTGCCGACGGAAGTAGTGGAAGCGGAGACACTCAGGCCTAGAAATTCAGTGGGCTGTGCCACCAGTTTGCGCCCAAAGAGGCCACTCAGAGGCTTTAGCGCCACTGGCCACACCTCCCGCGATATTTAGCAGGGCGCTAATGGCGGCGTTAGCCTGTAGCGCTGCGCCGCCACCGATGACGTCATCGGTGTGCGCAGCACCCCGCTCCCGCCCCGATGAACATATTTGGTCGCGCCCGCCTCTTTAACGCCGGTCGCAAATCGCGACCGGTTCACAGGGCCTACCTGTGGCGGTAGTGGCGCTAGTTAAGGTGGAGGTGCGGCCGGCCGCTTTTTCGGCGGCCGCCTGCCAGCACCTCCGTCCCCGGCCTCCTAAACCTCCCCCCCCCGCGGCATTGCCGGCTGTTTCCCGAGAGCCCGGCACTTCTCCTTGGTGCCAGGCTCATTTGCCGGCACTCGCGATCGGGGATCGCGCTGTTGCAGGCACCTCCCCCTTAACAGTGGGAGGAAGGCCTGCAGTACCGCAGCATGCCGTGCCGCAGCGTGTGGCGCTGCGGCCCTTAGCGCGCCGATATTCAGGGTGAGCGCCCCAAGCGGGGTGCGGGGAGCCTCGAGTAGCGGCCCGCTTCCGTTTGGGGCGCAGAAACTGAATATCGGGATGGCGCAAGTGGCTCCGCTCGCAGCGGTAATTCCGGCGCCCAGGCGAGCTTGGCGCCCCAAACGGCGCCCAACTGAATTTTTAGCCCTCAATGTTTTCAAGGGGAGACTGGATAGGCACTTGAGGGAAATAAACTTGCAGGGCTATGGGGATAGAGCGGGGGAATGGGACTGACTGGATTGCTCTACAGAGAGCCGGCACGGACTCGATGTGCCGTTATGACTCTGTGACATGAGATAACAACCTCACATGGAGCTACTTCACCTCAGGCCACCATATATTTAAGAAAGGAGTGAAGCTCAATGTTAAAGCTCAATGGCAACTAACATTAGCTGTAAGCGCAGCTGTGCCAATCTAATAAGCTTTTTTGTGGTGTCGCTTTCAGAAGCAAAGCACCCTCGCCATATAGTGACCATCATATGCTTATATAGTGTAGTATCTGAGAACACTGCTTTGTGGTGATGTGTACTATGCAAGAGAAAAAATAAATAAATACTGGACCAAGACTTTAAAAGATAAATTTAAAATTGAAATGAAGGTCACATACACATTGTATAAATGTAATACTGCATATTTGTTCTTGTGACAAAGACCTGTACAATTCATTATGAGTTGTGTTCGCCTTCATTCATAAAGAATTGTGTTCAGTAGCAACTTGTGCATAGTGCTTCCATAAATAATCTGCTTTTTGTTCACCCTGGAATTAAGGATGAGTAAATGATACTTAAGAAAAAGGATCTATGATCGATTGTATTTTGAGGGAATTTTATGTGAACATCTCCATAGCATAATAACCTAATAATTGCTAGGTGAGCTCAGCTTTTCTCAGTGCTGAAATCTCTTAATTAGTGTGATTATTATATAAGCAGCCAAATTATTCACAAGATTAGCTTCATAAGCTTAAAGGACAATGTTTTGTCCTCTTGTCTCTGTATGTAGGGACTTGCCTTTGCTTTCAACCTGTTAGCATAAATTTTCAAAAATTCCCATTGAAAATGCTTGGACTATTCTAGTAGTGATCTCACTGTTCTCAAATGACACAGAGGCCAATACAGTTTTACAAGGGTGTCACCTTTACAAAATAATGACACCTGATTAAATTAATATGTTGAGTGTAAATGTTAAATTTTAAGTGTGAATTATATGAAAATTTGTGAGCAGTTTAGTGATGATACTATGAACATTTGTTATATTTAACACCTCTGCTTATAGGTGTAGGAAATGCAATTTAATTATTTCTATTATGAAATTTTAAACTGCATCATTATTTGTATATATCTTAGTTTTGTTTTGTATTAGCATGGCACCAAAGTACTTTAGTATGGTACCAAATGCTGCAGCCTTATCCATTTGAAAATGTTCATTTTCTCTCCTTCATGGTATATTGTGCCACCCACCATGAAAATATAAATGGATCACTGTTAGCGGATTTTCCCGTAGTAACTGTCGTAATAAAGGGTTGTTAGTCCAGCAACAATAACTCTGCTTAGCTTTTAGCCCGAGTAGTTTTATAATCAACAAGCTTTATTTGCATTGACTAATAAGAGTATTAGGTTTTCTATAACTGTTCTACAATATTATATTAAATGGACAAGGTGACATGCAAATAATATAAACTGGTTCCCAGGCCTGGAGTAATCACGTTTGGCTCTCTAGGCTGCCTGCATTGCTGTGGCTTCCGACTGACCCTGAGAGTGCTCCAAACCCCAAGAGAACAACAGATTTTGGTTCCTAAGGCCTCAAGCGACCAGCTCCAGCCCTCCAGGCTCCTGACCACCCCGATAATGCTCTGCTCGTGGAGGGTGGGAGGAGCAGGTCGGAGGGAGACAGGTTCTATTCTTATACTATCGGATACCTTGGGCTGTGCCTACGTACAACATAATATGTAGGTGCACGTTTGCAGAGGCCGCATATTTAGGTGTTTACCCCACTTCTAATCTTTTCGGCCTCCAATTCTGTTCCACAAGTTTTGTTTATTGTACTTTTAAGTATGTAGGCCAATCTTTATCCTTTACTGTGGTATATGGTGTCTTGGCCATTTCTTGACCTGGGTGTTTATTATTCTGTCTACTTTCCAAACGGTCTTTGGTCATACATTAGCTAGAGAGCTAAAAATGCTAACCAAAGCTTGCTGGGATACTTCGACTATTTTAAGATATTCTAACAATCACCAAATTCATCTTCATGGGCCCTACCAATTGCTGTATGAGTCTAGCTGGGAATGGGTGATGAGGTTGTGAATCATACAAATTAATTTATTTTTCTTTCCTCTCATTAGATATCTTTGCACTTCTGCCAACCTAGAAAACCAGCAAAAGCTGGCCATCAGTTTCAAAAAAAATGATGTTGTCTCGGAAAAGCTGACAATTCAAGAACAGCCCCTGATTATAGGGAATCAAGTCTGAAAACAAGTAATTGTACTGAAATTGCAATGGGACACTTGCTTTTTGTAACTTAAGCTGCAGATGAAAAGTTTCATCACTTCTAGTGCACAGAAAAAATATAATTCCATGGAAATGTATTTTGCAACAGTGGTGAAATTGGACATTGCGGAAAGCATTTGCAAGTGCTGAAGGTGTAAGATTTATTTTCTGCAGGGAATCTAGGGGCGTGCCACCTCTGGAAAAATTTGATTTTTCACACTTTTTTTGATGCACTATCAAAAATTTTGGAGTACACTTTGCGCTAAAAATAACTTATCCTGTAAGGGTTAAGGATATTTTAAATATGAAATTAAAACAGCAGTTACAAGTGATGTATAACCATCAAAAATTATGCATTGAGTGGAGGACTTAAAAGCTGGCTGACAGAAACACTACATATGAGACAGGGTTATTTGGTAATCTCAAAGTAAAGGATCCTCTGGGGAAGAGTAATCATAATATCATAGAATTTCACATTGAGTTTGAGAGTGAAATACTTCAGTCCGAAACGAGAGTCTTAAACTTAAATAAAGCCAATTACATAGGTATGAGGGGCGAGTTGGCTAAGATAGATTGGAAAATTAGATCAAAAGGTATGAAGGTAGATAAGCAGTGGAAAACATTTAAACATCAACATTCTCAATGAAAATACATTCCATTGAGAAGTAAAAACTCCACGGGAAAAGTACTTCATCCGTGGCTAACTGAAGAAGTTAAGGATAGTATTAGATTATAAGAAGAGGCTTATAATATTGCGAAGAATAGTAGTAAGCCTGAGGATTGGGAGAGCTTTAGAAACCAACAAAGGATGACCAAAAAATTGATAAAAAGGGAGAAAATAGATTATGAGAGTAAACTAGCAAGAAATATAAAAGCAGATTGTAACAGCTTCTACAAGTATGTAAAAAGGAAGAGAGTATCAAAAGTAAATGTTAGTCCCTCAGACACTGAGACCGATGAAATTATAATGGAGAATAAAGAAATGGCAGAGAATTTAAACAAATATTTTGTATCTGTCTTCAGAGTAGAAGACACAAAAAGCATACCAAAAATAGTGGGGAACCAAGGGGCTAATGGGAATGAGGAACTTAAACTAATATCTGTTGGGGAAAAGTACTTGAGAAACTAATGGGACTAAAAGCCGACAAATCCCCTGGACCAGATGGCCTACATCCTAGGGTTCTAAAGAGGTAGCTGCAGAAATAGTGGATGCATTGGTTGTGATCTTCCAAAATTCCCTTGACTCTAGAACAGTCCCAGCAGATTGGAAGGTAGCAAATATAACCCTGCTATTCAAGAAAGGAGGAAGAGAGAAAACAGGGAACTACAGGCCAGTTAGCCTGACATCAGTCGTCAGGAAAATGCTGGAATCCATTATTAAGGAAGTAGTAACAAGGCATTTAGAAAATCATAATATGATTAGGCAGAGTCAACACGGATTTATGAAAGGGAAATTGTGTTTAACAAATTTTTTTGAGAATGTAACTAACAAGGTAGATAAAGGGGAATCAGTGGTTGTAGTACATTTGGATTTCCAAAAGGCACTTGATAAGGTGCCACATAAAAGGTTGCTAAAAGGATAAATCTTCATTTAGAAAGACACAGATTAATCAAGGATAGTCAGCACGGATTTGTTAAGGGAAGGTCGTGTCTGACAAATTTGATTGAATTTTTTGAGGCGGTAACAAGGAGGGTAGATGAGGGTAGTGCATTTGATGTAGTGTATATGGACTTTAGCAAGGCTTTTGATAAGGTTCCACATGGCAGACTGGTCACGAAGTTAAAAGCCCATGGGATCCAGGGCAAAGTGTCAAGTTGGATTCAAAACTGGCTCAGAGTCAGGAAGCAGAGGGTAATGGCTGATGGGTGTTTTAGTGACTATAAGGCTGTTTCCAGTGGGGTTCCACAGGGCTCAGTACTAGATCCCTTGCTTTTTGTGGTATATGTCAATGATCTAGACTTGAATATAGGGGGTATGATTAATAAGTTTGCAGATGATACTAAAATCGGCTGTGTGGTTGATACTGAAGAAGGAAGCTGTAGACTGCAGGAAGATATCAATAAATTGGTCAGGTGGGCAGAACAGTGGCAAATGGAATTCAATCCGGAGAAGTGTGAGGTAATGCATTTGGGGAGGGCTAACAAGGAAAGGGAATACACATTTAAATGGTAGGACACTGAGTAGTGTAGAGGAACAAAGGGACCTTGGAGTGCATGTCCACAGATCGCTGAAGGTAGCAGACCAGGTAGATAAGGTGGTTAAGAAGGCATACGGAATGCTTGCCTTTATTAGCTGTGACATAGAATACAAGAGCAGGGGGGATATGCTTCAACTGTATAAAACACTAGTTAGGCCTCAGCTAGAGTACGGCGTGCAGTTCTGGTCACCACATTTCAGGAAAGATGTGATTGCACTAGAGAAGGTACAAAGGAGATTTACAAGGATGTTGCCGGAAGTAGAGAATCTAGCTATGAGGAAAGACTGGATAGGCTGGGTTTGTTTCCCTTGGAACAGAGGAGGCTGAGGGGAGACCTTATTGAGGTGTATAAAATTATGAGGGGCCTAGATAAAGTGGATAGAAAGGACCTATTTCCCTTAACAGAGGGGTCAAAAACCAGGGGGCACAGATTTAAAGTAATTGGTGGAAAGTTTAGAGGGGGGTGAAGGGGAAATTTCTTCACCCAGAGGGCTTTGGGGGTCTGGAACTCACTGCCTGAAAGGTTGGTAGAGGCAGAAACCCTAACCACATTTAAAAATACTTGGATGTGCACTTGGGATGCTGTAACCTGCAGGGCTATGGACCAAGAGCTGGGAAGTGTGGTTAGGCTAGATAGCTCTTTGTTGGCCAGTACGGACACGATGGGCCGAAATGGCCTCCTTCCATGCTGCAACTTTCTATGATTTCTATGAAATAAAAGTGAAAGCAAGTATACCCCAACAGTGAGCCTCTTACAGAGTGAAGGAACAGAGCGATCGAGGAGTGCAGATATACAGAGCTCCAACGATGGGGAAACTGGCGATAAAAAGACAAAAGGGATATTGAGCTTTATATAGAATTTGCTGATTATCTAATGTAAAATTTGTACAAGAGATTGGTTAGGCCCACAGTTGGAACATTGCGTGCAGTTTTGGACACCCCACTACAGGAAGTATATTAGAGCCAAGGAAAGGATAGGATTATTTCAATAGAGGAGGAAGTTAGAAGACATTTTTGCCACATAGCGGGTTATTACAACGTGGAATAATTTACCCCAAGTGACTATTATGGCAGAGTCAATAAGGTCATTTAAAAGCAAATTGAATAAGTTTTGAAAATATAAAAGAATATGGGGAAAGGGCAGTGAAATCGACAGACAGCTGCAGTGAAAAGCTAGCATGATTGGTCTAATTGTCACTTTCTGTGCTGCAAATTCCATGATTCTATTAACTCCTTGATATATTGCTGAAAGATCAATATTTGGAAATAATTCCACTGGACCATCTCAACCTTACTAATAACCTATTTATTTCACCAGAGAAAGACCTTAGTCATTCATGAATTATCAATTATCAGGTCTTGCTAACTTGTGGAACAGTCAGAGTATTTTACGGTTGCCATTATGTAGCCTCAACTTATTGCAAATTACACAGTGCTTATGAAAACATTTATGAATCAGTCATTTTCACTGACATTCACAGCAAAAAACATCCACTTACTTGTAAGGTTTTTGCGGAAGAATGCGGATTTGAGTCTTGTCCAGTTTTTTCTTCAATTTGTTCCGTCCTGCCACTGTGTTTGCCTTTGCCTTCTTATTTGTTTTATCAAACCCAATCACCTGTTCAGCAAGATGTGGAATGGAATAATGGCTGCCTTTCTTGTCACCAATTTTAGGGAAGTGTGGAGAACCATTTCTCTTCTCTTCTGCAAGTCTGGACAGAAGTTCTTTAAATACTGTGTAAAAGGCATAACATTGAATTAACCAAAGAAGTTTTCTGATCACTGATGATTTTTTTGATTTTATAACCAAAGAGGTTTCTGCTACAACACAGATTTCAGGGGGGAAATCTGTACAATGCTATATTCGGAACTCATACAAGAACCATAGAATTTATATGGCCAGTACAATCAATAGCTGACAGGTGCAATGCACATCATTGACATTGAAGCTGAAGAGACTTGAAGCTCAATTTATTACACGTGCTCTGGTGCAAAGCACAATATAATAATTGAATGGAAAACAGAGTATGAGTTAGGTGGTCTCACTCACTGCATTCAACAACTTCTTATGCATTATCCTTCTATAATGAGTGAAATTCCTCAGATAATGAAGCAATCCGTGGCCACATCCAGCAATACCTGGACAATATCCAGGCTTGGGCTGATAAGTGGCAAGTAACATTCATGCCACACAAGTGCCAGGCAATGACCATCTCCAATAAGAGATGGTCTAACCACTACCCTGTGACATTCAATGGCATTACCCCCACCATCAACAACTTGGGGATCCCCCTTGAAAAGAAACTTAACTGGACCATCCACATACTGAGGCTACAGGAGCAGGTCAGTGTAATGATCAATAACATGTCATCCTATAGTGGACACTAGGTGGAGCCGTAGAGCTGTGTAGAACTGTATATAGCTGTATGTATAAGACTACACTACCCAGCTGTATATATATTAAGACTACATTACCCATGAGGCACTAGGCTACCCACAAGGCAACAGTCAAGATGGAAGCCTCTACAGATACTGTACCTAGTCCACATGGGCTCAATAAAAGTGTCTAGCAAAAGCTCGCTGTGTTCATAATAAGAATGTCTATTTATTAATGAACATAAGAGTCAGAGGCTGGGTATTCTGCGGCAAGTGACTCACCCCGTGACGACCCAAAGCCTTTCCACCACCTACAAGGCATAAGTCAGGAATCTGATGGAATACTCTCCACTTGCCTGGGTGAGTGCAGCGGCAACAACACTCAAGAAGCTCGACACCATCCAGGACAAAGCAGCCTGCTTGATTGGCACCCCATCCACCACGTTAAACATTCACTCCCCCCACCACCAGCACTACCAGGCTACAGTGTGGACCATCTACAAGATGCACAGCAGCAACTCGCCAAGGCTTCTTCGACAGCAGCTCCCAAACCCGTGCCATCTCGCATCTAGAAGGACAAGGGCAGCAGACGCATGGGAACACCGCCCCTTCCAAGTCACATCCTGACTTGGAAATATATCATCGTTCCTTCATCGTCGCTGGATCAAAATCCTGGAACTCCCTCCTCAACAGCCCTGTGGGAACACCTTCACCACATGGACTGCAGCGGTTCAAGGTGGCTCAAGGACAATTAGATGGGCAATAAATGCTGGCCTTTCCAGCGACGCCCACATCCTGAGAATGAATACAAAAAGATGAACCAACAGGGTGTGAGTGATGGGTTTTTCTGTGGTATAGACTTCTTGGAACTGGATCAAGATGGCCTAAATTCATTTTGTGTAGGCCCCTTACATTCAGCAGTAACGACTCAGTCCGTCAGTCCAGCGTGGATTTTAATCCTGGTCCTAGAAGTGGAATGATTATGTGCTACATTAATGCAGCATCCAGTCCAGACATTGCTGAACAATCCCTGAGGCCGTTCCTTATCAATGCACTGCAAACACAGCAACCGAAGTGCGACTGTGCGGAGGCTTTTTGGATGCACTACAATCATTACTAAACAAAGCTTTGGTATCAGGGTACAACTGATTTATAAACAGTTGCTAAATATTAAAATTATTCAACAGCCAAACACAGGCTAAACCACAGGGAAGGAAGATTGGACAAAAAAATCTTAACTGGGTCTTCTAGAGCAACAACTGAAGGGGACTGGTTATCCACTGAGCCTCAGAGAGACTAGGAAACGAGGCAGGAAATAAATACTTCTTTAATTTACAATATCTGCAATAGCCCAGAATATCACTTCACACCACTGCATCATTATTTCAGTCAACCATATATCTTTGCTGGTCTTAAGAAATGCAGCTACTGTGAAAATAATGTATATTAAAAAAAACTGTTCATGTAAATTGCATCTATGAAATTATAGCTGTATATAAAAACCTACCAAACAAGTTTGTTTTCACAGTGATAGACAAATGAATGTTGTTCCTAAGAATTTCCAAGGCTTTAGGTAGCTGAATATTCTTAAAGTTTTGTCCATTGACTTCCAGTATCTGAAAAACAAGGTCGCCTTTACTCTTGATTGGCGTCAAATGTGTAATTAAATTTCAAAAGACTGTCATACAAGCTAACATTGCCATTCCTGCGTTCCATTTTCTCCTTCAGAACTGTTATAGGTCAGCGAGAAAATCCCAAAAGCATAATTCTAAAAACATTGGCCCAGACATTCCGATCCCTACAGGTGGGTACACGCTGTATACCCACCCGTAGGGACATCGGAAATGCCTGTTTCAGGCATGCAGACTGCTCTCGACAGATCGGACGCCTGCCCTGGAGGAGGGCCTCTGCGGGCAAATCGTTTTCTGGAGCCCCTCTGCCCGCAGATAACCTTTAGAATTCTTACGCCTGGTAAAAGCAGGCGTAAGGCCTCATTTTACCAGGATAAGAGATGAAAATATATATATTTTTTAATTTCAGTGATTTATCATTTAAAAATACTTTTAAAAAAGTTAAATTTATTTTTAGCCCTGTAAAAAACTTTAATTATTTGTTTAAAATATTTAATTTATTGTAATTTCAATTAATTTTAAAAATGTGCTTTAAAAAAATGTATTTAATGTTTTGAAGTGTTTTTGGGGTGATCTCCATTGATATATTTGACAGGTCTCTCTGTCAAGTGTATGAAGGCAGATTCCCTTCTTTGATTGTCTCCCCATGGCCCACGTGATCCCAGGGACACTTGCGAACCACATGCACCCCTGGGATACGTAGGCCCTGCACACTTGGAGTTCGAGAGGCCCAGCATTGGAACTATACAAACCTCGGGAGCCCTCAGGTAAGTGCATAGATTTTTTCCAGATCGGAGGCTTCCGCACGCGGGAAGCCTCCAATCGGAAAATAGGGCCCATTGGCTCCTCAAGAAGGTAATAAAGACTGACCCTAACTTAAAATGTATCATAAAGAGAGGACAAGTCATAGCTCACCATGCAATACAATGAATAACTTCACAAGTGAAGCTTATTGTAGCTGTTACTTTATGGGAACAAAATTCTTCTAGTTGATTAGTGAAAAAGTCAGTATGAAGGTGGTGACAGAATTACATCAAATGGTCGGCTACGTGATATATTCTCTTCATAATACTTCTTGTATGTTTCCAAACACAACATGCTTCAATTAGTGCTTTTTCAATTTTGTCACCCAAGAAAGTCTGATTTATGATGTCACTTTGTGATTGTGATGGTTGTACTTACAAAAATATCATTCTAAACACCACTACTGCTAGAAACAGAAGATAAAATCAACAATGAATTTCCAGCTTTCATTTCATGAGTGCAGGGACATAGGGCCGACTGATCTAAATCAGTTTTAAATGGTTAGGAATTGGTACTAATGGTGCCAGACTGGGATTGTGCTAATAGCACTCAAGTTTCATAGATCCACATTTGCATAATTATTCACAGATTCCAATGCAGATTTTGGGCAGGTGCATGGAGCATTCTAGGAAGCAGAAAACTGCATGCAAATGAATTTTAAAGGAACAGGACAATTCAAGGTAAATGTCACAATAGGGAGACAAAATTCTGAAAGGCTTTAGAAAGGCTCAAAAATATCTCAATACCAACTTGTATTTATATAGTGCCTTTCACATAATAAAACGTCCCAAGGCACTTCACCGGAGCGTTATAAAACAAAATTGGACACCGAGCCATATAAGAGCATATTAGGGCAGATGACCAAAAGCTTGGTCAAAAAAGTAGGTTTTAAGGAGCATCTTAAAGGAGGAAAGAGTGGTAGAGAGCCAGAGAGATTTAGGGAGGGAATTCCAGAGTTTAGGGCCTAGGCAGCTGAAGGCACAGCTACCAATAGTTGAGTGGTTAAAATCGGGGATGCTCAAGAGGCCAGAATTAGAGGAACACAGATCTCTCGGAGGGTTGTGGGGCTGAAAGAGATTACAGAGATAGGGAGTGGCAAGGCCATGGAGGGATTTGGAAACAAGGAGGAGAATTGTAAAATCGAGGCCATCCGATCTTGAAATGATTTCAACCCATTAAGAGACTTTTGCCAAGACTTAACCAACAGAAGATTAAGAAATGACAGGGAAAATTGAAAGGAAAAGAAACCCCATACACAGGCAGGAATCTGCAGGCAAGTGAAAGAGCAGCCAACACCCAACTCTCTGTTTAATGGCTGCTAATTGGAAATAGCACTGCATAAGATGGTAGGAAGGAAGGATTGCCTACTGTGCCACTCCACAGCAGCATCCTTTAAAGTTCATATTGCAGCATGCCTGAAAGGTGTTAGAGGTAAGTTTGAAGTCGCACCAGACTGGCACTAATGGCTGCGCCAATCTTTTGCTGCATCTTGGAGGATGTAGCTGCATAGGTGGGTGAGCACAGATCATCGTTTGTGCAGACTTTCCTTCTTTGCATCACTTCAGTGGTTTTCCTCCATTAGTACCAGTAATGGTACTGGGGGAAACAAAATAGAATAAATGGCACAAAGACTTATGACAAGCTAAGTGCCAAAAAGGAAAATAAAACAGGCCAGAAACGGTCTAAAAACTGCTGAATGAATTCTTTTACTGGCTCTTTCTACTTATTTTCCTGTGCAATTCAGTTCCCTAGGAACTGTGGATGTCTATTTATATAAACAAAATTTGGAAGTGCCATGCACCCAGTGTGAAGGCTTTAAAAAGACATGGGAGGCATTATTATACCACCCACTGCCTGGCCATGCACGCCACATGCAAAAGGGGCAGAGGCCCAGCATTGCAGATCTCTGAGCCTTTTTCTGTGCCATAGCCCTGAGAACTGGTGCACAAAGGAAGTTGACCAGATGAAAATCGACCCTCAAGAGATAGTAGGCCTTTTCATAAATAAAACAAAGATTTTCTTTTTCAAATCAGTGGTCTCCCAATCTTTCTCAATGCCAGCAACCAAAAAGTCCCAAAATTTGCCAGACCTTCAACCATTTGTATCCTCCTGGGCATTTGCCCTGGCATTTATTCTTTTGTAAATGACCTTTAGTAAATGAAGACTTGACATGGCGTGCAGGAGCCTATAGTCGATGCTGACACCTTTCTGATAGGGAAACATATACAGGAAACATTCGATTAACCGGCACCTAAATAACCGGAAATGTCGGTTAACCGGCAAAATTCAGGAGTAGGTTCAGGTAACTTTTATTACTTGCCTTCCTCCATGTGTTGCTGTGCAAAGGTGTGGCTGCAGCTGTTGCTAAGCTACAGAGACACTTGCAACTTGTGGCCATTGTTTTGAACCTGTTGAAGCAACAGGGTTTGTTGCTTTATACGGAGTTCTCAGCTCCGTATCTTTTACTATAGCTTTCGGTTATCCGGAATTTTTGATGAACCAGCACCACGTCAGTCCCGTCCGTGCCGGATAAAAAAAGTTTCCTGTATTGATAAGTGAATGGTCAGCTTGAAGGGATAATTACTAGTCATACCCCGGAGCAGGCATATTCCTCGGATATTCACTTTCAACTAAAGTTTGTGCTTGCCAAATCCTAAAGACGCTTAATTGGGTCTAAAGGTCCGGACTATCTCTCCCTAAAGGAACAACCTGAAAATGTTACCGTCCTGACACTTTTAATAAGTTTAGCTAGACTGTAACGTTCCAGATATTATGAGGGTCTGGAAAACTCCCCCAGAATTCTGTAACTCCTCACCAAAGAGTGTACAGAGATTGAGTTCACGAGTTTGATACAGAAGTATTATATGAGACAATTCTAAAAATATATAGATTTATTAAAGAACCGACATGTAATTTACAGTTGGTGAATCAATCGCAACATTAACAGTTCCAAAAAGAGAAAGCTTTACAATCTTATCAGAGATCCTTACTCTCAGATCTTAATTTTGCTACAGCTTTGTAGTTCTTCGTTTTATTCAGGATATCCACCAAAATCAAATACAGTACCTTTGATCCCCAAGGTACAAAGAGTTGTAGACTTACAGAGCCTGCCTCTGAAGTCGAAAATCACTTTGCCCCTTTACAGCGAGTCTACTATCCCATTTGAGAGTTCAATATTTATACCCTTTTCCAGTGGTATTTCCTTTAAGGTTTTCTGCTGATGTAAGCTAATTATCTTTAGTCATTTTTCTGCTGACTTCTGCAATTCTTAGCCACCTCAGCTGGTAGCAATACAGAATCATGTCTCTTCTCTAGGTGTTGTAAGTTTACCATAAAAAACGGTGTAACAGCAGGTGCGTTTTATTTGATGTCATTTTTACTAAGGCAGATGTTTGTGCTTCTTTACGAAGTGTAAATTAGAACACCTTGTACAGGGTGAACCATTGTTTGTTTCCAAAGATTCAGACTGTCAGGACCCTTTAACCTTCTGTTGCAATAAGGTTATTGATTCAGTGTCAACAACTGTCTTATCTCTATAGCCAGAATGCTATCACAGCTTTTCCATAGTTAAGGTTTCTAGATTTCCAAACCCAGTTTGTCATGTTTTAATAAGGCCAGAATTCTTTCATCGAATGGTGTATTTTTCTGAATAGGTTTTGTGGCTTATTCCTTCACAAGCTCACCACACCATCCCTGGAGAAAATGATAACAAGGGATGACGTCTTTCAAATCTCATACTTACAGTTAGCAGGAGCACAGAAACTTGTGGTAAAATTATGCTTGGGTATCAATGGGCTGTCACAGTTATCTTATAGACTGATGCATATTCCAGTAATTCTGGTTATCAATGGAATATTTCATTCTGCATCAGAAAAGCTCAGAGCTCCAGGCAACAAGGTCTGAGAGACTATTCAACAGTCAACAGCAATGAGGTGTGAAGTTTTGCCACTGACATTCTGTGCAGATATTTAATACATTTGTTGGCAGAAATTATTTTTTTCCATAAAAATTATTTAAAGAAAAAGCAAGACAAACCTGATCACCACGTTTCAGCCCAGCTTCAGTAGCTTTGCTACCAGGCTCTACGCTGTCTAGGAAAATCCCAAAACCTTTCTCAGTGCCTCCCAACAGGATAAATGGCAAAGGGGCTTCTTGTGATGGCTTCATGAGAGTTATTAGCCGCTGTTTGGCCTTAACTGTACAAGCGATTTTCAACAGTCTGAGCTGATGACCCATTTTCTACACAACATAAAAAAATATCATTTACAAACTGAAATTCAACTTCTGATGATAGTTGTTTAATGTTTCTTAAGAGAGGGGGCTTCAAAAATAATCAGGTGTTAACTACCTTAAATGAGATAACTAACCTCTTGTTCCAAATTGTTTTCAAGTTCTTCTAGAAATGCGGTCATTGCAGGATTGCCTTCAAAATCATTGAAGTGACTGTTTACCCACAGCAATACTACCCGTGTAACCTGGAAAGTATTCAGAGAAATGTATTTTGCACCATTAAAGGCATTGTATGCTTGATGTATGCAACATATGCTGACTTAACTTCAATGTAGAGAATTAAGAATGTGCAAATGAAGCTTCCCTTCCCTTCCTTGACTTCTCTGTCTCCATTTCTGGGGATAGGCTATCAACCAATATTCACTATAAGCCCACTGATTCCCACCCTGCTTCCTGTAAGGACTCGATTCCATTCTCCCAGTTTCTTCATCTCCGTTGCCTCTGTTCTGACAATGCCATCTTCCACACAAGTGCATCCGATATGTCTTCCTTTTCCCTCAACCGAGGATTCCCCTCCACCGCGCTTGACATGGCCCTCGACCGTGTCTGTTCCATTTCCCGCACTTCTGCCCTCTCCCCTTCCCCTCCCTCCCAGAACCATGATAGGGTTCCCCTTGTCCTCACCTTCCACCCCACCAGCCTCCACATTCAACGCATCATTCTCCGCCATTTCCGCCACCTCCAGCGTGATCCCACCACCAAACACATCTTCCCCTCCCCTCCCCTTTCAGCATTCCAAAAGGGACAACTCCCTCCGCCACACCCTGATCCATTCCTCTATCACCCCCAAAAGCCCCTCCTCTTCCCACGGCACCTTCCCATGCAAGTGCTGGAGATGCTACACCTGCCCTTTTACTTCCTCTCTTCCCACTGTCCAGGGCCCCAAACACTCCTTCCAGGTGAAACAGTGATTTACTTGTACTTCTTGCAATTTAGTAGACTGTATTCACTGCTCATGATGCAGTCTCCTCTACATTGGGGAGACCAAACGCAGATTGAATGACCGCTTTGTGGAACACCTGTGTTCAGTCCACAAGCGTGACCCCGAGCTTCCGGTCGCCTGTCACTTTAACTCTCCGCTCCATTCCCACTCTGACTTCTCTGTCCTCGGCCTCCTACACTGTTCCAATGAAGCTCAACGTAAGCTCAAGGAGGAGCACCTCGTCTTTCGATGAGGCACTTTACAGCCAACATTGAGTTCAACAATTTCAGATCATAACCTCTGCCCCCATTTTTTCCAACAACAGCTGTTGATGATTTTCTTATTCCCATTTACTCTTCTTCTAGACCCATCTTTTGTTCTTTTACTTGTCCCGTTACCATCTCCTTTTGCCTTGCACCATCGTCCCTTTTGTCTTTGAATCTCTCCTGCCTTCCACCCTATCACAGACCTTCCCTTTTGTTCTTTCCTCCCCTCCCCCCTTTCCCTGTCTCTACACTTGCTTAAAACCTGTTATATCTCGAAAACTTTTTTCAGTTCTGAGAAAAGGTCATCGACCTAAACCATTAATTCTGTTTCTCTCTCCACAGATGCTGCCTGACCGGCTGAGTATTTCGGGAATTTTCTGTTTTTATTGCAAATGAAGCTTGATTGCCTCAATTACAGAAGCATTTATTCCTACTCTTAATTTATCTTTAGAAGTTTAGTGAAATCTTTTAGTTTGAGGTTAGGGTCTTATGAAGGAAGTTGCAGTTTAATTTAGGACAGAAGGTAGACGGATGAAATTATTTTGTTATTTTTTTAAAATTTTAATGCAGAGTAAATAATAGCTCTACAACTTTTACAGTAATGACAAGAGACATGCACATTATTTAAAAACAGGGTTGCATAATTCCTGAAAATGGCTGCCAAGTGACTGATCAATGCGAATACTGCACAGGAGTGATAAAGCTATCTATCTATCTATCTATATATATAATATATACACATATATATATATATATACAGGCTAAAAGTCATGACAAATGAATATTTATTCCAAGTCAAATAAGAAGCGGTGTAGATTTTTTCCCTGCCGAAGACATACTATCAATGAACACAATTACAAATGAACCTTTTTCTTTCCAATTTATGCGCATCTATATTTAGTTACTCAGAGGTACATATTGGATTCTTGACACATTAACAGCTGGTGAGGGGAAAGATCACCACAAAGTTTACTGGTCAAAATAAATTGCTTGTTAAGTACTGAATTATTACAATCTTAAAAGTTTTGGCTAACCTTGTCCCTGAGACTTGGGTCATTAAACCACTCCAGCAATTTCTTCCCAACTTCCATTGGGTTTGATAAGAAGGTTCTGCAGGTTAAAAGAAAATCTTCTATATATGTGGGATCCACCACTGAGTGCACTTCCAGCAGGTGCATTGTTAACTGCTCAGGTGTTCCCTAATATAGTTCAACGGAACAGATCATTAGTAAAACTACATTTAATTAGAGCTGCAGAATAAACTTTTACATGAGAAATACAATGGGCATCATGAGCACTTTTTTTAGACCAGTGTTAGTTTCTGATGTATTTAAACATTCTGCTTACCTTTATGACTTTATCGCCTTTCCTGGTTCCAGTCCGATCCAACTCTCGGTGTTCTTTCACTACAGGTATAACAATCTCTCCCTCCTTCTCGACTTTCCGCATATTCTTTTCCACCTGGTTGAGGATTCGACAATAGTCTTGGTGGGCTATGCACAGCAATTGCCAAGGAGCACAGAAAGTGTTACAGTATTAGGCATGTCTGGTGCAGAGTACTAAGATATTATGCATTTACAGATTCAGGCCTAGAAATTGGGTATAGCCCCGCTTGGAGCGTTAGAATTGGCAAAGCGCAAAGTTTATAGCCAGACGCAACTTATCGCCACCTGGCGCGATATTGGGTTGCATCGCCCCTAAAGGTGATTGAGGCGCGAATTCAGGCGTTACACGGGACTCCTAAGGAGCAAAACTTCCGGCGCAACCCAATATCGGAGCGGATGGGCGCAGCGCAGGTGCTCTCAATTACTGATGACCACGAGACTTCCAGGCGCCGGCCAGCTCTTAAAGGGGTGGGTCAGTCAGCTTCAGCATCCACATTCTGCGCCTTGCAGGCCTCAGAATCGGCGCAGGCCCTTCTCTGGCGCTAAAATCTTGGACCAGATGGAGAAGGTGAGACAGAGAGCAGAGCGCTTGACCAATGAGGCTCTGGAGCAATTGGTGGCCGCAGTGGAGCGCCGGCGAGATGTTCTCTACCCAGACAATGGTAGGAGGCCGAATCATAAGGACTACCGACGAGCTTGGAGGGATGTATGCCAGAGGGTCAACTCCAGCAGCATGGTGACCAGGAGCCCTGTCCAATGCAGAAAGAAATTCAACGACCTCACTCGGGTCGTGAGGGTGGGTGTTGTTTCTGCAAACTTCTGCATCCCTTCATTTGCACCTGACTTTATGGCTACAGGGTGGCCTGTGCCCCATTGGCCATCTGCCAGCAAGCACCCATGGCCCTTTCTGGGCACACACATGCACTTTTGACTCAAGGCATCATGTAAGGGTTCTTGCACCATGGGGGGCATGAGATGATCACTCAGGGCATCATGTAAGGGCTCTTCCACCATGGGGGGCATGAGATGATCACTCAGGGCATCATGTAAGGGCTCTTCCACCATGGGGGGCATGAGATGATCACTCAGGGCATCAGGTAACATAACTTCCCCTCCTTTCTCCTGCAGTCCTAGCTGGCGAGGATTGGCAAAGACCAGCTTGGCACCGGTGGAGGACCTCCACAAGTGGTCACTCTGACGGATCTCGAGGAGAGAGTCCACCAGATTCTTGGAGGACGTCTGAGTGGTCCTGTAACCACTGCAGCTGCCGACCCCATTGTTGACAGCGATGGTAAGGTTCTCACCTTTTACAACTATCTCCTTCCACTTGTTCCCCCCACCAGCATGCTTTCTCACTGTGGACCCATGTCATAGCCTTGCCGCAATCTGGCATCCCTTGCTGCCAAGCTGTCCTTTTGCTAAAGCCACTCTTCCACATCCCTGCTTTCAGATGCTGCATCACCAGCTCGGGAGCCGGGCCCTCAAGCTGCCAGTGCCAGTGCCTCTGAAGGCTCAATGAGAAAATTACTGTCCAACAGTAGGTCAGCAACTCTCTCCAGCAACGATCAGAATGGCCAGCCCAAATGGCTGCAGCATTTATACTAGTGCTGTCCCCTTTAAATAGCGCCCCCCGAGTCCGAGAAGGGCCTGGGAACGTTCCATCCAACTGTCACTAATAGCGCCAGGCGGAAAGGTTGCGGGTGCCACCGAATATCTGGTCCGGGGCGCCAAAAAGGCGTTGCAGACTGAAATGACGTCATGATCTGCCTGCGCCCGCGGGCGCGCGCAAAGAGTTAGCGCCGGCGCTAAAAGGATACGCTATATTCACTGCGCCCGCCCGAAAATTGGGTAACGCCCCAATTCTCAGGCTCTTTAGGCGCTAATCGCTGGCGCTACCAACCGAATTTCTAGGCCTATATGTTTATATTAACAAATCATAAAATTTCTTTATTTCTCCTGTGGCAGTGCTCATGGTTAGATAGTGGCAATAGTATGTTTTCAGTTGTGTTTGCTGTAACATCTAGGGAATGGTAGCATAGTGGTAATGTCACTGGGCTAGTAATCCACCAACACTTCTGGACTAATGATTCAGAGATGTGAGTTCAAATCCCACCATGGCAGCTGGGGAATTTAAATTCAGTTAATTAAATAAATCTGCAATAATTACAAGTATCAGTAATGGTAACAATCGGATTGTTGTAAAAACCCATCTGGTTCACTAATGTCCTTTAGGAAAGGAAATCTGCCATCCTTACTTGTTCTGGCCTATATGTGATTCCAAACCCACAACAATGTGGATGACTCTGAACTGCCCCTGAAATGGCCGCAAATCACTCAGTTGTAACAAACTGCCCGAAACACAATCATAAAACTGAAACTGGACGGACCACCCAGCACGGATTACAGACATGGCAACGGCTGACCCGGCCCGACCGGCCCGGCCCCAGCGACCCGGCCCCGACCGACCCTGCAAAATCCTCAGCAACATCTGGGGACCTGTAGGGTGTGGCGGTGTTGTTTGGCACGTGCGCCCAGTCAGTTATGCCCCTGACTGTTTTGTGAGCGGTTCGAATCGCTCCCACGCCCCTGGGTTCTAGACACCGGACTTAGGTACAAGGCGGCGGTACAGAGAAGACTCCAGGAGACAGGTGGTTGGATGTAAACAAAAACCAAGATTTTATTGAAGAGGAAAAACTTGATACAATCTTATGGGAAAAATTACTAGTGTACACTTCTACAGGCAAAAATACAGAAGAAGAATAACTATAATTATACAGGGAATGGGGAACACACGGCACATCGAGGGAAAACAACTGTCTTAACAATCCCCTTATCCTTATCCCACCTCCTATACCTAACTAGATTAAGCTATGACGGGTCAGAACCTCATGCTCACCAACCAAAAGGGTTGTTAGACTCAAAACAGCGGTTGGGTTCGGGGTTCGCTCTTGGTGCTCTCTGGAGCCTGCCGTCGTCACGTGGCCTCCAGGTGCTGCAAGGGTGTTGTCCAGGTTCGAGTACCCCAAAGTTAAAGTCTCTGTTTGGGTACTTTACCTTGCAGGGATGATTCTTCGCCGCCAGCCGCCAGATTGAGTTGGTGTGCAGATATTCGAAGGTCGGCTGAGGCTAAAGGCCCGATAATTCGAAGCCTCCCCTCAGTTCGTCTCCTCAGTTGGTCTTCTTCAGCCGGTCTTCCTCAGGTGGCCTTCCCTCCGGTGGTCTTCCCTCCTCCCCTCGTCGCGTCCCGCCTCGCCTGGCCTGAATTGTCCGTGTCCGCCCGACCCGGTGCCGGGGCTAGTTCCAGATGGAGTGGGAAAGGGCACGGGCAAAGGCCAGGGGGTAAGCACGGGACGAGGAAAGAGCGGCAGCCACGAGGGCGAGGGACCGAAGTGCAGCAGCACCAGCACACCAACCAACAAAGAACACACCACCGACCACACCGATTGCTACCCGGGGTCCTTCAATTATACCTTCATCGAAAACCCTTATCTGCGTGCCAAATCAGGTTAGTTCTTTGTTTTAATCTTGGCAGGCTATTTTAAATAATGGTAGCAATCCATACTAACTGTTTTTAGATGGCCGGTATTCGCATCTACCGGCCCGATAATTGACTTGTATTGTCCTGAAAGTTCCTTGAAGGGCCTGTCCGGTCTCGATGGCTCTGTTAATCTGTTTCCGATAATATATGTAGACTGCTTGATGGCCTTAACTATAGGCCTAAACTGAATTTAGATTTGTCTCCAATTCGGCCTAATGCATAATTCAGATTCCTGTCTGGTTCCAAAATACAAAGTCTCTCTTCACAGAAGCCTGCAGCTTTGGTTTTGAACCACAAGCTGTCTGCGTTGCAGAGTCCATTTTAAAATCTCACAGGCTTTCTGCCACAAGGCACAGACGCCATCTTGGGTACCCTTTTTGAATTAAAATGTCCACGCAGGGTCCCGTTTATTAATAACAGCCTTCGGGGAAATGCAGAAATTTTGCAAATCTTACAGACCTGTGCCAAAATTGGGAGAGTCTGTCCCACAGACTAGTCAAGCAACAGCCTGACATAGTCATAATCACAGAATCAATGTCCCAAACTCCTCCATCACCATCCCTGGATATGTCCTGTCCCACTGGCAGGACAGACCCACCAGGGGTGGTATACAGTTGGGAAGGAGTGGCCCTGGGAGTCCTCAACATTGACTCCGGACCCCATGAAGTCTCGTGGGTTCAGGCCAAGCATGGGCAAGGAAACCTCCAGCTGATTACCACTTACCGCCCTCCCTCAGCTGATGAATCAGTACTCCTCCATGTTGAACGCCACTTGGAAGAAGCACAGAGAGTAGTAAGGGCACAGAATGTACTCTGGGTGGGGGACTTCAATGACAATCACCAAGAGTGGCTCAGTAGCACCACTACTGACCGAGTCCTGAAGGATATAACTGCCAGTCTGGGCCTACGACAGGTGGTGAGAAAAACAACATGAGGGAAAAAACTACTTGACCTCGTCCTTACCTGTTGCAGATGCATCTGTCCATGACAGTATTGTTAACAGTGACCACCGCACAGCCATTGTGGAGACGTAGTCTGGTCTTCACACGGAGGGCACCCTCCATCGTGTTGTGTGGCACTACCACCGTGCTAAATGGGATAGATTCAGAACAGATCCAGCAGCAGCTCAAAACTGGGCATCCATGAGGCGCTGTGGGCCATCAGCAGCAGCAGAATTGTATTCCACCACAATTTGTAACCTCATGGCCCGGCATATCCCTCACTCTACCATTACCATCAAGCCAGAGGACCAACTCTGGTTCAATGAGGAGTGCAGAAGAGCATGCCAGGAGCAGCACCAGGCATACCTAAAAATGAGGTGCCAACCTGGGGAAGCTGCAACACAGGACTGCATGCTAAAAAGCAGAAGCAGCATGATATAGACAGGGCTAAGCGATCCCACAAACAACGGATCAGGTCAAAGCTCTGCTGTCCTGCCACATCCAGTCGTGAATATGGTGGACCATTAAACAACTAATGGGAGTAGGAGGCTCCATGAATATCCCCATCCTCAATTATGGTGGAGCCCAGCACGTGAGTGCAAAAGACATGGCTGAAGCATTTGCAACCATCTTCAGCCAGAAGTGCCGAGTGGATGATCCATATCGGCGTCCTCCTGAGGTCCCCACCATCACAGAAGCCAGTCTTCAGCCAATTCGATTCACTCCACGTGTTATCAAGAAACAGCTGAGCGCACTGGATACAGCAAAGACTATGGGCCCCGACAACTTTCCGGCTAATGTGCTGAAGACTTATGCTCCAGAACTAGCCGTGCCTCTAGCCAAGCTGTTCCAGCTACAACACTGGCATCTATCCGACAATGTGGAAAACTGCCCAGGTATGTCATGTCCACAAAAAGCAGGACAAATCCAACCCGGCCAATTACCGCCCCATCAGTCTACTCTCAATCATCAGCAAAGTGATGGAAGGTGTCGTCGACAGTGCTATCAAGCGGCACTTACTCACCAATAACCTGCTCACTGACGCCCAGTTTGGGTTCCGCCAGGACCACTCGGTTCCCGACCTCATTACAGCCTTTATCCAAACATGGACAAAGGAGCTGAATTCCAGAGGTCAGGTGAGAGTGACTGCACTTGACATCAGGGCAGCATTTGACCGAGTGTGGCATCAAGGAGCCCTAGTAAAACTGAAGTCAGTGGGAATCGGGGGCGGCGGGGGGGGGAACGGTCCACTGGCTGGAGTCATGCCTAGCACAAAGGAAGATGGTTGTGGTGGTTGAAGATCAATCACAACGTTCACCACACGGACTGCAGCGGTTGAAGAAGGCGGCTCACCACCACCTTCTCAAGGGCAAATATGGATGGGCAATAAAAGCTGGCCTTGCCAGTGATGCCCATATCCCATAAACAAATACATTTTTTTTTAAAACATCCCGAGAGGGGGTACAGCAGTACCTGTGGAGTAAGAAAGAACAAAAGGCGTCACTGTTACAGGGTTGCCCTGTGATTTCAATGGACTTGTGGGTGTGATAGTATTAACTCAGGAATTTTAATAAATTATGGATGTATGTCTGAGTAGGAGTGAGCCTTTGGCTTAATGGTAGCATTCCTGCCTCTGAGTCAGAAGGTGAAGGATTCATGCCCCACTCCAGCCAGCCACGGGGAGCGAAGACCAGAGCACTGATCTGAATACTGAATTGACACCCAGCTTCCAATGGGTGCATGTGGCCCTCCAAACTACCCCCCCCCCCCCCGCAACATTGTAAAGTGTATGTGGGGCTCTTTAGCCTTGGTTGCAGCCCACCTAGGAGAAAGAAAAACTTGCATTTATATAGAATCCTAGAATAGGTACAACACCGAAGGAGGCCATTCAGCCCGTGCCAGCTCTCTGCAAGAGCACTTCAGCTAGTCCCACTCACCCGCCCTTTCCCTGTAGCCCTGCACATTTTTTTCCTTCAGGTACTTATCCAATTCCCTTTTGAAAGCCACAATTGAGTCTGCCTCCACCACCCTTTCAGGCAGTGCATTCCACATCCTAACCACTCGCTGCGTAAAAAAGTTTTTCCTCATGTCGCCTTTGGTTCTTTTGCCAATCACCTTAAATCTGTGTCTTCTAGTTCTTGATCCTTCCGCCAATGGGAACAGTTTCTCTCTATCTACTGTGTAGACCACTCATGATTTTGAACACCTCTATCAAATCTCCTCTCAACCTTCTCTGCTCTAAGGAGAACAACCCCAGCTTCTCTTGTCTATCCACGTAACTGAAGTCCCTCATCCCTGGAATCATTCTCGTAAATCTTTTCTGCACTCTCTCTAAGGCCATATAACGCCTTTCACGACCTCAGGAGTCACAAAGCGCTTTACAGCCAATGAAGTATAGTCACTGATGTAATGTAGGAAACGCGGCAGCAATTTGCACACAGCAAGCACTCACAAACAGCAACGTGATAATGACCAAATCATCTTTTTCTAATTGATGTTGATTGAGTGATAAATATTGGTCAGTACACCGGGGAGAATTCCCCAGTGCCTCTTCAAAATAGTGCCATGGGATCTTTTACGTCCACCTGAGGGGTCAGTTTAACATCTTATCTGAAATATGGAACCTCTGACAGTGCAGCACTACCTCAGTACTGTACTGGAGTGTCAGCCTAGATTTTGGTGCTCAAATCTCTGGGGTGGGTCTTGAACCCACAACCTTCTGACTCAAAGGTGAAAGTGCTATCAACGTAGCCACGGCTGACATGGAAAGAACTCTGAAGATAAAAACTATGAAGATCACAACGAGAAACCACCTTAGCTACTCTTCTCCAGTAAGTGGCTCAAGAGTCTAATGTGTTAGGACCTGCCCTAGGGAAGAACACAACAGATGGATGTTACAATATCCTACTATCACCAATGTTATGAACTTTATAATTCACAAGAACATAAGTAGGCCCTCAATATCAGTGTGGCAAAGCAGAAATAAGAAAATCTAGAGCAAGAAAAGGACTTTCAGCCAATCAAGCCCACTCCATCTACAGTCCATTTACAATTATTCCATCATGGACTTCTCTCCCACATCACCTGTTGATCCCCAGTTTAAGGAAGCACTAAATTTCTTTCCCGACTTCTCCTGACAGTTTTGTTAATTGTCTCTACAACTGTCAATCCTGCTTCTTCACAAATATCGATTCAGCTCCTTTTTAAATCTGCAAATTGCACTGAAATAAGCTATCTAATCTGAGAATTTCTTTGTTGTTGCTAATTTCTAGGGTTGTGAATTTTGTACTTGTGTCCTCCAGTCCAACACTAACTCCAAGTTAAATAGCAGTTTTTCTTCCACCTCACCTGTGCCTTTTGTTATTTTGAATACCTGTTTCATATCCCTCCTGTCTTTTTGCTAGTGACAATAAGTTAGTGCTTGAGTTTTACTTATGACTTAGTCCCTGAAGGCCTGCAATCCTTCTGACCATTCTTCACTGAATCCTTTCGAAAGCATTTCAGGTCTTTCTTTGACATAGAGAGGTTCAAAACTGCACATCATACTCCAGAGTTGCCCTCATCATTGATCATAATATACTTCAGAAGTAACCCAGCATCTGATCAGCTTTATTAGCCAAATGCCTCACACTAACCAGATGCTTTCAAAATATGATCAATATAAATATGACCACCCACCAATCATTTTCTTTTTTTAGTCTCTGCCATTGGGGACTCTTTCATTTTTTTTGGTATTGCCCATTTTAAGGGAAGGAACTTGGACAGATCCCATAGGGGAAAAGCTAATCTAGCCCTATGACTTCACTCACCTACTTAAAAAAGAACTCTTTACTGTGCATTTTTGAGCTATAGTTTGTGCTCGGGTGACTCTTAAAAGCCAACTGTCTGCCTTACTGTTCTAATTTAATTTGTTATTTTTGTTTTACAAATCAGCTTGGTGGGACCAGCCCCTTCTTGAATTTTAGTGGTGTTCCCTTATCAGGGGAGACACTTGTGGGCTTTGGTTTGCCTGAACCCACAATTCCATTGGCCTAATGAAATCGAACCCTTTCAAGTTACAGGTGAGCCAGACCCAGCCTGAATTTTGGTCGTGTCGCGATGATTAAGGGGAGGCACTTACATAAATGGGAGTTGTTTTAGGCTTCTCTATCATCACAATTTTATTAACTCCTATCCCTAAACCCTACTGCTGTCATTTATTTTTTGTTTACTTTATTCTTAATGCTCTTTGCATCATAAATATTAAAAAATTCTTAATTGACCTTTCTGATAGTGTTATTAATTTCCTTTTTTTTGTTTGTCCTAGGCCTGCCTTACTAGTTTAAATCCTCCCCCACTGTTTCATTTACCCTTTCTGCAAAAATATTGGTACTCATCCAGTTTAGGTGACTCTCATCTTATCTCAAAAAGCCTCCTCCTGCCCCAAACTTGCCTCAATGTCCTAGGAATCTAAAACCCTCCCCTCTACACCATCTTTCTAATATCTAATAGCTCCTCCATTACTCATTCAGCATATGAGATGGCAAAGAAGCGTGAGATTACCACTCTCAACGACTTACACTTTAATCTGGAACCTAACTCTTCAAACTCCATCCTACATCTGTCCGACATCTCCATCCTACTCTTCCCTAAATCATTTTGATGGGCAATTTCTGGTTGGTTTCCCTGCCTTTCTAGAAATGTTTCCACCTGTTGCACTACATCTCTTACCCTGGCACCAGGGAGGACACATATCATTTGCGACCCCAGTCACAGTTGCTAATCTCTAATTATGGAATTTCCCACTACACAACTCATCCATTCTCATGGGTAGTGTTTCTCTTCTCATTGGTAATCGCTTACTTCACTGTGCAGTGATGTTGTGACGCATAAAAATAGAACATTTAAAAAAAGTGTACAAAGATCTGACAATTTCTAGGACTTTCCCCCCCAAAACTGAGAAACAAAAGTGAAGGGTAAAGATCAATAGTGCAGGTCACCAAGGCCAAAAAGAATTAAAAAGATGAAGTAAACCAGGAAGTAGCAACTGGGTGATGCCAAGCTCGAGTTTTAAAAGCCTACAGAATGTAGGTGGAGTGAAAGACTAAAGGTGTTCCACAGTTTTGAACTCCGAGGAAAATAATGAGTTAAAGTAGAAGATGGTGCGATTAATCTGGATTGAAACACAGGAGAAGTGTGTTCGACAGCATCTTTCCATTTTAAAAGGAACAAGCGATAAAGGAGCATAAATTATAATAGTGTTGATAAAATAAAGACAGAAGAGGCTCTGATGAAGAAAGGGAGTTCAGAAGCTAGATGTAAGAGAAGGAATGCCCATCAGAGGACAGGCTTTTTTTTTTGTTCTAGTAATGAATGCGAGATAGGCACAAGAAGAGCCTCCATACAGCGTATTCAAGTCTTGAACAGACATGGGCTTTATAAAAAGTGAAGAAAGGTCAAGACGAAAAGCAATGCTAGCCATGAATGAGGAAAGCCTCTACTCGGAGGCAGCTTTAAAAATGGAAGGGATGTGGAAGTTCCATTTGAGGTCAGGGAGACAGTGAGGCCAGGAATGTCAATATATGAAGAAAGACTAAGGCCACGATTTTGCAAATGGATATGGCTTGGGAGCGGGTCAGCTGGTTTCCGGGTTCCAGCCCCGCCCCCAACTGTATCCGGCTAACGGACATGATTTTACGTCGATTGGCCTTGTTAAGCCCACCCTGCGGGCTTGCCAGCCAATTAAGAGGAAGCCAGTCAGATGATGTCATTTGATGATGCATCATCTGCCAGTTTTCTTCAAGGGACCATGCACAATTTTTCTTTGACAGCTCATTTTTCAGTGTTTGACAGCATTGAGCTGCTGCAAACACTGACAATCACTGTACAAAGGTGAGCTCTTGCACCCAGGCTTGCCAATGACTCCCTCCATAGGCTAGAACAGATGGCAGCTGCAAGTGGGGTTACAGAAGCGATCTGTCACTGGTGAGAGAGGTTCTCCCAATGAGGTGGGACTAGACAGCCAATTCAAAACTTGTTACCTACAGAAAAGTGTAAATGCATTAAAAATGATTTTCCCAACATTTTCTTACCTCTGAAACTCACCAGTGCACCATTGGATCCTTCACAACACTTCTGCAGCTGTCATCAATGCAGAAACATTACAGCACACTCACAACATGCCACACTTACCTGGCGTGGTGTCCGGACATCGGGGAACCCGAGGCAGAAGCAGCAAAATTGAAAAAGAGCCTGTTAACAAGTATCAAGTACCTGTTAACAGGAAGGTAAGTGGCTATAATCCTCTTCCCGCCACTAGGTGCCGGGTCCATGTGCAAATCGGGGACCCGACACTTGGGAAGATTGATTGGAGGCAGGTTGACAGCAGTCCCGCCTCCAATCCCGCACTCTGAGGACTGGCAAAATTCCGGCCTAAGAGTGGAGCTATCAAGGCAAGAGGTGTTAGCTGTTGGTTAAACTTGTGAAAGACATGAAAAAAATAATTGAAAAATAAAAGTACATACAGTAAATCAAGACATAGAATTAGCATTTAGGCTTAGATCATCTTCGGCTGTGTTCACCAATTACTAAGGGCTGGATTTTGCGGGGGGTCAGTGGGCGTGATCAGTGATGGCTCGGGTGGGAAAGTGTTTTTTTCCTCAACGGGTCAGGACCCCGCTGTGAACCCGCCGCCACACGCCTTTCCCCAATGTCGGGTCTGTCAGCGCTGGGCAGACCCGACACGCAGCGGCGGGTTCGCAGCCAGGGACCCAATTCAGGTAATTAGTGGCTTGTTTAGAGCCACTTAAGAATCAATATCTGCTCACCACCTGCATTTGACAGCTCGTCCATGAGTCGTGGACCGTGTCTGTCAAGCTGAGGCAGGAGGTCAGTGGCCATTGAATCAGTTGTTGAGTTGAGAGATTCAAATGTATAGTAAAAGCTCCCACCTTACACAGATATCTTCCCTCAGCCACAAACTCTTCCTCACTGCATTTCCACAACAGATTCACTATGCTGCAAGTTTTTACACAAGTCTCCATCCAGTCTGACCTCATTACCTCTCTCACCATTGACAGATCACTTCTGTCATCTCTGCTTCACCTGCCATGTATTCCATCAGCATGGTTGCCCTTTATACCCTCTCACCTTGGTCCTCAGAATCCCACCACGATCAGCCCCAACATCAGCAGCACCAGGCACACCAGCAGCACCACCACCAACCTTCTCCGTAATCATCTGATGTTGCACAGGACAGAGGGCATCAGCACCCGACCACACTGCTGCCCGGCAGGCCAGGGATGGCCTCACCATGGCCAGATTTACTTCACTTGACACTTGTACACCCTGGCTGCCACATGATGCGCCAGGTTGGCACCACCCCACACCAACACCATAAAGCCTCCCTACAATGCCCAAGCCATTCCTTTTACACTCATCACCATTGCGGGGGGTACCGTTATGTCTCACCATTCACTGCAACTCACTAAGCCACTTCCAAAGGAGCACACAAATCTGTCTAAGAACACAAAGTGTTGAAAATAAAGGTTTCAATGTTTGACACCACATTAACAGAAACTTTACATGAACATTGCATAAAACACCCAAGTGCCTACCCTTGTGTGTTGTTAGTTGGTATCATTGCACTAGGATGAGGGTGAGTGTGAGAGGTGGCTAGTGAGATGGGGATGTGATAATGTAGGTAGAGAGGGATGGGTGGAGGTGCAAGGTAAGTTGGTGTGAGTAAGGAGTGATGGGAGGCACAGCAGGATAAGGTTGAGTGTGGCTTTTTGTGATCTAATAAGATCATTGATGCGGCACTGCACCCAGGTCCTCCTGACCACGTCCCTGTTTGTGCCCTCCTCTGCAATATGTTGATCTCCTGGGGAGGTTTCTACCACCCATGGGAAGGGAAGAGGACCTCCCTACGTGCTGTGACTCCCTCCATAAGCATATGGAGGGAGTCATGGGAGAGCCTTGGTGTAGCCCTGCACCTCTGTGCAGTGATTGTCAGTGTTTGCAGCACCTCAATGCTGTAGAACACTGACAGCACAACGGCAAAATAAAGTTGGCCATGGTCCCTTTAAGGAAACCGGCTGATGACACGTCATCAAATGAAGTCACCAGACCCGCTTCCTCTAATTGGCCGGGGAACGTGCTGGGCTGGCTTAACAAGCCCAATCAGGGGAAATTAATTTCAGAGGCCAGGATGGAGCCAGCAGCAGGGTCGGGACCCGCCACCGACGTCACCCGCCACGGTCTCGCTGAGGTTTGTAAAATCGCAGCCTAACTCTTTCTGGACATTAATGCACCACACAGACAGGAGAAAATAAACATATACTAGAAAAATACTTGGCAGCAAACTAATTAAATTGATATATACACATTGCATCACATCACACCACACACAGTTTAATCACTTTGCTCCCAACCCAAACTTAAAACCAGATTGTGTGTATTCTGGTATAGACCTGCACTACAAACTGTGTTAAGGAAATTCATTTTACATTTGGTTTTTGTATATTTGCTCGTGTGAGGATACACATTTCATAAAGGGCATATTGGAAGTACACACATGTGGACATCAGATGAAAACAGGATCAGGCTTGGCTGTGATATCCCCATGTTAAAATAGTCACTTTCCATTCACCGTCAAAGCTCACACATGAATAAATCACATACACTCCTTGAATGGTACTGAAATAGTTACGGATGAGGTTGAAAGAGGCCTAGGAGCCTTCATAGCCTCAATACTCAATGCAGAGCAGCAGTCAACAAAGCCAATAGAATGCTGAATTACATAGCTGAAATAGAAGAATATGTCAGAGGAAGATGTGATCCAACTGTACAATGCTCTGGTCAGACCACAACTTGAGTAATGTGTCCATTTTGGTTGCCAAGAAACATAGAGACATTCAAGTATTGGAGGCAATGCAGCCAACAGCCACAAGGCCGATTCCTGGTGTCAGAGACTTGAGCTACGAGGAAAGATTGGAGCAATGTGGGCCTTTCAATCTGGAAATGAAACATCTAAGAGATGAACTTATGGAAGTATGTAACATAGTTAACAGTATGGAAAAACTAATTCCAGAAAACCACTTTGAAGCAAATTGCGTGAGTAAGACAAGTGGATACTGGTTCAAACTAGAAAAAGTACAGTTCAGTCTGATATCAGGAAGTTATTCTTCACTTCAAGAGTGATCAATACATGTAATGATCTTTCAAATAGAGTATTGGAGATGAAAACTCTGGAACTGTTTAATAACCAAATGGATGCTGTAATGGGGGAGGGCTTTAGGGTAGAAACATAGAAGATAGGGGCAGGAGTAGGCCATTCGGCCCCTCGAGCCTGCTCCGCCATTTAATGAGATCATGGCTGATCATCCAAATTTATCCTTGTTTTCAAATTTAGATCTCGTTGCCTATTCCCAATTTCATACTGACTCACCAATGTCATCATCTGTTCTGTCTATAGGATCTTTTGCCAGGCAGTCTCTGACAATGTCCATGCTCATCAGTGGATCTGATGGTTTCCCAATGTCCTCCTTGTTATCATCTTCAGCGTCTACTGGCAGGCCACTCAGGTCCATGTCCCTAGCTTCACTCTCTGTGGCTTTCGAAATAAAAAAATTGCATAAGATGATCATGATTAGCAATGATAGATACACAGGAACAGAAGTCTGCTTTATCATTTTGTTAGGTATGGCAGCATATCGTTTTAAATACAATTCCTTGCCCTTTCTCCATATCCCTTAATTCCATTACTTCCCAAGTACCTATTCGACTTTTAAAAACCTCAATTTTGCATCTATGGTCTTCTGTGGCAGTGTTTTCCACATTCTCACAACCCGTTGTTTGATGTTTGGCCTCGGTTCACTTAAATAATCTTTGCTCAAATTTAAGATTATTTTCCCTTGTTCTGGATTCTCCTATTAAAGGTCAATCATTTCCTCTCTACCTATTGATTCTCTTCATTATTTTAAACACTGAGATCAAATCACCTTTAGCTGTATTCACCTCCAGGTAATATAACCCAAATGTAACTAGTCTCTCATTATAATTATTCCCTTCATGTAGATATCCTCATACATTAGGCAAAATCCCTAATTCATAAAAACTCAAAGTTTTAAAAGTTTCTGATTAGAAATAAATTAAAAAGACCCATTATCCAAAATTTGTGCCAATTCATCGCTTGTAGGAGGTGGCTATAACTAAGCTCTCTGAAATATGTCAGGTGAGATTTTACTGGAGCTCATTATTTAAGTTAAAGGGGTAAAACTACCGGTCTCCTCCATAAAACATGTGATCAGGCATACTTACTGTTTGACATGTTCTTGCAGTAATTTTGCTATTTTACCTTAGGACATGAGTGAAGTATGCAAGCCAAACACTCTACCAGATGGTGCCTAAATGGTGAAGTTAAGAAAGGGTACAGTTAACGAGGGTTCAAACAAAGGCCAGAAGAGGTGAGGCACCTAATATTCCGCTCTGGTACTGTTAGTAACAGGAATCAATTCTTTGTGCTTAGAGTCGCTCCATTGAAAACAGCTAGTGCCTTAACTTCAAACTGGCCTGCACACTCAGCTGATAGCATGCTCTTCCTGGATGTGATGGTTTAGGCTCAGTTCCCAGGTTGGGCCAAAGATGTGGACCTCATTACAATCAACAGAGCTCCTCTAGGATAGCTCTGAATCAACAATGTTATGAACCAGGCGAGCAGCAAGGCACATCTCCCAACAGTTAAAGCATTTGCTGCTTTTTGAAAATAGTAACATTTATCTTTTTTTTTTTAAGTACTAGGCATCGCTGTTGAAGAAAAATGAAGAAATTGGTATGGCCCTATCACTGTGAAATTACATAAAATTAAATACACCTACCATTAATTCAAACTTAATTCAAACTATCTGTTTATTAGAATTTTTTTCAAGCACAAAATGTCATGTGCAGTTTCATTTACATTGCTTAATTCAAATTACTAGCAAAAAACAAATCTGAATTAAGTGGAGTAGACAGTATAAGTATGATAAAATGTAAACATATACGTTTTCTTTATATTGTGTGGATTTTTGGACGTTTTGGGACATTTTACTATTTTGAAGGTGCTATATAAATTCAAGTTGCTGTTGTTATTGTTGATCTGTCATAACATTTCTCATGGGAAGTTGGAGGATATGTTTGATGAGGAGGATTATATGGTTTAATGCAGGATGTATTAATTGTGATGGTATAGTTAAAGTGTGGAACATTAATGTTTAAAAATAAAGAAATAAATGTGAGAGGGGGAACAGGATTTAAGAAACACAAATAACTGGATTAAAAAAAACAAGCATTTGGAGTGGGAGCAAGAAAAAATTGTAAAACGTTGTTCCCTTCGAAGAAACTTGTGGATGAGTTTGACTGACAGACAAATAAAATGCTTCAAACACTGTACCCGGCTTATTGCTATCTACTCTGTTTGACCCCCTTGGCTCCAGGGATACACAGGAATTACTGCCCCCACCCCCCCAAAATTTTCAGGCACTGCTTGAGTGGGCACTGAGATTCATGGAAGATAGGAGCAGGAGTAGGCCATTCGGCCCCTCGAGCCTGTTCCACCATTTAATGAGATCATGGCTGATCATCCAAATTCAGTACCCTGTCCCTGCTTTCTCCCCATACCCCTTGATCCCTTTAGCCTTAAGAAATATATCTAACTCCTTCTTGAATATATTTAATGAATTGGCCTCAACTGCCTTGTGTGGTAGAGAATTCCGCAGGTTCACCACTCTCTGGGTGAAGAAATTCCTCCTCATCTCAGTCCTAAATGGCTTACCCCTTACTCTTAGACTGTGACCCCTGGTTCTGGACTCCCCCACCATCGGGAACATCCTTCCTGCATCTAGTCTGTCTAGTTCTGTTAGAATTTTATAAGTTTCAATGAGATCCCCTCTCATTCTTCTAAACTCTAGCGAATATAAGCTTAATCGACCCAATCTCTCCTCATACGTCATTCCTGCCATCCCAGGTATCAGTCTGGTGAATCTTCGCTGCACTCTCTCCATGGCAAGAACATCCTTCCTCAGATAAGGCGACCAAAACTGCACACAATACTCAAGGTGTGGTCTCACCAAGGCCCTGTACAACTGCAGCAAGACATCCTTGCTCCTGTACTCGAATCCTCTCGCTATGAAGGCCAACATACCATTTGCCTTCTTAACCGCCTGCTGCACCTGCATGTGTCACCTTCAGCGACTGGTGCACAAGGATACCCAGGTCTCATTGCACTTCCCCTTTTACCAATCTATTGTCGTTCAGATAATAATCTGGACTTGGGCCCTGTGCCACAAGTAGCATTCACACTCTGCATATGTTGTTTAGAGCTGTTGTTTAGAGCTGTAAATTGGACTGGGCTTGTTTGCGGGTTACCTTCTTCCCTGTAAGTAGAAATGCTCAACAGCATTGTAGATAATTCAAGTGAGAACCTGAAATACTCATGAGCTGCTGTTCTAACTTCAGGTACTTGTGTCTAAAACATCCAGGCATAATTTTGTTTTAAGCTGAACCAATTTGGCTATGACTAACCAGAGAAGCTTGAACTAGAGCTACCCTCTTAGGCAGTCTGCTTATGTATAATTTGTACCAGAAGTCCTTGAATAAAGTGTATGTACCTTTGAATATATCGACCACATGAATCCAAAACATTTCAACACAGTCTCAGAAGGTAAAGTCAGAGACATTTTGCATGCCAGATTTTTTAAACATTATATAAAAACATGGAAAACCACTGGATATTCAGCAATAGGTTGTATAAATGGGGCCTCCTTCTGATATCATAGTATTCCTGTACAAACTGTCAGGAGTTGCTGCCGCTGAAGCAGCCTAGGCAGAAATAATAATTTTAACAGCCCACATCGGAAGAGGGAGTTGAAAGCTTGAAAAGACTTGACACAGCAGAATCTCCATTAGGTCATAGGTCAACTAAGTTCCTCATTAGCTCAGTTGGTAAAAATGCTGAGTCACTAAGTCAGACCAACAGGAAGGTCCAGATTCAATTTCTGGTTTGTGGTGAGTTAGGGGATTTCAGCCAGGGCATCATAAGGGACGATACAATTGGCCTCAGTGCCTTTAGGCTGGAGAAGTGAAAAATATTAGCCTCGATCCCCAGTCCTGGTCATTATCCAGAGTCTCTTGCTAAAAAGTGCATGGTTGTGAATGTGGAGTGAAGACAGGATAAAGCTTCATTATGATGTCCCTATAGTTGAATAATCTGTTGACATTTACTATCTAGGGTCACATCAGGAATGGCTACTTGGACAAGATACTAGAGCACAGTTGGTGTTCATGGAACTATACTCCAACATAAGTCAGTGGCTTCAGAAGAGGACAGAAGGAAAAAATAAGGAAATGATTTCTTAAAGAAGGGCTCTCACTATCTGGATCCACAACTGGGGAGAGAGTTAAAGGAAATGTTACTAGAGTCAAGAATATAAATGTACTGCAAAATAGTTGCCTGCGTCTGCCTTGACTACTCAGAGGGCACATTCCCCTTCTTCCTCACCTGCTTCCTCATCATGTTTCAAGATAGAATAAGCACTGGTAGCTCAGGATAATAAACACTAAACCCCAGGTGAATTGACTTGGTTCTTCAGCATCAGACTCAGTGACCATCTAATGACTTTAAACACTGATGTCAGTGCTCGTCTGTATCATGCATGGTGCAGAGGCTGAGACAATAGCTGCCAACAGAACCTGCCATTTGCTTGAAGAGCTTAGTAATAATAACTGAAGCCACTGCCTCCAGAAATTCCTTCTCAAGTTTCCCAGTAAAGGGGTCCTAAACGTATTGAAACTTGCAAAACAAAAACAGCAGAATTAAGAAAAAGCCTGAAAAATCTGACTAGTACATGATGGAAATCAAACTTTCCATTGGTATCAGTAGGATTTCAGTGAAGCACTAGAGTTGGTATCATAGAATCATAGAAAGTTACAGCACGGAAAGAGGCCATTTCGGCCCATCATGTCCGTGCCGGCCAACAAAGAGCTATCCAGCCTAAGCCCACTTCCCAGCTCTTGGTCCATAGCCCTGCAGGTTACAGCATCCCAAGTGCACATCCAAGTACTTTTTAAATGTGGTTAGGGTTTCTGCCTCTACCACCCTTTCAGGCAGTGAGTTCCAGATACCCACAACCCTCTGGGTGAAGAAATTTCCCCTCAAATTCCCTCTAAACCTTCCACCAATTACTTTAAATCTGTGCCCCCTGGTTTTGACCCCTCTGCTAAGGGGTATATGAAACGTGCATGTACTCTGGTCTCTTATTGCCAATAGTACAATTAAGATTTTGCCCTTCGGTTGCCCTTAGGTTGCATCTGGAGAAAATATTTTCAATTGCACAACACTAAGATAAAGTACTGTGGTTATAGGTCTGTCACTAGCGGTAGTAGTGAACAGGAGCAATTTTAGGTGATTAAGTGCATTGCACAATGAGCATATCTCACAATGTTAAACTGTATTGCCTTAAGTACCACTTCCCCTGTATTGGTAACCATGTGCTAAATAAGCCTAGTGACAACAACTCTTTCTGATACAACAGTTGAAGCAGCTGCTGGCAACAGAAGAAGGATGTAGCCAGTTGAGGACCGATACGCAGCCAAGTGGAAAAGATCATCAGGCACATAGCACATTGGGGAAGAAATTCGGATCGGGGGCTTGCCACGCGTGCAAGCCCCCGATCTGCACTTACCTGACGCGCCTGCCGTTCACCTCCAGGGACGCCTGAAATTCCTTTTTGAAAGAGGAGAATCCCGGGCAGCGTCTGACGTCACGCCGCCCAGGAGTGCAGCCAGCGCGAAGCCTGGAGCGCGCAGTGCAAGTGAGACACGCCCCTTGAGGTCACAGTTTAATAGGACACGGCCCCAATGTTTCTCACAAACTGCAAAGCATTTTTACATGCAGAGCAGCATTTCAAATAGGTTTTTGGTATTTTTATGAAGCTTTTGGTAACTTTTATAAACTTTTAAAAACGTTTACATTATTTTGAAGAATCTGAAGTAGTTTTAAACAGAATTAAAGCAATTTAAAGACTTTTAAAAGCTCTGAAAGAATTTTTTTCATTCCATTTATTTATTTAGCAACGTCGTCGTCATACGTGTCTTCACACTGTTCCCTTTGGGGAACTGTATGAAGTGGTGGAAGGATTTATGGCCGTGATTAACGCTCCTTCCGTGACCGTAACCATCTTTGTACCAGCCATTAGGGTGGTTAGTCCTATGGCGGGAGGGTTTTACGGGCTCCCACAAGCTATACGAGGAGGGGGGGCCACCCACACCCACGGACGCAAATATCCCACTGGATGTCAACCCAGAATTTAGAGCCGGAGCTCCGACTCCACTTGCCGGGACTCTCTGGAGCGGGGTTCGAAACCCTACCCCGTCTGGCCCAGCGGCGGGGATCCTACCACTACGCCAAAGGCCCACTCCGATTAGCAACGTGAAATGGCTGGAATGAGCACAATTCACGGCATTAAAAGAACTCACAATTGAACTGATGATGACCTCAGCAATCTCCTCAACGAGGTGGAGGCGCAGCGCCTGCTCATCATTGGTAATGAGAAGTCCAAGGCGCCACAAAAAGGACAGATGATAGCTTGGTCTTTCAAGTGGCGGCATAGGGCTCCAGTCACGGGGAGGGAAAAGGCGCAGGAAACGTATGGGTGTCACCTTTTGCGCAGAGTGGGCCTTTTGCGTAGCGGTAAGCATCCCCGCCGCTGGGCCAGAAGGAGTAGGGTTTCGAACCCCGCTCCAGACAGTCCCGGCAAGTGGAGTCGGAGCTCCAACTATAAATTCTGGGTGGACATCCAGCGGGATACTTGCGGGTGTGGGTAGCCCCCCCCCCTCAGATGGGTTGTGGGAGCCCGTAAAACCCTCACGCCATAGGACTAACCACCCTAATGGCTGGTATGAAGATGGTTATGGTCATGGAAGGAGCGTTAACGTGGCCAGAAATCCTTCGACCACTTCATACAGTTCCCGAAAGGGAACAGTGAGGATACGTACGACGATGACCTCTTGCGCAATGCACCTCCTTGGACCCTCAGTCGCAGATGCGAGGGGGCAAATCGTGCAATTGTTAAATTTTTCATTTTGACATGTAAAATGTTGGCCCAGTAATTCCATTCCAAACGCGTGAGTACGGTCGGGGTACTCACGCGTCTGGCCGGAGGAAATGCCGGTTTTCAGCATGCACAGCGCATGCGGGGAAAACCGGCATTTCCTGTCCTCTGAACGAAGGGGTTCAGAGGCAGAACACGTGCAACTGCACAGGCAGCGCGTGCGCAGTAAAATTCGCCGGTTTCATTCATGCTTTCAGTGAGGTTAAGTCCTTACAACTTACACATGAAAAAAGCATGAGTACAGTTGCTCCAGAGGCTGCGGAGGAAGATATATTTTATCGTGGAGCTTCTGAAAGGCAATATTTTTGTTTGGGAAAGGGAGGAAAGTTATTTTAAGAAATGCTGAGGTAAGTTTTAAAGTTTATTTTTGTTTTTTAAAATGGGTTTTCAGTACTGTAGGTAGAAGGAGCAATTGTGGCTATGTGAATTGAATTTGCTGTGTTTATTAAATGTGAAAATGACTCCAACATTTTTAAGAAAGAAACTTTTCATCAGTAATATATTCTTTTAAGTAATTATGTATGTATGTCCGTATATATTCCTTTACGTATATGTATGCATGTATATATTCCTTTACTTATGTGTATGAATGTATGTATTTAATTATGATTTTCCAATAAGTTACTTTCTCTGAAAGTCATAATTAGATACAGACATTCATACACATAAGTAAAGGAATATATACATACATACATATACGCAAAGGAATATATACAGACATACATACATAATTACTTAAAAGAATATATTACTGATGAAAAGTTTCTAAGTAATTATGTATGTATGTCTGTATATATTCCTTTGCGTATATGTATGTATGTATATATTCCTTTACTTATGTGTATGAATGTATGTATTTAATTATGACTTTCAGAGAAAGTAACTTATTGGAAAATCATAATTAAATACATACATTCATACACATAAGTAAAGGAATATATACATGCATACATATATGTAAAGGAATATATACGGACACACATACATAATTACTTAAAAGAATATATTACTGATGAAAAGTTTCTTTCTTAAAAATGTTGGAAATGTTACATTACTCATTTTAGAAGTCATTTTCGCATTTAATAAACACAGCAAATTCAATTCACACAGCCACAATTGCTCCTTCTACCTACAGTACTGAAAACCCGTTTAAAAAAAAAATAATTAAACTTTAAAACTTACCTCAGCATTTCTTAAAATAACTTTCCTCCCTTTCCCAAACAAAAATATTGCCTTTCAGAAGCTCCACGATAAAATATATCTTCCTCCGCAGCCTCTGGAGCAACTTTGCACATGCTTTTTTCATGTGTAAGTTGTAAGGACTTAACCTCACTGAATCCATGAATGAAATCGACGAAGTTCACTGCGCACGCGCTGCCTGTGCAGTTCCACGCGCTGTGCCTCTGAACCCCTTCGTTCAGAGGACAGGAAATGCCGGTTTTCCCCGCATGCGCTGTGCATGCTGAAAACCGGCATTTCCTCCGGCCAGGCGCGTGAGTACCCCGACCGTACTCACGCGTTTGGAACGGAATTACTGGGCCATTGTATTTTAAGGGCAATATCTGGAGATGACCTTTGTTGTGAAAATAACAGTTCTCCTAGTTCAGTGCTGTCCAATATGTTATCCACTAGCCACATGTGGTTAATTGGGAATCCAGCTAACTGCATTTTTGATTAGTAAATAAAAAATAAATAGACACCCTTATTGGGCATCTCAATACTCATATCCACACAACGTATGCACTTGTACTTTAACCTTTCTGGACATTTATTGATAAAATTGGTAAGACTAAAAGCAGAGTGTGCAAGTGTTTTTTGATTGTTGGGTGTGCTTTACTTCCTTAGTTACCATTTACTGGATATCTGCTAAAATGTTGTGCAACACGGGAAACACCAGCAACATTATATAAAGAGAGCTGTCAACATGGTCAGTTTGACGAATTGGAAGAACAGCTCCAAGAAGCTGCACTAAGATGTACTGTGTCTGATGAATTCATATCAGAACTCCAAACTTTGGTGAAAGAGAAAGAGTGCAAAGATGCGGAAGTACATCTACTTATATTATGTGTAATTCTCTCTAACTTTTACCACTGCACAATAGAGAGCATCCTGACGAACTGTATCACAGTATGGTATGGCAGCTGTAGCTACTATGACCGGAAAGCCCTGCAGCGGGTAGTCAAAACTGCCCAACGCATTACCGGCACCCGGCTACCGACCATAGAGCACATATACCAGAAACGCTGTTTACGGAGGTCACGGACCATCAAAGACCCTACCCACCCCAGCCACAGTCTGTTCGCCCCCCTGCCATCTGGGAGACGCTACAGATGCATTCGCACCCAAACGACCAGATTTAGGAACAGCTTCTTTCCCAGGGCTGTCATCCTACTGAACTCCACAAATAAACTCTAAAGCCTGCACATCTGTCAATGCACTTTATTATGTTTATGTTAATGTATTACAAGCCAAATGAATGTTGAATGTTTAAATGTCTTAATCTAAATGTACACTCTCGGGAGCCGCAAGCCTACATTTCGTTGTACTGCACTTGTGCACTAACAATGACAATAAAGTTGATTATTATTATTATTTTTACTAATGTTTCCTACACTTCCTACATTACAACAGTGACTACACTTCAAAAAGTACTTCATTGGCTGTAAAGCACTTTGGGATGTCCTGAGGTCGTGAAAGGCGCTATATAAATGCAAGTCTTTCTTTTAAAATTAGTGCATGTGGCTAAAATGGTGCCACCGTAGCCACACCTGTGGGTAATCAGTGATTTCTATTGGACAACACTGACCTAACTGTATATATGAAGAAGAAAAAAAATGCAGAATTCCTCAGAATGTTTCTCTACTTTATGGCCTTTATCGGTTTCTATAGAAACAGATTTTGTGTTGGCAATCCTGCTAAAAGTTAAGCTGAGCTTGGCTCATTTAGTCGTACTGTCCCCTTTGAATCAGAAAATGTTGAGTTCAAGCCCATTATGTTTTGTGCACATAACCTCGGTTGACATTTCAGTGCAGTACTTACTGCGCGAGTGCTGCATTGTTGGCGGTGACAGCTTTCAAATGAAAATGAAAATCAAGGCCTGCTCATGTGGAAGTAAAACATCACATGCTACTATTTCAAGAAACACAGCAAATTCTTCCAGTGTAGTCACCAATAGACTCCCTCAGCCAACACCACAAAACATAGATTCTCTGGTTATTCATTGGCTGGTTTTAGAATCTTGTGTGCAAATTGGCTGCCACGATTGTTTACATAACCGTGATTCAAAAGTAATCCATTGGCTGTAAAGTGCGTTGGGACGTCTTGAGGAAACGATAAGGCATTACATAAATGCAAGTTCTTTCTTTGCTTAATTTACTGGATTAATGCAGCAAGTGTGAATGCAAAGTACTTTGTTAACAGGATGGGACACAGTAAAGTAGCCCCAGCCATTAAATTCTGAATTAGGAATTGTTTATATTAATTTCAGCATTGTGATATTGGATTCAAATGCAGATTCCTTGTGGTTAAAAGGCTAACTAATGTGTGTGAATGTGGGCATGGACTGTCCTAAAGCTACAAAGCATAATTTCCCTTGTATTTTTGTTTGGTATTAGCTTTAAAGCAGCTGCCTTTCTTCTTCAAAGAAAATAAGAGTGAAGTGGAATTAACGGGTTAACAGTGCAGCTTGCACACAGGATGACAGCGGAGACAGAAGCACCAGCCACGAACTAGGGAAGTAAAATCACGTAGGGAACAACTGATGAGATCATAAAGATCATGTGACAATCAGCAATTGTGCATGCAGGCTTCAAGCCAATTAGAACAATGTAACGAATTGTGCATGTGGGCTTTAAGCCAATTAGAACAATGTCATGAGCTGTGCATGAGGTATCCACGGCTTTTGTACACTTAAATAACAGAAACTGAAGTCAATCGAGGAGACAGCCAGGAACGAGCTAAGGAGCTCTAGCTGTACTCCCTGATCAGCCTTTAGATACCGCCGCGGACTGTTTGTATTGTACTGTTGAATAGTTTTGTGTTTTAAATAAACTGCTTGGCTTTTTTACTGTTTACAGACTAGTGTGCGGATTTAATTAATTTTATTTCGCCACAACAAAGAGAATAAAAGTAAAGTCTATCTTCAGATTCTGTAGGTCTTTTTGAATTCTGATGGCTATGCATGGAGCATATGGTTTACATATTTCATATGAAAGCTCCTACCTGAAGGATATGACAGGTGATGTCAGGTATGAGGGATATGACAGGTGCTGTTATCAAGAAGCACGAGAAGTACTATTAATACTTATTTTGCCTACTCAGGACTTTGTTTTATTCCAAGAAAATATTCTAACTGTAGAGGGAAGGAACAGGTTAGGGAGGACTATAGAATCAAGGTGAGGAATGCCAAGAGGAGACACAAAGATGAAGCATGGGCAGGATACATCAGAACATATAAAGGACAACAACAAAACATTCTTTAGGTACATCAACATCAAGAGAAAGGTGCATAGTGAAGTTGAACCATTTACCAATGGCAGTATAGAAGTGGCGACTGAGGACAGAAAAGTGACAGAATTATTAAATCATTATTTTGTGGTCACTTTTACCACTACTAAAGTTGGAGGAGATTCCTGAATTGAGGGCACAGCATATGGGACAGGACAAACTGGAAATCTTTAGCATCACAATGGAAAGCATAGTCAACAAGTTAAAGAATGCTTAAACTAAATGAAGAACTCTGACAATTTCTATCCAAGGATGCTGGTGGAATTGGCTGAGGAGATGGCAAGTCCCCTTGCCAGTATCTATCAAAGAACATTAAAATTGCGTGAGGGGCAGGTGTGGCAGGGAGTCAGAGGGGGCAGGAGTTTGGTAGAGGAGAGGGGAGCCACCTAATCTAATCGCACCCCCCGTACCCTTTAATACTCCTCGTTTTCAAGCAACTATCTAATTCCCTTTTTAAAGAATTTATGGATTCTGCTTCAACAATGATTTATGACAGAGCATTCCATATTCCACAATCTAAGCATCCTCTGTGGAAAGAACATTCTCCCCCCTTCCCCACCCCACCCAAATTCTTTGTTGGATTATCTTAAACTCTCTAACCAGTAGAAACAATGTTTATGATCTACCGCATCATAGCCCTTCATGATCTGGAAATCCTCTATCAGATCACTTCTTAACCTTCTCAGCTTTAGTGGGGTGAAAAAAGCCTTAACTTCTCAAGTAACCATATCTGCTCATTCCCAATAACATTCCAGTGAATCTATACTGTAACTTTTACATTGGTTTTATATCCTTCCTATAATTGCCCAAACCTGCACACAATACTCCAACTGCAGCTAAATTATGATCTTATACATATTCAACATAATTTACTTGCTTTTGTAATCTGTGCCTCTAGGTACAAAACAAACAATTCAGGTTGTCGTCCTTACGGCTGTGTATACTTGTGTTGCCACCTTTAATGATCTGTGTATCTGCATACTGAGACACTTTTTAAATTCATCCAAGCAGGCAGACAAGGCCTCAGTTTAATGTTGCATCTGAAAGTCAGCACCTCCAATAATGCAGCGCTCCCTCAGTATGGCCCTTAAGTATCAGCCTTTATTATTTGCTCAAGTCTGGAGTGGGGCTTGAACACAGAACCTTCTGACTCAGACAAGAGTACTACCAACTAGACTAACCTGACATCTTATTAAATCAGTGCTCGTGTGGAGAATTGCTTCCTAGTATCAATCCTCTTTTACCATTTTGTAGCTAGGCTCCAATGTTGTGGATTTGTGGTATAATTTGAAAGTGCTCAATATTAACCTTTTCAATTCCACTTAGTGCTTTCCATACCTTTATACGGTTGTCTCTCATACACCCTCTTTAAAGGCTAGAGTCCACATTTTCTAACCATTCCTCCTAACACTGTGACATTAGGGATCAGCCTTATTGCCATTCTTTGCCCCCCTTCCAGAGCTCAGATGGCTCCCTTGTGCCTCAGTGGCTAGAACTAAAAGCAGAATTTTAATGTGTGGCCTAGCAGAGCACGTTCTAGTTTCAGCATGACAGCCTCAGGCTTGACCTGTATCTGGCAATATAACTTAGCACTGTTTGTTTTAAGATCTTGAAGTTCTATCCCACGAAAAGACAGGCATAGCTAGGACTCATGCGGGTACCCATAGCAATACCTTTAATACAAACACATTGTTAGATCTATCACAATAGAATTACATGGAGTCTGCAGCACAGAAACAGGCCGCTGGATCACGCAAGCACAGCGTGCTGGGAGCTGGAGCGGGCCACAGACCGGAAATGCACGCAGGCCCAGGCCTCAACGGCCGGCGCGCTAGGTAAGTGCAGGTCGGGGGCTTGCACCCACGGGAAGCCCCCGACCCGAATTTCTGGGCCGTTAACTCTGTTTCTCTCTCCATGGATGTTGCCTGGCCTGCTGAGTCTTTCCAGCATTTTCTGTTGTTATTTCGGATTTCCAGCGTCCACAGTATTTTGCTATCGTATTAGTGTTTGTATTCAAGTTGATTAATTTATCATTTGTGATTAATATGCAAATTCTGCATGAAATCATACCAAATTCAGTAGAGAAAATAAAGCTTAAAGATCAAAAAATACAGATGCTGCATTAATGAAAAAAAATGGTAACATGAAGGGTCCTGTAATGTGCTCCAATACAGTTGGCTTTTACCACAAAGGATGCTTCAAAGCATTTGAATTACTTGTTTTAATAAAGATATTGCACAGAAAATAACAGGTTTGTAAATCTTGTTGCATTAAACACACAAAGCAATGTTGTTTGAAATTAGGAACAAAACCCCTTGATTTGAGGTACATTAGGATTCCAGTGAATAGAGGTTATATAACAAAAAGAACTTGTGTTTTTATAGTGCCTTTAACATAGTAAAACGTCCCAAGGCACTTCACAGGAGCATTATCAAACAAAATTTGACACCGAGCCACATAACAAGATATTAGGACAGATGACCAAAAGCTTGGTCAAAGATGTAGGTTTTAAAGGAGCATCTTAAAGGAGGAAAGAGAGGTAGAGAGGAGGAGAGGTAGAGAGGAGGAGAGGTAGAGAGGAGGAGAGGTTTAGGGGAGAGGTTTAGGGAAGGCATTCAAAAGCTTTCGGCCTAGGCAGCTGAAGGCACAGCCTACAATAGTGGAGTGATGAAAATCAGGGATGCGCAAGGTGCCACAATTGGAGGAGCACAGAGAGCTGAGGGTTGTACAGCTGGAGGAGATTCCAGAGATAGGGAGGGGTGAGGCCATAGAGGGATTTGAAAACAAGGATGAGAATTTTAAAATCAAGGCGTTGCCGGACCGGGAGCCAATGTAGGTCAGCGAACAGAGGGGTGATGGGTGAACAGGACTCGGTATGAGTTAGGACTTGGGCAGTAGAGTCTTGGATGAGCTCAAATTTACAGAGGCTGCAAGGTGGAAACACCAGAACAGGAGAAGGCCATTCACTCACTTGAGCCTGTTCTGCCATTCAATTAGATCCTGGCTGATCTGTATCGTAACTCCATCGATTCGCCTTGATTCCGTAACCCTTCATACGCTTGCCTAACAAAAATCTATCAATCTCAGTTTTGAGATTTTCCAAATGAACTAGCCTGAACAGCGTTTTGGGGAGACTGGCGAGGATAGCATTGGGATAGTCGTGTCTAGAGGAACCATTACCTTACTATAGGCAAGTCATTTTGGGGAGACTGGCGAGGATAGCATTGGGATAGTCGTGTCTAGAGGAACCATTACCTTACTACAGGCAAGTCATTTTGGGGAGACTGGCGAGGATAGCATTGGGATAGTCGTGTCTAGAGGAACCATTACCTTACTATAGGCAAGTCATTTTGCAGAGCCTGGCGAGGATAGCATTGGGATAGTCGTGTCTAGAGGAACCATTACCTTACTATAAGCAAGTCATTTTGAATGTGCATATTTACCTGGAAACCATCCAGTAAACAAAACACAAAAAAGCATGGAAAAACCATTCGGGCCATCAAGCCTATTCCTTCCGAAGAGCACATAACATCTGCTTTATCATTTATTGTACTGCTTATAGATTCAGAAATTACAGGATAGGAGGTAGCTATTCGGACCATTGTGCCTGTCCCTCAGCTAGTTCTGTAACTACAGCTATCTGATTACATTTTCCTGCCTTTTCTCCCTAGAAGTTAGATATTTATATAGCGCCTTTCATGACCTCAGGACATCACAAAGCGCTTTACAGTCAATGATGTACTTTTGAAGTATAGTCACTGTTGTAATGTAGGCAACGCGGCAGCCATTCTGCACACAGCAAACTCCCACGAACAGCAATTTAATGATGACTAGATAATCTGTTTTAGTGATGTTGGTTGAGGGATAAATATTGGCCAGTACACCGGGTAGAACTGCTCTTAGTCAAAATAGTGCCATGGGATCTTTTACATCCACCTGAGGAGGGAGATTGTTAAAGTCTCATCTGAAAGACAGCACCTCCGACAGTCCAGCACTCCCTCAGTACTTCACTGGAATGCCAGCCTGGATTTTGTGCTGAAGTCACTGATGTGAGACTTGAACCCACAATCTTCTGACTTACAGACGAGAGTGCTACAAACTGCGCCACGGCTAAGTTTTATACTATTTTATACATCTTTTATACAATTCCTTTCAAGTACTTCTCCAGTTCCTTATTAAATGATGTTATCGATTCTGCCTCAACAGTCACTTGTGCTAAAGCATTCCATGTTCCAATATCACAGTGTAAAAACAATTCATTCCAACTTCCCTTCGTTTTCCCACTGATAATCCTGAATCTATGTTTCCTTGATAGGCAATTAATCAAACAGTGAAGCAATCTTTCAATGATTTAATCTCCAATGGAAAGCTTTCCATAAATATCTTGTACATATCTCATATTCTGTAAATAACATACACAGCATATATTCTATCAACCAATCAGCTCCATTATGCTTGATTTGCACAACGGGTCGATTTCCCCGGAACGAGGTACGGCAGCTTACTAGTTGTTACCGGACGAGTAATCCAGAGGCCTGCACTAATAATCCAGAGACGCAAGTTCAAACCTCACCATGGCAGTGAATTTTAATTCAGTTAATTCGAAAAATGTGGACTAAAAATAATGGTGACCATGAAGCTATCGGATTGTCGTAAAAACCCAACTGGTTCACTAAAGGGAACCTGCCATCCTTACCCGGTCCGATCGATATGTGACTTCAGACCCACAGCAATGTGGCTGACTCTTAATTGCCCTCTGAAATGGCCTAACAAGCCACACAGTTGTATCAAACCACTACAAAAAGTTACAGTAAGAATAAAACCAGATGGACAATCCGGCATCGGATTCGGACATGGTACAGTTGACCCTGCAAAGTCCTCCTCACTAATGTCTGACGATTTATACCAAAATTAGGAGAGCTGTCCCATAGACTAGACAAGCAATGCCCTGACATAGTCATACTCACAGAATCATACCTATCAGCTAACGTCCCAGACTGCTCCATCATCATCTCTGAATGTGCCCTGTCCCACTGGCAAGACAGACAAAACCAGAGGTGGCGGCACAGAGGTATACAGTGTGGAGGGAGTGGCCCTGGGAGTCCTCCTGCTGATTACCATCTACCGCCTTCCCTCAGCTGATGAATCAGTACTCCTCCATGCTGAACACCACTTGGAAAAAGCACTGAGGGTAGCAAGGGCACAGAATATACTTTGGGTGGGGGACTTCAATGTCCATCACCAAGAGTGACCCGGTAGCACCACTACTGACCGAGCTGCCCAAGTCCTGAAGGACACAGCTGCTAGAATGGGCTTGTGGCAGGTGGTGAGAGAACCAACACGAAGGCAAAAACCTACTTGACCTTATCCTCACCAATTAACCTGCCGCAGATGCATCTGTCCATGATAGTATTGGTCAGAGTGGCCACTGCACAGTCCTTGTGGAAACTAAGTCCCGTCTTCAAACTGGGGAGACCTTCCATTGCATTGCTTGGCACTACCACTGTGCTAAATGGGATAGATTCGGAACAGATCTAGCCATTCAAAACTGGGCAACCATGAGGCACTGTGGGCCATCAGCGGCAGCGGAATGATATTCCACCACAATCTGTAAGCTCATGGCCTGGCATAGCCCTCACTCTACCATTACCACCAAGCAAGGGGACCAACCCTGCTTCAATGGGCATGCCAAGAGCAGCACCAGGTGGACCTAAAAATGAGGTGCTCACCTGGTGAAGCTATAACACAGGACTACATGCTGCTAAACAACGAAAGCAGCATGCTATAGATAGAGCCAAGCGATCCCACAACCAAAGGATCAAAAAAGCTCAGCAGTCCTGCCACATCCAGTCGTGAATGGTGGAGGACAATTAAACAACTAACAGCAGAAGGAGGCTCCACGAACATCTCTATCCTCAACGATGGTGGAGCCCAGCATATGAGTGCAAAGGACAAGGCTGAAGTGTCCGCAACCATCTTCAGCCAAAAGTGTCGAGTGGATGATTCATCTCGGCCTCCTCCTGAGGTCCCCACCATCACAGAAGCCAGACTTCAGCCAATCAAGAAATGGCTAAGCGCGCTGCATATAGTGAAGGCTATGGGCCCCGACAACATCCCAGCTGTAGTGCTGAAGACTTGAGCTCCAGAACTAGCCGCGCCTCTAGCCAAGCTGATCCAGTACAGCTACAGCACTGGCATCTACTTGACAAAGTGGAAAATTGCCCTGCCCAGGTATGCCCTGTCCATGAAAAGCAGGACAAATCCAATCCGGCCAATTGCCACCCAATCAGTCTACTCTCAATCATGAGCAAAGTGATGGAAGATGTCATTGACAGCGCTATTAAGCAGCACTCACACCAATAACCTGCTCCCCAATGCTCAGTCTGGGTTCTGCCAGGACCACTCGGCTTCCAGGCCTCATTATAGCCTTGGTCCAAACATGGACAAAAGAGCTGAATTCCAGAGGTAAGGTGAGAGTGACTACCCTTGCCATCAAGGCAGCATTTGACCAAGTGTGACATCAAGGAGCCCTAGTAAAATTGAAGTCAATGGGAATCAGGGTGGAAAACTCTCCACTGGCTGGAGTCATACATAGCAAAGGAAGATGTTTGTGATTTTTGGAGGCCAATTATCTCAGCCCCAGGACATCACTGTAGGAGTTCCTCAGGGCAGTGCCCTATGCCCAACCATCTTCAACTGCTTCATCAACTTCATCAATAACCTTCCCTTCATCATAAGGTCAGAAGTAGTGATGTCCACTGATGATTGTAGTGTTTTGTTGTATTCGCAATTTCTCAAATAATTAAACAGTGCGTGCCCACATGCAGCAAGATCTGGATAACATCCAGGCTTGGGCTAATAAGTGGCAAGTAACATTGGCGCCACACAAGTGCCAGGCAATAATCCTCTCCATCAAGAAAGAGTCTAGCCACCTCCCCATGACATTCATAGAGTCATAGAGTCATAGAGTAATACAGCACGGATAGAGGCCCTTCGGCCCATCGTGTCCGCGCCGGCCATCAAGCCCTGTCTAATCTAATCCCATATTCATCGGGATTATCATCGCCGAATCCTCCACCAACATCCACATCCTGGGGGTCTCCATTGATCAGAAACTTAGCTTGACCAGCCACATAAATACTGTGGCTACAAGAGCAGGACAGAGGCTGGGTATTCTGCAGCAAATGACTCACCTCCTGACTCCCCAAAACTTTTCCATCACCTACAAGGCACAAGTCAGGGGTGTGATGGAATACTCTCCACTTACCTGGATTAGTGCAGCTCCAACTTTCAAGAAGCTTGACACCATCCAAGACAATGCAGTCCGTTTGATTGGCACTCCATCCACCTTAAACATCCAGTCTCTCCACCACCGGCACAACGTGGCTGTAATGTGTACCATCTACAAGATTCACTGCCGCAATTCGCCAAAGCTATTTTGACAACACCTCCCAAACCCGCAAACTCTACCACCTGGAAGCACACGGGTGTCAGGCGCATGGGAACACCACCACCTCCAAGTTCCCCTCCAAGTCACACACCATCCTGGCATAGAAGTGTATCGCTGTTCCTTCATCATCACTGGGTTAAAATGGTGTTGATTGTGCTGAGTTTGAAGGCACTTTTCTGTGGAGAACTCTCACCCACTGGGTTTTGTGCTGTATAGAACTGGAAGCTATCGGGCTTCATTTTGCTTAGGAGTCTTAACAGGTCTCACATAAGGGAGAATTTCGTTCCATCTGTCTGGGCTAGATTTAAACCCAATTCACCGAGGTGTTATAACTTACTCATCATGCAGTCCCCTGTTCTTCATTTTAATTTGATCATGCCTGATTTGCTGCTGGCCAGAAAATAACTGTGCAAAAGGAATAACCAGCTCAGATAAGCACACTAAGACAATATACAATTTCTACAGAAGAGTTCAATCAGTGTTAACATAAACTGAATTCGATATGAATTACCTACAGGGTTGTTGACAATTAACACAATGTAGGTGAATCTCGATAAGCACCTAACTACATTTCCAGGAACTTCAATGCTTTTAGGAGAATTAATTTTGGATTATGAATTCTATCCCCAAGCTGATATTGTACTTTAATAATTTTGACACTGATGAGTTCCCAATTAAAGCTAACGTTTAAAATTCAAAACATTGGCCCAGAAATTCGGGTCGGGGCTTCCCGCGGGTGCAACCCCCGACCTGCACTTACCTTGCGCGCGGCCGTTGAGCTGTGGGCCCCCGTGGAATTCCGATCCAGGGCCTGGTCCAGCTGCCGGCGCGCAGTGCTTGCGTATCCCAGGGGCGCAGTTAGTTCGATGCGTCCCCTGGGATCACGTGGGCCATGGGGAGCCAATCGGAGCAGGGAATGCTCCATTCATAAGTCTGACAGGAAGTGCTGCCAAGACTTATAAATACTATGGCCCCAAAATAGCACTAAATCTTCAAATAATTTTTTTTTTAATTCACATTTTTTAAATAAACTATCAATTACATGAAATAACTATTTTAAACAATAATTTAAATTTTGAAAAAAATAATTTTATTTTCTAACGGGGCTAAAAATAAACTTACCTTGCTTTAAAGTATTTAAAAATAATAAACCTGTGGAAAAAATGTTTTAATTTTAATTAATTCACCACTTACCTTGTAAAAAGCAGGCCTTATGCCTGCTTTTTACATTTCTAAATTCTGCAGGCTTACGTTCCCGGGAAAACCTGTAAAAAAGACCGAAGTTCGATGCGCACGTGCAGCCCCTCCTGCACACGCGTTCAACCTCTGAGCCCCTTCGTTTAGAGGAACGGAAGTGCCAGTTTCCCGCGCACGCGCAGTGCATGCAGGAAACCGGCACTTCCATCGGGCCTACGGGTGAGTGCCCCATGCGTACTCACCCGTGGAGACCCGAATTTCTGGGCCATTGTGTATATTTAAAACCTTAGTGCTCATCTTTAATGCAGCAATTCTCAATACAAGATCACTTTAAATTATGATAAAAGGGAAAAATACAAACTTTAAAAATAAATAAATAAAAACTAGAAGGTTTCCCTCGGCATTGTTCACAGGTTGTCTGGGTCGTGCATTACAGTCACACAGTAGATAAATGCAACACAGCAAATTTACTGAAACTTGACTCAGGACAAGATCAAATTATTACATGCCCTAAAATACTGAAAGATAAAGGGCTCATAGACATATTTGTTATAATATTTACCCAACACATCACAGAACTTCCTTAAAATGCGAATAGCTGTTTGTTCTTCAATTATCCAACCCTGTCTCCAACAGTGGTTTGCAGTAATTACTTAAGATTCTTTCTATTTTTCCCTCCTCTCAACAACAATTGCATTTATATAGAGCCTTTAACATAAAAAAAATCCCACGCCACTTCTTGTAGCATAATCAGACAAAAATCTACAGAAGTCAAAGGAGGAGATATTAGGACAAGTGACTAAAAGCTTGGTCAAAGTGGTAGGTTTTTCAGGAGGGTCTTAAAGGAGGAGAGAGATGGAGAAGCAGAGAGGTTTAGGGAGGGAATTCCAGAGCATACGGGCAGCAGAGTTTTGGATGAGCCCAAGTTTATGGAGGGTAGAAGATGGGAGGCTGGCTGTTCTCCCATGTACTTATCCTGCTTGCTCAGCATTATACCTTAAAAGCTGTGTCACTCCACTTTAACTGAAGCGTTGTTCAACAACTTCCCCTTTAACAGGCCCGGTGGCAGTGGGAAGAGAAGGCAGCAGGACTGGGGACGGCGGAGGAGCTCTGTGACAATGAGGACCGGGAGACAGGTAATAGAAGTTAGGAAGACAGCAAATATAAGTTAAAAGGTAAATACATTTAAAATAAGATTTACCTACAGGAAGCAGTGCAGGAAAGGAAAAAATAAACATAAAATACAATACAACATAGCTGCAGCACCATCTGGAGGAATAGAGCTGGGAGAAGCAGCAGCAGCACCCCCAGCACTTGGACAACTCAAACGCAAATACACGGATAAACATACATACCATACATTTTTAAATTAACTCCCAAGCATGAGAGAAATAGCATGACACCCAGGTGTGACAGAATGACAGAAGTAGTGTGATGTGACCAATGTTACCCCAAATTTTTTTTGGGTGCGCGGTCCCTTTAAGGGGTTGCGTGGCCCATTCAAAGGTTCGCGCATGCGTGAAATTTCACGTTTGAAAAGCCGGTCCTGGGCTGCGTGGGACCGACAGAGTGGGAATGTTGGATGTGACTTTCCTGTAAACACAGGGAGTGCCATCTAGAAAATGTAATATTATAAATTAGATGTGTAGTCAATAAATTACATTTTTGTTTTAAAAAAATGTTTTGAACAGGGTATTGAAAATCAATGGCACGCTGGAAACGTGTATTTTGGAATTTATTCAGTGTGGTTTTTGGCAACCAAAATGTGCACAATTTCTGAAGTTCCTTCGAGTTTGTTTTGTTTTTCCTGGTATTTTCTATCATAGTCACCCCAAGGTGTACACACATTTTCATGCATTGCAAATTAAGTGTCAAAATAAATGAGGCAATCTATTTCCTGCATGAGAAAGTTTAATTAGATTTATGAAAATGCTGTAACAGGAAGTATAAAAACATTAATAATTCCACATCAAATTCACACCATTTTTGCTTTAAACATGACCCCTTTCAATTAACTTTTATTGGAATACAAGATTCCTCCATGAAAGTAACTATAACATGTAACTTGGAATTTGAATAGTTCACTAAAAACTATGTCCAAATTACAACTGATAATAACTCAAACCAAGTTTAATTGATCAAATGATCTCAGGAAGTTATACAACAGGGTTTTGCTGGAATAATGATCACACATTACCTTGACTGTATACAATTGAAGCTGTACTCCTTTTAAACACTAAAATTCCTCAAGCAACTGGGCTAAGTGAAGAAAATTTGACAATGCCAGTTTCAGTGTTCCAGCCAGGCTCAACTACATACGTACATGGAAAGGGAGTGCAGAAACTGTAGAAGTTTCATAAAATATGGCACTGAAACATGATGAATGAAACACTTTGTATGCATAATCTTTCCAATTGAGACTAGCCTGGAAGACTGACGGACTTGTACTTCAGTAATCCAACATTGTTCAATTTGTCAAGACACTGCAGACATGGATGTTAATTTTTTTCTTTTATTCATTCTTGGGGCATGGGCGTCGGTGGCAAGGCCAGCTTTTATTGCCCATCCCTAGTTGCTCTCAAGAAAGTGGTGGTGAGCCTTCTTGAACCACTGCAGTCCATGTGGTGAAGGCACTTCCACAATGCTGTTAGATAGGGAGATCCAGGATTTTGACTCAGTAACGATGAAGGAATGGCCACATATGTCCAGGTTTGGATGGTGTGTGACTTGGAGGGGAATCTGGAGGTGATTGTGTTCCCATGCACCTGCTGCACTTGTCCTTCTAAGTGGTGAAGGTCACGGGTTTGGGAGGTGCTGTCGAAGAAGCCATGGCAAGCTGCTGCAGTGCATCCTATTGGTAGTAAACGCTGCAACCACGGTGCGTCAGTGGTGGAGGGAGTGGATGGTTGAGGTGGTGGATGGGCTGCCGATTAAGGGGACTGCTTTGCCCTGGATGGTGTTGAGCTTCTTGAGTGTTGTTGCAGTTGCACCAATTGAAGCAAGAAGAGTAATCCATCACACTCCTGAGATGCCTTGTAGGTGGTGGAGAGGCTTTGGTGAGACAGGAGGTGAGTCACGTGCAACAGAATACACAACCTCTGACCTGCTCTTGTAGCTACGGCATTTATGTGACTTATCCGGTTGAGTTTCTGGTCAATGGCAACCCCCAGGATGTTGATGGTGGAGGATTCGGCGATGATGATGCCATTAAATGTCATGGGGAAGTGGTTAACATAGAAACATAGAAGATAGGAGCAGGAGTAGGCCATTCGGCCCCTCGAGCCTGCTCCGCCATTCAATGAGATCATGGCTGATCATCCAAATTCTGTACCCTGTCCCTGCCTTCTCCCCATATCCCTTGATCCCTTTAGCCTTAAGAAATATATCCAACTCCTTCTTGAATATATTTAATGAATTGGCCTCAACTGCCTTCTGTGGTAGAGAATTCCACAGGTTCACCACTCTCTGGGTGAAGAAATTCCTTCTCATCTCAATCCTAAATGGCTTACCCCCTATCCTTAGACTGTGACCCCTGGTTCTGGACTCCCCGACCACCGGGAACATCCTTCCTGCATCTAGTCTGTCCAGTCCTGTCAGAATTTTATAAGTTTCAATGAGATCCCCTCTCATTCTTCTAAACTCCTGCTGCATGCTTACCTTCAGCGACTGGTGCACAAGGACACCCAGGTCTCGTTGCACTTCCCCTTCTCCCAATCTATTGCCGTTCAGATAATAATCTGCTTTCCTGTTTTTGCCACCGAAGTGGATAACCTCACATTTATCCACATTATACTGCATCTGCCATGCTTCTGCCCAATCACCCAACCTGTCCAAATCAAACTGGAGTTTCCCGACATGCTCCTCACAGCACACACGCCCACCCAGCTTTGTGTCATCTGCAAACTTGGAGATATTACATCTAGTTCCCTCGTCTAGGTCATTTATATATATTGTGAATAGCTTAGGCGCTCTCTGGCTGGAGATGTTACGCAAATGTTACTTGCAACTCATTAGCCCAAGCCTGGATATTGTCCAGGTCTTGCTGCATGCAGGCACAGACTGCTTCATTATCTGAGGAATTGTGAATGGAACTTAGCACTCTGCAATCATCAGTGGACAGCCCCACTTCTGACCTTATTTTGGAGGAAAGGTCATTGATGAAACAACTGAAGATGGTTGTGCCTAGGACGCTGCCCTGTGGAACCACTGCAGCGATGTCCTGGGGCTGTGATGATTGGCCTCCACCAACCACAATCATCTTCCTTTGTATTAGCTGCGACTCCAGCCACTGGCGAGATTTCCCCCTGATCCCAATTGACTTCAGGGCTCCTTGGTGCCACACTAAGTCAAATGCTGCCTTTATCTCAAGAGCAGTCACTCTCACCTCACCTCTGGAATTCAGTTCGTTTGGACAAAAGGCTGTAATGAGGTCTGGAGCTGAGTGATTTCGGCAGAAACCAAACTGAGCGTCGGTGAGCAGGTTATTGGTGAGCAAGTGCTGCCTAAGAGCACCGTTGACGACTCTTTCCATCACTTTGCTGATGATTGAGAGTAGGCTGATAGGACGGTCATTGGCCAGTTTGGGATTTGTCCTGCTTTTTGTTGACAGGCAAATTTCCACACTGTCGGGTAGATGCCAGTGTTGGGGTTGTACTGGAACAGCTTGGCGAGAGACGTGGCTAGTTCTGGAGCACAGGTCTTCCGCCCAACTGCCGGGATGTTGCTGGGACCTTTGCAGTGTCCAGTGCACTCAGACATTTCTTGATATCATGTGGAGTAAATTGAATTGGCTGGAGACTGGCATCTGTGATGCTGGGGACCACAGGAGGAGGGCGAAAAATATCATCCACTCGGCACTTCTGGGTGAATGTGGTTGCCAACAATTCAGCCTTGTCTTTTGCACTCACATGCTCGGCTTCGCCATCACTGAGGATAGGAATGTGCATGGATGTTCACTCCTCCCCCGTTAGTTGCTTAACTGTTCTTCACCATTCAAGACTGGATGTAACAGGACTACACAGCTTTGACCTGATCCATTGTGGCATGCGTGCAAGGCTATAGTTAAAGATGTATGGGCGATACTAACACAAAGAGCTAGGTACCATCAAAAGACCCAAAAAGTAAAGCAACACATTCAAATATATTTAGCCTAAACTTAAAAGGAACAGGATGATCAGAGAAGATACCGTGAGCATAACACATGTCCAATTGAGCACAGCATCTTACCGATACGACTCGCAGATAGTTGTTTCATGTTAATGAACTAAACCATCTGCAAGCATATTTACATGTATTTCTGCAGGTTATCAGGAGTCATTCACATGACATGTTATGAGTATTTTCAGAAATTGTAACAATGTCCTCTCACTATTCCACTAATATAGAGTAGCATATCCTCAAGATTTAATACACGTTTATCGCTTTCACCTTAATAGCGAAACCACATAAAATACTATCTAATGTGTCCCTTGGTTTAATACACTTTCTGAATGTCTCTCAAAGACATCATTACAGGGTCTTTTGCTCCATGATTCATGTAGATCATCAAAATGATCAGCTTCATGAATGCTCTGCACAAGTAACTTGGTGATAATGAAACACTATTTCAATTCTTGCTTACATGACACGGTACTTGAAACAAATGAATACACACTACAGCAAAATAAACAATTCATTCATAATGTCCAAATGCCGCTGTATTTTTCTTTTAGGAACAAGGAACATAGCAACAAGAGGCAGCCATTCAACCCCATGAGCCTGTTATGCCATTCAGTTAGACCATGGCTGGTCTGTACCTCAAATGCACTCACCTTTGCGCCGTATCCCTTAATATGCTTGCTTAACAAAAGTCTATCTCAGTTTTGCATTTTTCAAATTGACCACAACAGTTTTTTGAGGGGAGAGTTCCGTATTCCATTACCCTTTGTGTGAAGGAGGGGAGAGTTCCGTATTCCATTACCCTTTGTGTGAAGGAGGGGAGAGTTCCGTATTCCATTACCCTTTGTGTGAAGGAATGCTTCCTGACAGCACCACTGAACAGCCTCACTCTAATGTTAGCGTTATGCCCACCTCTTCTAGACTCCCCCCACCACAGGAAATAGTTTATTTCTATCTACCTTATTAAATCCTTTAATCATCTTAAACCCCTCAACTAGATCACCTTTTAATCTTCTATACTCAAGGGAATATGTCTAGTCTATGCAACCTATTCTCATAATTTAACCTTTTGATTTTTTAACATAGTAATTCAGTATCGCCACGTTTGGGGCGCTATAGTCGAGCGTGCGATAAATTTAGCGCCCGGCGCAAATTATCGCCACCTTCAGTGAAATTGACTTGCTTCGTCCCAAGAGGTTCTTGGTGCGCTAAAGCAGGCGCAGCACGACTATCCTAAGGTGCTAAGCCGGAGAGGCGAGGCACTACCACCGAGGGCGGGCGCAGCGCAGGTGCGGCTAGTTAGCGATTGCAGGCAGACACGCTGGCGCCGGTCACCTCTTAAAGGGGGAGGGTCAATTTGGCTTGCAGCCACGCCCTGCACATTGGAGCCCTGATTCTCGGCCTGGACAGACCTGCTGCGACATTGTTACGCCTACAACTATCAAGAGGGCCAGGGAGCGAGCGCAGCGGTTCAGTGAGGGGGCCCTGAAGGTTCCGGTTGGCGCAGTGGAGCGCAGGTGATCTATCCTGTTTCCGGACAGTGATAGGAGGCCGTTGCCCAACAAATATCGAAAAGCTTGGAGGGAGGTGGCACACAGAGTGACCTCCAGCAGCATGGTACCTAGGACCCCTGTGCAATGCAGGAAGAAGTTCAACGACCTCACTCGGGTTGTCAGGGTGAGTACCCTTTCCAGTATCCTCTTCATCCCTGCATGTGCACATCACTTTATGGCCAAAGGGTCCTGAAAGCCCCAATGCACAGCCCTCATCCAACACCTATGGGCCTTTCATGAAACTCACATGCACATTCACCACTTTACACACTGTAAGGGCTATTCCACCATGGGAGGCAGTGCAGCCAAGATCAGGGCTTGGCACTGTCAGGGCTATTCCACCATGGGAGGCAGTGCAGGCAAGATCAGGGCTTGACACTGTCAGGGCTATTCCACCATGGGAGGCAGTGCAGGCAAGATCAGAGCTTGACACTGTCAGGGCTATTCCACCATGGGAGGCAGTGCAGCCAAGATCAGGGCTTCACACTGTACTGAGAGCCCGTCCTTTCTCTTGCAGGGCAAGCTGGCGCACAATAGGAGGCAGCAGCAATGGACCGGGGGAGGCCGTCCTGAAATTAAAGACCTCAGCGATCTGGAGCAGCGAGTGGAACGGATTATGGCAGGCCGGATGATTGGCCCCGTCGCCACTGGAGATGCCGACCCTGTTGTGGACAGCAATGGTAAGGTCATCACCTTTTTGACCTCTCCCCTTCCACTTGTGCCTCACACCAGCATCCTTTGCCACTATCGAACCAATGCAGTGCATTGCAGCACTCATGCCTCCCTCGCTGCCGCCCTGTCCTCACGCTAAAGCAACTCTTGTACCTTCATGCTTTCAGATGCTGATTTGCCAGGTGAGGAGGCTGGCCCTCAAGGTGCCACTGTGAGTGATTCAGAAGGCGAGGAGGAGGAAGAGGAAGCCGGACCATCAGTGCCACCCTCAGCCAAGGCAGCCCATGGCCATAATGGGGACACGTCTTCCCTAGAGGGGAGCAGGGGGGGAAGGGTCTGAGGAGGGTGAAGCTCCGGGGCCAGCGGGCTGCAGCAATGCAGGGGGGTGGTAGGGAAGCTCGGCGGCCTTCTCCCCGGAGGGAGAGTCTGGCCTCCAGTCCTGCTACAGTGAGCGCAGAGGTGCGGCTCCTCGCTAAAATGGCTGCCCAGGCGGAGCACAGGCACACTGAGCTCATGGCTGCAGTGGCAAGGATGCCTGACTCCATAGAGTCACTGGCAAGGAGTGTACAGGAATTCGGGTCAGCACAGGCAAGGAGTCTGCAGGACTTCGGTGCAGCACAGGCGGCTTCCACACAAGTGCTTAGTCGTGCCATGCAGTCACTGGCTGGTCTGATGCAGACACAGATTAGGGCTACACGAGCACTGACTGCTGCCACCCTCGCCGGATCGGGCAGGATTCGCCGGGGCCCTCGCCGCGCCGCAGCAGGCCAGCAGTCTGTGCTTCAGCAGATTGCTGCGCATGCTTCAGCGCTGCCCCATGCGAGTGCCAGTGTGTCGTCCGACCAGAGAGTGCCTGTGCTCTGTCAGGATGGCAGCATTCCTGCTGCCAACACTGTCACTCCTCCACTGCAGCTGCCACCACCCGTAGGACAGACTGCTGCCGCCCATGCAGAGCTGGAGCAGTCAGCAGCCAAGCCCTCCAGGCCCAGAGCTGGTCCAGGCCGTCCCCCAAGGGCATCTGCCGACTCACTATCTGACACTCGGCAGCCTTCCCCCAGCCTTGCTGCAGCCACTGGGGTCCCATTGCGGAGGAGCTGCAGGGTGGGAAGGGGCCAATCTCGCAAGCGAGGCAGATCACCCTCGCAGACCAAAAAGTAGGAGGTGTGGCAAAATGGTGTGATTTTTTTTAGTGAAGGCCGAGGATCATTTTTGGTTAACTCTTTTGTTCATTGTCTCCAGGTTGTGAGAGCCAGTTATGAGTCTGACTGTTTTTTGGGGGGTTTCTCTGTATTTGTTTGTCATGCAGGAAGGGCACAGAGTTTGTTAAATAAATAATTGTCTTTATTCAGATTGTGCATGTTTGCTCTTTGAACAATTTGTTGCCTTGACCGGCTCAAGGTTTGCGGAACGGTTCCATTCATGTTCTTTCAATGGCACAAGCCATTCCCTCAGAGGGGGCCTAGAACCGACTTGCAATAAGCCGCTGACGGACGGCCCTTGCACTTTGTGCCTCCCTCCCGTCTTGGTGCTCCTCCTCCTCCTCCTTCTCTGGTGGACCTCCAATGTCTGCTGGCAGTGGCTGAGTCCTGAGGATAGCCAGGTTGTGTAGCATGCACACTACAACGAAATGGGAGACTCGCTCAGGCGAGTACTGAAGGGCTCCCCCAGAATGGTCCAGACAGCGGAACCATTACTTTTGCATGCCGATTGTGTGCTCAATGATGTTCCTGGTTGCTTGATGGCTCTCATTGTATCGTTCTTCAGCAGGGGTGCTGGGCGCACGGAGCGGGGTCATCAGCCAGGTGCACAAAGGATAGCCCTTGTCCCCGAGAAGCCAACCTCCTAGGTGAGCCAGGGCTTTGAAAAGGTCTGCCACAGAAGTCTGGCGCAGAATGAAGGCGTCCTGGCTGCTGCCTGGAAAGCGGGCATTGACAGCTAGTATCAGCTGTCTGTGGTCACGCACCAACTGCACATTCAACGATGGAACCCCTGCCGGTTGCGGTAATCCTCGGCATTCTCTAGAGGCGCCCGCAAAGCCATATGCGTGCAGTCAATGGCGCCCTGGACCATGGGGAAGCCGCTATCCTTGCAAATCCCATTGCGCGCTCTTGCTGCTTGTCCAGGGTGATGGGGAAGGAAATGTACTGACGTCTCCTTTTGAAGAGGGCATTCATGACTTGGCGGATGCAGCAATGCACCGCGAACTGGGAGACATTGGCAATGTCCCCAGTAGCGGATTGGAAGGAGCCGGTGGCATAGAAGTTGAGAGCCACTGTCACCTTCACTGCCACCGACAGAGATGTCCTGCTCCTCAGCTGAGGCTGCAGATCTGTCTGAAGCAGGTGACGGAGTTCAGTGACCACCTCCCTTCTGAATCGAAGCCTCCGAATACACTGCTCCTCAGACATGTTGAGGTATGAGAACTGCTGGCGGTATACCCTGGGAGGGTAAGGCCTCCTGTGCCGACGCCTGTTGGCCCTCCTCCATCTGGACATGATTGGCACTCTCTCTCGGCGTCTCTGAGCCCTCTCAATGCAATGGAGAAACCCAATGTTTCCACCCATTGCAGCCCCCATAATATGTGGCCACTCAAGGCTATGGCACTGAAAAATCAATCCAACTGCAAAGTTCTGGACTGAAGCCAGAAGTACCTGTGCGAGCGCTGAGTCAATGCAGAAAGCTCTCTCCCTTTGTCTCTCTGCAAATCTCTCTCTCTGTCACACAGAAGGAGTGGTCCAAAAATGGCTACCACTAAGAAGCCAGGAAGAGCTCCCTTTAAATAGCAACCCCCCCAGCCCCACAGCAACTGGGAACCGTTCCAGTCAACCAATCGCTGGGAGCGCCAGGCGGAAAGAAGGGGGCGCCACTGAAGTTCCGGTTCGGGGCGCACCAAGGGCGTTGCACCATGAAATGACGTCAGGATCTGCGCGCGCAGCTGAGCGGGCGTTGCGGTTTTGCGCCGCTGCTAAATGTCCGCTCAATTTCGCGAGAGGCACAGGTCGCACCGCGCCCAGGCACTAGCCGCTTCGCGCCCCACTTATCGCCCTCTTAAGGCGCTAGCGGCTGGCGCTAACAACTGAATTTCTCCCCCATAAAGTTTAATCCAAGTTCCAATTAATTTGCCAATATTTCAAGCTGCTGCTGTTCACATATTTTGAGATGCTGATGGAGGATTTATCCACAAACAGTGTTAAGGATAGTTCATTTCCAAATCTCCAAGTCATGAAATTCAAATAGGAAAAGTAAGAAAGTAAGAAATATAATTACCAATAGAGTCAAGTTGCCAAGGTCATCGGCCACAGATTGGGCACTCATCCAACAGAATTATAAAGAAAATTAATTGCTGGAAATGAGAGATAAAGACAGAAAATGCTGGAAGTGTGTAGCAGGTAAATTCGTGTCTGAAGGAGAAAGACTGGTTAATGTTTGAGGAGGACCCTGTATCAATATATCTTTCAGATGCTGACAGGCCTGCTGTGACTTTCTAGCAGTTTGTTTCCACCTTGACACATTAGTCTGATAAGAATTTCTGTTCACACTGAATTACCTTTCTGGTGCTCTCTTTCTTAGTCTTCTTGGTATCTTCATTCTTAAAGGGAGGCTTAAAGATTCTCACCTCTTAAAAAAAAGTAATGTCAGTGATTTGGATAATCGAATTTAGTTTAGTTAAGTTAACAGCATGATGATTCTAAAAATATCGAGTGTATTCCAGCCCAAAGAAGAATCAACACATTATGCAGATAAAAATTAGAAAAAGAAAACTTGCATTAAGTATATATTTCAGCCAGGAAAAATATAAGTCAATTTACTTATCTTTCCAGTTAGGCAAAACCTAAAAGTAACTGCCTCCTGACAACAAATTTGTACGAGCTCCTGGCCAAACTGGTTGCAATCAGGTTTAAAAAAATAAACACTTAATATTTTAATGAAGAAAACACATTCAATTTACGTGGTGGGTTTTTCACAAGAGGTTTAGGCGTCCAATCCTCATCCGAGTCACTCAATTCATACACACGGGGTTGGCACCCCCTGCTACGTCTTGACATGAATGCTGGCTTTGGTACATTCAATCCTGTGAAAATTAAAATATTCCAATCATCTACAGTTGGTAATTGCCTGTATTTAACTTACTGATGTAAGGCATCTGTTGAATCTAACCACTTTAGAATAATATCAGGTAAGAGCAGTACAGAGGCTTTCCTTTCATTGATGGCATCTGGATTTAAATCCAACTCGGACTCATCAGATGAAAAGGAGCTTTTATGTTATGCTGGGGTGCTGGGAGCACAGCACTCAGACCCTGGACCTCGAAGAGTCATCTTTTCACAGTTCTTCTTTAGTAGTATGTCACTGATCCCTATTGCACCCATTGGAGAGTCCGAAGGAAGGAGCTTTACATTTGTGACAGCTGATGGTCACTCACAGGACCAAGGGAAAGGCAGGGCAGTGATAGCATCTGAGATGCAGAGTTCACCTCCCTTATTCCAATATTTATTGATTTTATTCATGGTTTAGTATTTAATGATAATAATGTAATGGTTTAGCACAAAGAATGGGGGAAAAGCCACACTGGATGGAGACCAGTCAAATTTTTTTTAAAGGGAACAAAAATGCAATCCTTATTTTCCTTCCAGTTTCACTCATTTCTACATAAAGTAAAACAGAACAGTACACTTCCTTCCACTGCTACTGGTTTCACACAATAACTCTGCTTTTGCTACCTCCAGTGACAGTGTCACTGTGCGATACTGTAAATGCATTGAACATCAATGTGCTTCTGATGCCACTACATATAGCAACCCTTTTTTAATTGATTCACGGGATGTGGGCGTCGCTGGCAAGGCCTGCATGTTTTGCCCATCCCTAATGGCCCTTCAGAAGGTGGTGGTGAGCCGTCATTTCAGAGGGCAGTTACGAGTCAACCACATTGTTGTAGGTCTGCAGTCACATATAGGCCAGACCGGGTAAGGATGGCAGATTTCCTTCCCTAAAGGACATTAGTGAACCAGATGGGTTTTTATGACAATCCGGTAGTTTCATGGTCACCATTACTGACACTAGCTTTTTATTCCAGATTTATTTAATTAATTGAATTTAAATTCTCCAGCTGCCATCGTGTGATTTGAATTCATGTCGCTGGATCATTAGTCCAGGCCTCTGGATTACTAGTCCAGTAACAGAACCACTATGCAACCATAACCTTAACCAGGGCAATCCCTCCCTATATGAATAGGAGCATTGAGTTGTGGGCACATTCTCCATTCAGGGCAATTTCCACACAAATATGTTGCCAGGCTGTGTCTAGCAACTAGTTCTAAAGTTTAAACTCATGCTAATAAGGGGTAACTGGGGGCCACTGAATGTGGCTTTGTGCTATCTATGAACACCATCATCTCATTGAGATAAGTCATTGCTTTTGATTGCAGTGTAAAATCTCCAATATCTATTGGAAATCAGTTAATGGAGATTGTGTTGCAGGGTTGGTTTGGAAACTGTTCTCTCAGGAAAGGGAAAATTAAAGGAAAAAGTGTACGTATTCTATCGCCTGGTTCAAAACAGCAACGACTGGTGCATAGAATGGCACTCAATTGCCATTTTAGCAACATTCAGTGCTTGCCTGGGAGAATTAGTAGGATTGGAATGAATCCCAGAAGCTGAATACTATCAGGCTCTCCAAATAGCTTATTTGGTAAAATGTACTGTCTAAGAATGGAACAGGGTCAGAAAGACCAGAAAGACCCAGGTTTGATGCCTGACCTGTGCAGTTAGCTCATCTCAGCCACAGTGACAACAGAAATGTTAAAAGTGGCCTCACTTCGGGTTAGGAAGGGGTAAAAATATCAGTCAGGAGTTTCACCCTTGGTCACTATCCAGTTTTTCTGCTGAAAAATACATGTGTGCTGGTCAGATGAAGGCAGGTTCAGGATCAGCTTTGCTGTCCACCAACTCTCAGACAGGATTTTTTGCTTCAGCACTCCTGACCCTCATAAGGAGCATATATTGGGAAATTCTGAACATCAGCCAGTAACTTTACAGCCATTAAATTAATATTCAGAGTATCACAGGCCGAGGATTTCCTGATATGTGTTCCTAATGTGTGCAAGCAATGGTGAAATGGAAAATCCCAGACAAAATGTCTGACCTCACATGAGGAGAATATCTACTTGGGTGCAATATTGGAAGGAACGTATGCCAGTACGTATCAAAGTGTTCAGGAGAGGAAGGGAGAAATGTAGAAAGGAATTTTAAAAATGGATTTTGTACAAACCTATTGCAAGCATGGCTTCATAGTTCCGCTTCACATTCTTATAACGAATCTTTTCCCATTCACTCAGCTCTGCCCATTCATCTTTGGAAAAATGAACGGCAATGTCTTTAAACTTGTCTATAATCTGAAAAAATAAAATGAATGTGATTCCTGTTACATCTAGGCATCAAAATCTGTAATCTCCACAAACTAAAGTTCTACAAATGTGGGATTAGCTGCCCAGTCAGATCTGCCATTCTTTACAAGACTATCCTGCCATCACTAGAGTGGGCTGGCACTAATCGCTGGTAGAAAATCACATAAAGGGCAGCCTCCCTACAAAACACATCAATGTCATGATGGTGTGGTTGTTGTCCATATGATCTTTGTACTATGGTACACTAAAAATAAAGCTGGACAAGCCCAACTATCAGTTCATTTCACCCAAAAAGCCTGCCTAGTAGAGAAGGATATGATACACTTCTTTCATGCCAGACTCTGAGGGAACAGAGTAGTAGCCAGCTCATATGCCAGGATGAATCTTCAGTAGTCATCTTCGAAAGGGAAGCATCTGTCACCAGCTATATTTGAGAAGGAAGTGGCTACAGCAGAAACCTTTAGAGAAGGTTTTGATGCTCCAATCATCTTCAACTCCAGAGCAGAGGCCCAGCCCACCTCTACCAGCTGGCCCAATGGAGGCGGATGAAGAGACCATTGACAACACAAGTTCTGCTGAAGAGGTATCACAACAACAAAATTGTATTTATATAGCTCATTTAACGTAGTTAAACATCCCAAGGTGCTTCACAGGAGCATTTTTAATCAAAATTTGACACCGAGACACATAAACAGATATGAGGGCAGAGCTTGGTCAAAGAGGTAGGTTTTAAGGAGCTTCTTAAATGTGGAAAGAGCGGTAGAGAAACAGAGGGGTTTAGGGAGGGAAATCCAGAGCTTAAAGCTTTGGTAGCTGAATGCACAGCCGCCAACGGTGGAGCAATTAAAATTGGGGATGGCCAGAATTAGAGGAGTGTAGATATTTCGGAATTTTGTGGGGCTTGTCGAAGTCTCGACTCTGAGTAAGACTCTGAAACAAACTGTACCGTCAGATAAGCAAAGCTTTATTTTACTTGCATACAAGTGTATACAAGGAGAGAGCTGCCTGGACAAAGGCTAGGCCAACATCTCTAAAGGACATCAGCGAATGCAGCATATTTATACACTCAAACAAGCAAGCGTTCCATCGATCACATGTAATGGTATTGTATCATCTTAAACACATTAAGAGTTTAAACAAGGACAATCAAAAGGTCAGCAGGACAGAAATGTCTTCAGACAAAGTTAGTTAATTATATTCTGTCAGGAGGTTTTGTCTGAATCTTGTTACCAAAAAAATGATTTGCTCACTCATGTCTGATTATCATATTTATACAGTGAAGAACACAAGTTCAATATGATCATGTATAAAAGTTAGCTAGTCAACTCTGTACAAAGCTATTTCAGTATTCATGCAGATAAAGAGAAACGAGATTGACCTTTAACAGAATTGTTTTCATTCTTTGGCCAGATGTCATTAGCAGTGCGGTTACCCAATAGTTCTGCAATGTATTGTTCTGGCAGGTTGTGATTAATTTAATTGCAATAGGTCAGAAGATTACGTTAGTTGCTGCTGACTCGGTTTTAGTCCACAGGCAATAGTACAAAAATACATTAGATGTCAAGCATCCCATCATGCACTAGTAAGGGCAAAATCATATTTCCACATTGCTGGAGGAGATTACAGAGATAGGGAGGGGTGAGGCCATGTAGGGATTTGAAAATAAGCATGAGAATTTTTGGCGTTGCTTAACGGGGAGCCAATGTAGGTCAGCGAACACAGGGGTGATGGGTCACCGGGACTTGGTGCAAGTTAGGACACAGGCAGCAGAGTTTTGGATGACCTCAAGTTTGAGGAGAGTAGAAAGTGCAAGGCTGGCCAGGCGTACGTTGAATAATCAAGTCTAGAGGTAACAAAGGCATGGATGAGGGTTTCAGCAGCGGATGAACTGAGGCAGGGGCCGAGTCGGGCGATCTTCCAGAGGTGGAAATAGGCGGTCTTGGTGATGGTGCAGATATGTGATCAGATGCTCATCTCGGGGTCAAATATGAAACCAAGATTGCGAACAGTCTGATTCAGCCTCAGACAATTGCCAGGGAGAGGGATGGAGTCAGTGGCTAGGGAATGGAGTTTGTTTCGTGGACTGAAGATAATGGCTTCGGTCCTCCCCATATTTAGTGAGAGAAAGGTACTGCTCATCCAGTACTGGATATTGGACGAGCGGACTGACAATTTAAAGGCTGTGGAGGGGTCGAAAGAGGTGGTGGTGAGGTAGAGCTGGGTGTTGTTAGTGTACATTTGGAAACTGACGCTGTGTTTTCAGATGATGTTGCCTTGGGGCAGCTTGAAGATGAGAAATAGGAGGGGGGCCAAGGATAGATCCTTGGGCGGCCACCAGAGGTAATGGCGCGGCAGCGGGAAGAAAAGCCATTGCAGGTGATTCTCTGGCTATGATTAGATAGATAAGAATGGATCTAGGCGAGTGCAGACCCACCCAGCTGGACGACGGTGGAGAGGCGCTGGAGGAGGATGCTATGGTCAACCGTGTCAAAGGCTGGAGACAGGTCGGGAAGGACAAGGTGTGATAGTTTACTTTTGTCATAGTCAATCACTTAGAATGACAAATAGAACATCTTCAGTCCAAGAACATAAAGGAAGCTCTGGTGTAATCTGAGTCTCTTCACGCAAAAGGTACATCAGTATCTAAGTAACTGTGCAGTTATGGAGACAAGAACTTTCCTGGGGCTGTCTGATACAAGGCAGCTACAAACATTAGGGCTCTGTATTAGTTCGACAATGTCTCAATTAATAGAGAATCTGAAATTCCAGGAACTTGTTCACCTGTTGATAAGGTGCTAGTAACAGCTTTATAAGGACTATACAAGACAGACAGGCATTTCACACAAGCATAGCTAAATAAAGGTTAAAAAACACCATTGTCTGCTGGTATCTAGGCCACCAGTATTGTCATAGCGAATGCTGCCTCAGAGATGTTTGAAATTAGTTCAGAGTAGGAACCAGGTTAACAATGCTTGCTGCACACTCATAAATAAAGGTGTTGATAGAATAACTCCCACACCCACCAAAATCAGCTCCCGTCATTCAGAATGTACTATGAGAGCACTCAATCCCCCGCAGACTCTAGATCATGAAAGCACAGATGGCCCTCAGGAGTTGTAAAGAGCAGACTGACAAAAGGTGCCCATGAAATGGCAATACAAGACACAGAAAGGAAGTAAACTTGTGAGGATCTTGCACTTCACCAACAGTGCAGAGTTCACCATTCAGTAGAAGAAACCACTCAGTAGGACCTGAGAGTTGAACGAGATGTGTTCCCAAGTCACAAGCTTCTGCTGGGATCCAATGGCTCAACATTGGTCAGTTTGACAATGTGGAGCTCTCTGGGGGCAATCAAAGGCCCAGCCTTGAATATCTATGGCACCGGGGAGAATCATTTACAGTCAAGATTTGCAGATATGACCTCCTCAGGATGAGACCAAAAGAGTGATTGTTTATTTAAGGGCACTGTGTTGATGGAAGATCTGCTGGGGTCAAAGTCTTTGTACAATTCTATCATTCTTTGAGCTTGGTTCTTGAAAACATAATTAACAACAAATCCACTGGCGTCTTTTTTGTCCAGTGAAGACAATGGCCCAGAAATTCGGGTCGGGGGCTTCCCGCGGGTGCAAGCCCCCAACCTGCACTTAGCTAGCGCGCTGCCCGTTGAGCTGTGGGCCCGCGTGGGATTCCGATCCTAGGCCTCCTCCAACTGCCAGCGCGCAGTGCTTGCGTGTCCCAGGGGCGAAGTTAGTTCGATGCATCCCCTGGGATCACGTGGGCCATGGAGTGCCAATGGTAGCAGGGAATGCTTCATTCATAAGTTTGACAAGAAGAGCTGTCAAACCAATAAATACTATAAGCCCCAAAACATCACTAAAATCTCAAATAATTTTTTTTTTTTTTTTAAAGCACATTTTTAAAAGAAACTATAAATTACATGAAATAACTATTTTAAACAATAATTTAAATTTTTGAAAAAATTAATTACATTTTCTAACGGGGCTAAAAATAAACTTACCTTTAACGTATTTAAAAATAATAAACCTGTAGAAAAAATGTTTTAATTTTAATTAATTCACCACTTGCCTTGTTAAAAGCAGGTCTTGCGCCTGCTTTTTAAAAGTGTAACCGCTGGAGACTTACCCTCCCGGAGAAACCTGCAAAAAAAACGTAAGTTCGATGCGTAAGCGCTGCCCTCCAGCACACGTGTTCCACCTGTCAACCCCTTCTTTCAGGGGAATGGAAGTGCCGGTTTCCCGCGCGTTCGCAGTGCATGCACGAAACTGGCACTGTCGTTGGGTCTAAGCGTGAATACCCCGTGCGTACTCACGCATTGGGAACCTAATTTCTGGGCCATTGACATTTGCTCCAAGGGCACAGTCAATCTTTATTACGAGCAGAGTAATTATTATGGCATCATGATGTTGAAATGTCTTGAAGGGAAGTTGCCTCACAAGACCTTCTACAACTAATTGTGGTGTTAACATGCGCCAGAGAATGCCTGGAGAGGCAAAACAAAATGGCTAAAAATGCTTCCACTCACCACCACTTTTTAAAATTATTCTTCCTCTTTCTTTATGCGCACATGCGCATTCCACAGCCAATTGTAACCAAATAACCTACAGCAGGATTTTGGTACCTCTGTTTTTAAGCGAGTTCAAGGACACCCATAGTGAATGCCTCCGATTCCTCTCAGCTCAGTGCGACATTATTCACACTCACCTGAACGTCATGGTCGAGATCAGTCTCGTAATTTCAAGGAATACAGGAACAGTCCACTGAGCATGTTGTTAAGTATGTTAGATCCAACCCTTTAACCTCATTCATGTTTCGCCACTATCACCATTCGCTTAATATCCTGACAACCCAAGAATCTATCACCTTTTAAATAACTGAATTAAATCTGCATCAATGGCCTCCTGTGGTCGTGCGTTTCACATTCCCATAACATTTTGCTTCAAGAATGTTTTCCTGGATTAACTTTTCAATAGCTTAGTTTTAGTTTTAAATTTATGTCCCTTTCTTACAGATTTCACGATCAGCAAAATTACTTTTGGAAATCATCTATCCTGTCAATTCCCTTTTTAATTATTACACAGGATGTGGTCAATGCTAACTTGACCATCTTTAATGTCCATCCCTAGTTGCCTTGAGGAGCTGGTGGGGGCCTTCTTTTGAAGCACCTCGATCAGATCACTCCTCGTGTTTCGGAAGATTTGCTCAGTCTCTGATCAGACCCAAGGTACTAAATTGAACAGGAAAGACAAATCCACAGCAGTACTTTCAGTTAAATTGTAACTACAAGACTAGGATAAACCTGGTAAGAGAGAAGTTCAGAACGACGGTCACAGCAGGAATTATCAGTACCTGAAATGGTCGCCTGGGGAGGGTAGTAGAGGCAAAAAACAAAAATAAATTAATTTAAGCAGTTAGATATTGTGATAAGGGAATCTTAAGTTTCCACTGGAAGGATAAGTTCGATGGGCCAAATGGTCTCACTGCTCAATACTAATGTTAGTGATCCAATCTAAACACTAGGGAACTCAGCCACTCCCTACTGACAGTATTAATGTGATTGGTATCTTTTGGGACTGAGCAGCTGAATCTTCCCCATCTCAAGTTGCAAACAATACATTTCTCCAGCATTTTCTTTCTGGTTTCCATTTGAAATCTGCCCTCATCTCACCTCCGATTTGCTCTTCTCAGACATGGCCTTGCCTTCTTCAGTATCCTCCCTGTCACTCTGAGTTTTGCCCATCGCTTCCTGAGGTTGGCCACCTTATTTACTCAACTTTTCCCTCGACTTTTTGTGCCCTTCTCGATCCCTCAGTCTTTTCAATGGTTTTGCCCCCGGGACGATTATTTCTTCCTTTTTTCTGTCACCTCACGGGGCTAAAATGAAGCTCAATGTGAGTGAAAGACTTTCCTGTCAGCAGCAGTGTTTAGTTTATGTGACACTAATATCTGAAGCAGTCTTTTCTTCTGACTTTCCCTCAGACTAACACGACCTGAGTCGCTTTCTGACTAAAAGTAACCCTGCCAGCTCCTGGTTTTTCCTCAGAATATTTTTGTTCCTTTTCTTGAGAAATAATTTGTGACCGGATTTTTTTTTAGCTGCAATCCCTCAGCATTTGACCTAAAACGTGTGAAGTAAGTGAGTGAGTGAGAATGTGCTTTCCCCGCCCTGTGAAAGGCCCGCCCAGCCGCACACTTCCTCCCCCTCCTGCAACCTCCCGCTTTCTGCCCGTTGCTAGGCGACGCCGCCTCTATTTATAGCCCCACCTCCCCCGGGGCGGGGCCAACAGAAGGGCGACATGTGAACAGCGCTGCGGCCAATCAGAGCGCTGCGGCTGAGGGTTGAGCAGGGCGCGAGCGCCGGCGTGACGAGACAGCCCGCCTCACGCGCCCAGGGAGGCCGAGCGCGCGCCCTTTGAACCAAGGCCCAAAGACAAAGGGCGGGAATAAGACCCCGCGGGGCCTCGTGTTTGCGTCGCAGCGCCAGGCCCGGCCCCGGCCTCGCCCCCGGGTGAGCGGGGCGACTGTCCGCCACCTTGCTGAAGGATTTCTCCCCAGCTACAAACCCGGGTTACTCCGGCAACCGGCCGCCATCTTGGTGAAGGAATGTGGGACGTCCCCGCGCTGCCATCTTGGTTCAAAGGGGAGGAGGAGGAGGAGGACTGGGCGGGGAAAGCACATTCTCACTCACTTCACATGTTTTAGGGCAAATGCTGAGGGATTGCAGTTGAACAAAAAATAATCCGGTCAAACATTATTTCTGACCAGCAAAGGAAGAAAAAATATCCTGAAGAAAACCCAGGAGCTGGCAGGGTTACTTTTAGTGAGAAAGAGACTCAGGTCGTGTTAGTCTGAGGGAAAGTCAGAAGAAAAGACCGCTTCAGATATTAGTGCCACATAAACTAAACACTGCCGCTGACAGGAAAGCCTTTCACTCACATTGGGCTTCATTTTAGCCCCGTGAGGTGACAGAAAAAAGGAAGAAAAAAGTAGACCCGGGGGCAAAACCATTGAAAAGACTGAGGGATCGAGAAGGGCACAAAAAGTCGAGGGAAAAGTTGAGTAAATAAGGTGGCCAACCTCAGGAAGCGATGGGCAAAACTCTGAGTGACAGGGAAGATACTGAAGAGGGCAAGGCCATGTCTGAGAAGAGCAAATCGGAGGTGAGACGAGGGGAGATTTCAAATGGAAACCAGAAAGAAAATGCTGGAGAAATGTATTGTTTGCAACTTGAGATGGGGAAGATTCAGCTGCTCAGTCCCAAAAGATACCAATCACATTAATACTGTCAGTAGGGAGTGGCTGAGTTCCCCAGTGTTTAGATTGGATCACTAACATTAATATTGAGCAGTGAGACCATTTGACCCATCGAACTTATCCTTCCAGTAGAAACTTAAGATTCCCTTATCACAATATCTAACTGCTTAAATTAATTCATTTTTGTTTTTTGCCTTTACTACCCTCCCCAGGCGACCATTTCAGGTACTGATAATTCCTGCTGTGACCTTCGTTCTGAACTTCTCTTTTACCAGGTTTATCCTAGTCTTGTAGTTACAATTTAACTGAAAGTACTGCTGTGGATTTGTCTTTCCTGTTCCATTTAGTACCTTGGGTCTGATCAGAGACTGAGCAAATCTTCCGAAACACGAGGAGTGATCTGATCGAGGTGTTTCAAAAGAAGGTCCACCACCATCTTCTCAAGACAACTAGGGATGGACATTAAAGATGGCCTTGTTAGCATTGACCACATCCTGTGTAATAATTATAAAGGGAATTGACAAGATAGATGATTTCCAAAAGTAATTTTGCTGATCGTGAAATCTGTAAGAAAGGGACATAAATTTAAAACTAAGCTATTGAAAAGTTAATCCAGGAAAACATTCTTAAAGCAAAATGTTATGGGAATGTGAAATGCACTACCACAGGAGGCCATTGATGCAGATTTAATTCAGTTATTTAAAAGGTGATAGATTCTTGGGTTGTCAGGATATTAAGTGAATGGTGATGGTGGCAAAACATGAATGGGGTTAAAGGGTTTTATCTAACATACTTAACAACATGTTCAGTGGATGATTCCTGTTCCTGTGTTCCCTGAAGTTACGAGACTGATCTCGACCATGACGTTCAGGTGAGTGTGAATAATGTTGTACTGAGCTAAGAGGAATCGGAGGCATTCACTGGGTGTCCTTAAATCGCTCAAAAACAAGTACCGAAATCCTGCTGTAGGTTATTTGGTTGCAATTGGCTGTGGAATGTGCGTGTGCGCTTAAAGAAAGAGAGGAAGAATAATTTTTAACAGTGGTGGTGAGTGGATTTTTAGACTATGCCCCCAGTCCTTGAATCCCCAACCAGGAGAAATAGTTTCTCTCTATCTACCCTATCTGTTCCCCTTAATACTTTGAAAACTTTGATCAGATCACCCCTTAACCTTCTAAATTCTAGGGAATACCACCCTAATTTGTGTAATCTCTCCTCGTAACTTACCCCTTGAAGTCTGGGTATCATTCTGGTAAACCTATGCTGTCCTCCTTCCAAGGCCAATATATCCTTCCTAAGATGTGGTGCCCAGAACTGCTCACAGTACTCCAAGTGTGGTCTAACCAGGGTTTTGTATCACTGCAGCATGACTTCTACCCCCTGTACTCTAGTCCTCTAGATATAAAGGCCAGCATTCCATTAGCCTTTTTCATTATTTTCTGTACCTGTTCATGACATTTTAATGATGTTTGTACCTGGACCCCCAAGTCTCTTTGGACCGCCATTGTTTTTAGCTTTTCATCATTTAGAAAGTATCCTGGTCTATCCTTTTTAGGTCCAAAGAGGATAACCTCTCACTTGCCTACATTGAAATCCATTTGCCACAGTTTTGGCCGTTAACTTAATCTGTATAATGCTGAGTTATACCACAACCGCAGAGGTTACCACTCGCTAAATGTGCAGTTGGTGTGTGACCATGCTCAGCATATCATGATGGTGAATGCCCAGTATCCTGGCAGCAGTCATGATGCTTTTATTCTGCGCCAGTCCGCTACTCCCTCGGTCTTTGAGACACCAAGACAAACCAGTGGGTGGCTACTGGGCGACAAGGGCTATCTCTTGACCATCTGGTTCGTGACTCCACTGCGCAATCCAACCACCCATTTTTGGAGGCTACCGAATTTCGAGCCCTACCTCTCTTTTAGGGATTGTGGGTGGTTTGTGAAGACCAAAGCTGAAGTAGTAAAACTATGCATCTAACCTCCTCTCTCATTTTCCTGAATGCACTGATTCATGCTTCCTAAGTCTAGGCTGACTTAATGTGCAGCCCTGATGGCATTTCCTAAATGGCTGTTCTTCATGTGTTAGACTCATCATTGTTGGAGAAGATCTGTCCCTTTTTTGTATACACGCAGAGACCCTTTCCACAACTGATTATTAGTTAGTATTTAGTGGGAATCCTGGCTAATTTTATTCCCTCCCTTGCAAAAGGGTGCTGAGGTAAATTGTAATTAGACTTGGGTGTACAGGGCACAATTTGCAGATGACACAGAACTTGGAAGTATACTGAACAGTAAGGAGGATAGTGATAGACTTCAAGAAGATAGACAGCCTGGTGGAATGGGCGGACACGTGGCAGATGAAATTTAATGCAGAAAAGTGCGAAGTGATACATTTTGGAAGGAAGAACAAGGAGAGGCAATATAATGTAAAGGGTACAATTCTAAAGGGGGTGCATGAACAGAGACCTGGGGGTATATGTACACAAATCGTTGAAGGTGGCAGGGCAGGTTGAGAACGTGGTTAAAAAAGCATAAGGGATCCTGGGCTTCATAAATAGAGGCATAGAGTACAAAAGCAAGGAAGTTATGATGAACCTTTATAAAACACTGGTTCGGCCTTGATGTGCCTTCAATAACCACAAAACTAGAAGTTATAGACTTTAACAAGTTGGCTTTTAATCACTAAGATCAGAGCTAACATCTCAACACACTGACTGGCTCGCAGGAATGAGTCATGCAGGTTAGTCAGGAAAGAGGAAGTGAAACTATACACCGTGTGGGGGAGGGTAATATACATGAGTGCAAAACGAATACAGGCAAGAACGAATACAGGCAAGAACAAACAGATTTCATTACAGGCCTCAACTGGAGTATTGAGTCCAATTCTGGGCACCGCACTTTAGGAAGGATGCGAAAGCCTTAGAGAATGGTTCCAGGGATGAAGGACTTCAGTTATGTGGATAGACTGGAGAAGCTGGGGTTGTTCTTCTCATTCCAGAGATGGTTGAGATGAGATTTGATAGAAGAGTTCAAAATCATGAGGGGTTTAAACAGAGTAGATAGAGAGAAACATAGAAGATAGAAACTGTTCCCATTGGCGGAAGGGTCGAGAATCAGAGGACACAGATGTAAGGTGATTGGCAAAAGAACCAAAGGCGACATGAGGAAAACTGTTTTACGCAGCGAGTGGTTAGGATCTGGAATTCACTGCCTGAAAGGGTGGTGGAGGCAGATTCATTGTGGCTTTCAATAGGGAATTGGATAAGTACCTGATGGAAATAAATGTGCAGGGCTCTGGAGAAAGGGCAGGGAGTGGGACTAGCTGAAGTGCTCTTGCAGAGAGCCAGCATGGGCTCGACAGGCAGAATCGCCTACCTCTGTGCTGTAACCATTCTATGATTCTATTAAGTTTACCACATTTGCTGAGATCAGCAAACTTAACACAGGAGTACGGTATCAAACATGGGAACTTTCTGATATGTGTGGCTCAGTGCTACACTGGGGAGCAACTGTATTTATCCAACGGGTAGTTGGGTAGGTTTGTTTATTAAATATTCGAAAACAACTAATGGAGAGGAAAAATAGACAAACACTTTGACTTGTACACAATCTCTTTAGTAATACAGGCAGTCTTGAGGCAGCTATTCTTTAATTCAGAAGCGGTGAGATACAGTTTTACCGTCACATTCTGCATTTCAGAACCAAAAAGCCCCATCACAGATTGCATCCCAGTCAGAAGAGGATAAAGCTGAAGTTTCCAGGGGCTTCACTGAGGACAATGCCTCAGCGATGGAAGAGACAGCCCCAGTTAAAAAGATCAAAAGAGAAACGAGCACCTTGCTTTGTGAAAATGAGTCTTGTGGCGAATCCAATAAAGGTATTTGTCCTGGAATAAAGGATTTCAGTAAAGTATTACTATTTTGAACAATTATTTTTTTAATGAGGAAGAGATGCTCCATGTTGATAATGTGACCACTACCGTAGTCATTCAAATCAGATTAACACAGTGTCTTGCATTATTATGTAAATGTCTACAGCATCTTCTGTGTAACCAGAAACAAACCTTACATGCAAGAATATTACAATTAATTGGTTCAATTTTTCTTCATGATCTTTTTGATTTATTTCATAGTTGTCTGTACTGGAAAGATCTTGGGGTCAGCAAATGAAGAAACAACCAAAAAGACTGAAAGCAGAAGATACAGTTTCAGAAATAGAGAGAGAAAAGTTGATACTGAAGAAAGGGAACTTTGTGACGATGATTACCTGTGTATGTGCAAAGTAACCTATCCATTTCCTCAGGGCAGGAATAATTTATTGGGCATTTTGGTGTGATGACATAGGGGCCTTGGTAGGCCAGGGGATTGGTGGAGCAATGCAGCATATCAGAGTGGTGGGACAGGAGTGCAGGCCTGTGTTTGCCCACAAACAGGCACCGATTGTTCTTTTTCATTGAGGAAAAACAATCACAAATATGATCCCCAAACTATTGATAATAATTCTGGAATCTTGTAATAAAATAGAATAGGAATTTCAGTAATTATAAACTAATGGCCCCTGATTACAGGGAATAGCAGCTCCTTGTCTAAGATATTGAAGCATCCTATGCCAGCCTGCAGCAGGACCTGGACAAAATCCAGGCTTGGGCTGACAAGCGGCAGCTAGCATTCAAACTTATGAACAGCAAGCAATGACCATCTCCGAAGAATTGACAGTGCAGCCAGAATTAAGTTAGGAGTCAGCATGGTTTGGGAAGGGGTGTGGGGACAAGATGATGGCATAACTGAAAGGGCAAATTTGAGAAGTGACACTGTCCCCTAGTGTGATTTGCCTGATAGTTTAGAGGGACTTTTGTTACTGGATATGCAGGTTGAACTTCATGCAAAGAATGAGGTAGCTATCGGAGGTAATTCAGCCTCCTTGTGCAAAATTCCCTTCCTGCCCACTCCAATCTTATCAGGTGCGGCACAGCCTGGAGATACTGTTGACAGTTTTTGCAATGCTGTTGTTAATTGTGGTCAGTACTGCCTTCTTGGAGTAAAGAACCGAACATGTCGCCCAGAACAAGCCCTTGTATACAACAGAGTGGGGGAAGATCTGACTGGCACTGGGTGTAATTTTCATAGAGGGAAGGTGCCCCAAGTGTTTTCACCAGCTGATAGATCATGGAAATATCGTGTGTGCAGACTGCAATCAAACAATGAGGCAAATCAATCTCAGTACAGTACTAGCACCTTTTACCTTCATGAACACTGAATAATGAATTCAGATCCTGATCCATCTTTAATTTGTATTTTATGTGTTAGTTTGTGAAGACTGCGAGACATTTTTTATTGAAGAATGCCCTGTGCATGGCCCTGCAGTGTTCCTAAAGGACATGGCGGTGGAATTCAGTCAGCCAGACAGAGCACATTTAACCCTTCCGGAGGGTCTCAGCATAGCGACTTCAAAAGTTCGAAAAGCTGGTCTTGGTGTATGGAATGAAGGGCAGGTTATTCCCAAAGGCGTTCACTTTGGACCCTATGAAGGAGTCGTATCAAATGAAGAAGCAGAGGCTGTCAGTGGATATTCATGGGCGGTAAGTGACTGCTGTCGTTATCAAGTTCCTTATTTTATAATAAAGTTCAGGACTTATTGGAATTTATTTTCTATAAATTATCCAAGGTTCCCATTCCTGGTTGCTGTTCAGTGAGTCCTACTGGTAAGTAGACAGTGAGTGAAGACAGAATTAGTCTTTGCTGTGAGGCCTCTTGTGTTCAACTAGCCTGTCAACACATGGAAATGTTCACAAATGAAGAATGGATTACTGGGTGTGTTTATTGTAGGGCTGGGAGCAGCCACGGAACTACCCGAACATGACTCACCACAATCAGGAAGCGAGAAAGCAAACATGCTTCTATCTGACTGAAACCCACCAAACACCACCACAGAGGAAACAATTGCAATTCACCCCACTGAGTCCAAAGGTGTATCAAAGTTCACAGCACCTTCCCCACAGCTGATAGTGTCAGTGCTGAGAGAAAAATCCTCTCACACCACTGAGGCCATAGCAGATTCCCAACTATTTATAAAAACTCTGCCACCCACCCCGCCCCCAGCTGAGGCAGCATGTTCACACTCTGAAACAAAATCCCTCACTAGAATTCCTCCCCACCCCCCTGCCAGCTGAGGCAATTATTGAACTCCGTGACCGCGAATTCTGAAGTCTCAGCGCTGGCCGGTCAGGCTGGTTTTGCTGAGAAATGGTGGCTGCCTTGCTTTCGGTGGGTCCTGCGGTGGCTGCCATTTTGCGAGGTCGGTAGTGCTGCCGTTGCCTGCGCATGCCCCAGATAGTTAGATGAGACAGATCGTCACATCAATGGGCTGGATTTTCTCAATGGAGACAAGTTGGAGGCGGGACTGTTGCTTGTGTCAATGTCCCGTCTCTACCCTCGTCTGACCAACCAGAGGGATTTTCCCCTGATTGACCTTGTTAAGCCCGCCCTGCTGGCTCAGCAGGCCAATTAGGGAGGAAGTCACTGACAGCACGTCTGACGATGATGTGCTCTGTCTGTCAAGACTTGAAAGAAGAATTGTCAGTGTTTGACAGCTCTGTGAGGCTGTCAAACACTGACATTCTCTGTAGTTTGATGAGTGCTTGTGTTCAGGACTCATCAAACCTTTCAATTTGTCGATTTCACATGGCTGTTGGTTCGGAGGATCCAACAGCCAGTCTGTGAAATCGACAAGGAGGATGTCGGGTCTCCCGATCCAGAGAGGATGAAGGCTGTAGGAAGAAAACAAGGTAAGTGACTATTTTTTTACACTTGTCACTCACCTTACATACTTACCACTCCACACTTGCACCCATCACTCACCTCTACATCATATTTCCAGGTACCTCCGACTGCCGAAGACCTCCTCCACGTCACCTCCAACCCGGCGGGGTTCTCCGAGGTCGGGAAGCCTTCAGCTGTGAAGGTAAAATGGCACGAATCCTTTCTTCTGCCTGTTAACAGGCAGTTAAAAGTATTTAATGCCTTTCCCGCCTCCAGGAGACGGGACCCGAAGCAGCACATCTTCCCACCTCCTGGCACTTCTGCTACTTTACAGTGCCATTTGCTTCTCCTCCATTACTCTCCTCCTCCAGAACTTCAGAGTCAGGCTGGGCTGCTGAAAGTGCTTGGGTATCTGAAAGGAGAAATGCACAAGGGTCGGGTTGTGTTGAGGTAGGAGGGAAAGCCAGATATCCATGCATACACCATCAGCAGCGTGCAAGTGAAAAGAGATTGTGGGATGAGGGATAGTGGGCTGAGAGAAGAAGGATTAGGTATAAGCATACCGTCATCATCAGCAATGTTTTTCACTTCCCCGCACTCCACGGACTCTGTCACTGCCCCAACAATTATTGCGAGCACTACTTCCCTCAAGTCCATGAGGTTCTCAATTCTGACTTGCCCTTCTTCTTACTTCTTAGGCAGTCCCTGGGAACCGAGGATGACTTGCTTCCACATTAAACATGAGTTCTCAGGTGACTGATCAGTCCAATGCAGGACCGACAGTCTCTGTCACAGGTGGGGCAGATGGTGGTTGCAGGGGCGGGCAGGTGGGTGGGATGCTTGGGTTGACGTAGACTCCTTGTGTTGCTTGCGCTTGGCTGCCGCTTGCTCCTGGCGAAGAGATTCTAGGTGTTCAGCACCTTCCCGGATGCGTCTCCTCCATTTTGTGTGGTCTTGGGCCAAGGATTCCCAGCTGTCGGTGGGGACATTGCACTTTTTCAAGGAGACTTTGAGGGTGTCCTCGAAGCATTTCCTCTGCCCGCCTGGGGCTCTCTTGCCGCGTCGGAGCTCCGAGTAGAGCGCTTGTTTTGGGAGTCTCCTATCGGGCATGTGGACGATGTGACCTGTCCATTGGAGCTGATCGAGCGTGGTCAAAGCTTCGATGCTGGGGATGTTGGCCTAAGCGAGAACACTAACGTTGCTGCGCCTATCCTGCCAATGGATTTGCAGGATCTTGCAGAGGCAGCATTGGTGGTACCTCTCCAGTGATTTAAGGTGCCTGCTGTAAATGGTCCATATCTCTGAGGTATACAGGAGGATGGGTATCACTACTGCTCTGTAGACCATGAGCTTGGTGCCGGGTTTGAGATCCTGGTCTTCAAACACTCTCTTCCTGAGGCGACCGAAGGCTGCACTGGCACACTGAAGGCGGTGCTGGACTTCGTCATCGCCGTTTGCCCTTGTTGACAGAACTGCCACCCGATGACCCTTCACCCATCTGCTGGTGCTCCCGGAGGTTGTGCGGCAAGTTGGCCTGCAAGAGAAAGGAAGTGTCAGTGAGTGTGGTACAATATGTTTGGGTGATGTGCCTGCCATGGTTGAATAGCTGGAAATCTGTGCAAGGTGTGAGATGTGGGTGTAAGTCTTGCAGCAGTGGTAAGTGTGTGAGGTATGAGTGGTGCTGGCTAGAGATTGTTGGTAGGTGACTGATGGGGGTGTGGTGCATTGAACAGTGTTTGCGATTCATGGCACAGATAGTGGGATATGGTATTTGAAGATGCATTTACTCACCTTGACCAGTCGTGTGAGGTCACTAAACATTTTGCAGCACTGGATCCAGGTTCTGCGGACAACACTCATCATACTGACGGCTTCAGCAGTCTCCACCCACAGCCTTCTTGTGTCCGTGGGCCTCCTGCCCCCTGTTGGTAGAGGACCTGAGGATGTCATAGAACCTCCAGGATCAAGGCCTCCAGTGCCACATCAGAAAATCTCCTTGCCCTTTTTCTTGGCTATTGGGCCATGGTTTTCTCCACAATGACAATGAGGTGTTTGTGCAAAAAAGCACTTCCCCTGTATTAGAGCCTTGAACAAACTTTATTGGCCACTAGACTCCACCCAATATTGGCCCCTGAATCAGCACTAAGACAATCAGCAGCACATTTCAGCGCTACGATCATTATAATGAACAGGCAGCATGAATTTTATGTGCTGCCTGCACTGCTTTGAACGGGCGTGGGCACATCGTGCTGCCCGCACCTGTTTTTGGGCCTTATCCAATTTCTAGGCCTCTGTCTATTGCATTCTTAGCTTGATTCCCCACTCCTGTTTTTGTGGATAGAGCCTGTTGGTATTGGGTGACCTTGTAGCTGTTATCATTTTAATCCAATGGCTTTGTACTGGAGCCAAAGTCAACTAAGAATGAGCCTACATTCCAGTCCCTTGTACTTTGTTCATCTTCTGATTAATTTAGTCCTGTTGCTCTAATTCAGGTATTATCCTATTAAAGCAGTTCCAGGAGATTCCCAGAGCCTGCTGTCATTGTATTTATGAACAAAGGTGAGTCAGGCATCACCTCAACAAACTCTCATCATTCCTAGTTTCAGAATGCATTGAACAGTAGTTGCCAAATCCTGGGCGCTCTGACGATACAGTAATTCAGGGACCTTTCCCGACTTTACAAAGCGTCCTGAAACTGTTCAGCACCATCATACTATTTTTCGAGCTCCTATGCTGCATCATTTCAGTCCCAGCCATCGTGTTCAACTGGGCACTCGGATAAAAAGGTATAATCACAGGACACAGGTAAGAGGAAGGTCAATTTTTACTCAAAGACGTGGGAGGCGATGTAATAGAATCTTGCAATACGTGTTAAGCCTTATGACAGTCTAATATAAAGATAAAGTTGCTTTTAAATTTTTATTATTCCATTCTTTTATCAAAATACTTTTCTGCAGATCAGCAAATCCAACAGGGATTTTGAATATATTGATGCGAAGGATGAATCTACATCAAATTGGATGAGGTGAGGGAAGACTGATACCGTATTGTGAGGATCACAAGATAGTAATGGATGAAGAAGATCATTTGTCCCATTTTATATGATCCATCCAGTACAATATCCCACCCAACAGCCAGTCAGCCTTTCATTCTGGGTGGCTGTGGCTGGGAAAACGAGCCAAATTTTTTAATCAGCTCTAGGCATTATATTCAGTATGAACTCCGGGAAACCCGTATTTCTGAATTGCTGCACCTCTCCCACCCCCGTCAGACACTCCCTCCTTAGAAATATTGGGGCCATTATCTTTCGTATCTACACTGAAGTGATTGGTCCCCACTGAGTGTCCTCTCCTGACAGTGTGTTTGAAATTGAAATTTGTCCATGGCTGGGGACATGTTCTCATTCTAACTCGCTATACTAATATGCTTTACATTCTGTATTCATTTTACAATTTTAACTTATTTTTGGCCACTTAAATATTTGTATGTTATGTTCCAGGTTTGTTAACTGTGCCAGAAAGGAGGAGGAGCAGAACCTTGTAGCCTTTCAGCACTGCGGCAAAATTTATTACAGGACTTGCAAGCCTGTTCCTCCTTGGTGCGAGCTGCTGTCTGGTATGGTGATGAATATGCCAAGGAACTCGGTATCAAATGGACCACAATGTTGGTGGCAAAACAAGAACCAAAATGTAAGGATTCTGATCAAAAATAGGGAACTGTAGCCAAAGTATCATTTGTTTTCTGTATACTCTCAAAGGTGTTTGATAAAGTGCGACGTAATAGACTTGTCAGCAAAATTGAAGCCCATGTGATCAAAGGGGAATGTTAGCGTTGATTCAAAATTGGCCATGAGACAGAAAGCAAAGAGTGGTGCTGAATTTTTGTTTGAGACTAGAGGGAAGTATACAGTGGTATCCCCCAGGGGTCAGTATTAGGACCCCTGCTCTTTCTGATACATATTTATGATCTGGACTTTGACAATTGGGGGCATAATTTCAATGTTTGCAGATGACACAAAGCTTGTTCACAAATGAAGAATGGATTACTGGGTGTGTTTATCGTAGGGCTGGGTGCAGCCACGGAACTACCCGAACATGACTCACCACAATCAGGAAGCGAGAAAGCAAACATGCTTCTATCTGACTGGAACCCACCAAACACCACCACAGAGGAAACAATTGCAATTCACCCCACTGAGACCAAAGGTGTATCAAAGTTCACAGCACCTTCCCACAGCTGATAGTGTCAGTGCTGAGAGAAAAATCCTCTCACACCACTGAGGCCATAGTAGTAAACAGTGAAAAGGATAGTAGAAGTTTTCAGGAAGATGTAGATAGACTAATGAAATAGGAAGTTACATGGCAGATGAAATTTAATGCAGAACAGTGTGAAGTGATGCATTTTGAAGGAAAACTGAGGAGAGGCAACATAAATTAAATGATAACATTTTAAAGTGGGTGCAGGAACAGACACCTTGGGATTCACATACTCAAATGTTTGACGGTGGCAGGGCATATTGTTAAGGCTATTAATAATCATTTGGGACCCTAGGCTTTATCAATAGAGGCATGGAGTACCAACGCAGGAAATTATGGTAAACCTTTATAAATCACTGTTTAGGCCTCAGCTAGAGTATTGTGTCCAAATCTGTGTGAATCATACCTGGGATGGGCAGGAATGACGTATGAGGAGAGATTGGGTCGACTGGCTTGTTACTCGCTGGAGTTTAGAAGAATGAGGGGGGATCTCATTGAAACTTATAAAATTCTGACAGGACTGGACAGACTAGATGCAGGAAAGGATTTCCCGGTGGTTGGGGAGTCCAAACCAGGGGTCACAGTCTAAGGATAAGGGGTAGGCCTATTAGGATGAATGTGGAGGAATTCTTCACCCAGCGAGTGGTGAACCTGTGGAATTCTCTACCACAGAAGGCAGTAGAGGCCATTCATTAAATATATTCAAGAAGGAGTTGGATATATTTCTTAAGGCTAAAGGGATCAAGGGGGGGTGGGGGAGAAAGCAGGGACCGGGGTTACTGAACTTGGAAGATCAGCCATGATCGCATTGAATGGCGGAGCAGCCTCGAGGGGCCGAATGGCCTACTCCTGCTCCTATCTTCTATGTTTAAACCCTTATCTTGCATAACAACCTTTTATGTGGCACCTTATCGAATGCCTTTTGGAAATCCAAATTTACTATCTACCCTGCGAGTTACATCCTCAAAATACTCTAATAAATTTGTTAAACACGATTCTCTTTCATAAAAGCCATGTTGACTCTGCCTAATTATATTACGATTTTCTAAATTGCCTGTTACCACTTCCTTAATAATGGATTCCAGCATGTTCCTCGACAATTGATGTCAAGCTAATTGGACGGTAGTTCTATGTTTTCTCTCTCCCTCCTGTTCTTGAATAGGCGGTGTTACATTTGCTACCTTCCAATCCGCTGGGACTGTT
>NC_140998.1:190591666-190666558 GCF_052327205.1 Somniosus microcephalus
CCTGCCTGCATCTAGTCTGTCCAGTCCTGTCAGAATTTTATAAGTTTCAATGAGATCCCCTCTCATTCTTCTAAACTCCAGCGAGTACAAGCCCAATCTCTCCTCAGAAGTCATTCCTGCCATCCCAGGTATCAGCCTGGTGACTCTTTGCTGAACTCCTTGCATGGCAAGAACATCCTTCCTCAGATAAGGCAACCAAAGCTGCACACAATAGTCAAGGTGTGGTCTCACCAAGGCCCTGTACAACTGCAGTAAGACGTCCTTGTTCCTGTACTCATACCCTCTTGCTACAAAGGCCAACATACCATTTGCCTTCTTAACCGCCTGCTGCACCTGCATGCTTACCTTCAGCGACTGGTGCACAAGGACACCCAGGTCTTGTTGCACTTCCCCATCTATTGCCATTCAGATTATAATCTGCCTTTGTTTTTGCCACCAAAGTGGATAACCTCACATTTATCCACGTTATATTGCATCTGCCATGCACTTGCCCAATCACCCAACCAGGTATTTCTCAGCATCCTCCTCACAGCACACACCCAGCTTTGTGGCATCTGCAAATTTGGAGATATTACATCTAGTTCCCTTGTCTAGATTAATATATATCTAGATCATTAATATATATTGTGAATAGCTGGGGTCCAAGGACCGATCCCTCCGGCACCCCACTAGTCACTGCCTGCCACTCAAAGAGCCGTTTATTCCAACTCTTTGCTTTCTGTCTGCCAACCAGTTTGCTATCCAAGTCAATACCTTGCCCCCAATCCCATGTGCCTTAACTGTATACACTAATCTTATGCAGGACCTTATTAAAAGCCTCCTGAAAGTCCATTTATCCCAACTCTTTCCTGTTAGCCAATCCTCTATCCATGCTAATATTACCATCAACACTGAGCTCTTATTTTGTGCAGTAACCTTTAACGTGGCACCTTAGCGAATGACTTTTCGAAATCCAAATCACCCTGCTCGTTACATACGCAAAGAATTCATAGACATTTGTCAAACACTATTTCCCTTTCATAAAACAGAACATAATAGGAGCAGGAGCAAGCCATTTGGCCCTTTGGCCTGCTTTGCCATTCAATAAGATCATGGCTGATCTTCTACCTCATCTCCACTATCCCCATATCCCTTGATAGTCAAAAATCCATCGATCTCAGTCTTGAATACACTGACCGACAGCCTCCACAGCCCACTGGGGTGGAGAATGCCAAAGATTCACCACCCTCCGTGAAGACATTTCTCCTCCTCAGTCCTAAAATGGCCAACCCCTTATCTTTAGACTGTGACCCTGGTTTTGGACTCCCCAGCCAGAAGAAACATCCTCCTTGCATCTAGTCTGTCAATCCCCTCATTCTACTAAACTCTAGGGTATATATTCCCAGTCTACTCATGACAAACCCATATCCTAGGAACCCATCTGCTGAACGTTCATTGCACTCCCTCTATGGCAAGTACATCCTTCCTTAGGCAAGATGACCAAAGCTGTACACAATACTCCAGGTGTGGTCTCACCAGGGCCCTATTTAATTGCAGTAAGCCATCTTCACTCATACTCAAATCCTCTTGTAATAAAGGCCAACATACCATTTGCTTTCCTAATTGCTTGCAGTTCCAGCACGTTAACTGATTTGTGTATAAGGACACCCAGGTCCCTCTGAACAAACATCTCCCCAATTGCTCCATTGGTTAACTTCACATTTCTCTACATTATATTCCATTTGCCATGTTCTCGCCCACTCACTAAGCCTGTCTAAATCCCCTTGAAGCCTCCTTGCATCCTCCTCAACTGAGTTCTCACCCAGCTTTAGATCAGCAAACCTGGATATATTCTATTTGGTTCCTCATCCAAATCATTGATTAGATTGTGAATAGCTGAGGCCCAAGCACCGATCCTTGCGGTACCCCACTAGTTACAACCTGCCATCCCAAAAATGACCTGTTTATTGCTGTTGTTTTCTGTCCATTAACCAAGCCTCAATCCATGCTAGTATATTACCCCCAATCCCATGAGCTCTAATTTTGTTTAATAACCTACTGTGGCACCTTAGCAAATGTCTGCTGAAAAGCCAAATACACCACATCCACTGGTTCCCCCTTAACTATTCTGCTAGTTACAACCTCAAAAATCTCCAACAGATTTGTCAAACATGATTTCCTTCAAATCTGTGTTGACTCTGCCCAATCCTGTTATTATTTTCCAAGTGCCATGTTGAGTTCAATGAAGAGGGACCAAGGACCAAGGCAGCTGAATTACATTCTAACTTTGTATTTGACACCAACATTATTCTTGCTCAACCACATTTAGTGCACTCCTTCCATGTATTGAAGATGCAATACTTCACCTTTCCCTACATTGAACCCAATGTGCCACTGACCCATGATCCTGGACAATCCATGGCCCAGAACACACTACCCACAGTCCCAGTTTGGGGGGCTTGGATTGAAATTTTTCAATCTGCATCATTGCTGTGGGTCTTGCAGAAGCCCCACAGTCCCCACTATGGATCTACCGGCACCTGTCAGTGGGTGAAACATGGGGCCTCTGCCCCATTACCACTAACCATGTGCCACAGTGGCTTTGCTTCTGTAACCATCATCTTTCCATAATTCAGGCCACATCTTGAAACTAGATCAATGAAAAGCAGAGCATTTCTTTCATCAATACTCCTGTCAGTTCTGTGCAGCAGCTCAAGCACCACCTGGCTTTGGGAAATCTCTGCCGACTGATCATTGTTAACTCAGGATTCTCCAAAGTCAAACTCAAAGTATCCTGTATTGTCAAAACTAGTTTCTCAGCAACTGAAACTAGACTAGCCAACTGATAATGACCTACCCTCAATCCCCGACTTCCTGTAGAGGTTGTCCCCACAATAAAGGCTCCTTCAGACACCAGTGATTCTGGGGAAAGCCTCTTGTGCAGGAGTTCCACTCCGCACTGTGGGCATCACACCCCACATTGAGTGGGGTGACTGGATTAGCGCTTCCTACAGTTCCAGATCAGTAAGGATAAGAAAGGCCACGACACCTCCACCCTCAATTGATGTGCTAATACTCCCCCTACTGCTTTATTGAATTGACTGGAGTTTTGATCGATACTGGAACTGGATTCCAGACGGATGCTGGAAGTCTGTTCAGAGCAGCTGCTGAAGACCAGGAGAGAGCTTCCCACTGCCGGTCTAGCGAGGCCCAAAACAACCCAACTAGTGGTTGAATAAAAGCAGGAAATAGGCAGGTCAGGCAGCCTCTGTGGAGAGAAACAGAGTTAATGTTTCAGGTCAATGACCTTTCATCAGAATGGGTAAAAGTTAGTGATGTAACAGAGTTTAAGCAAGTACAGGGGCAGGGAAAGGAGTGTGATAGACTTCAAGACAGCCAGGCTGGTGGAATGGGCAGACAGATGAAATTTAACACAAACGTGCAAAGTGAAACATTTGGTAGGAAGAACGAAGACAGGCAATATAAACTAAAGGGTACAATCCTAAAGTGGCTGCATGAACAGAGAGACCTGGGAGTATGTGTGCACAAATCATTGAAGGCGGCAGGGCAGGTTGACAAAGCAATTAAAAAAGCATATGGGATACTGGGCTTTGCAACTAGAGGCATGGAGTACAAAAATCAAGGAAATGAACTTTTAGAAAACACTGGTTTGGCCTCAACTGGAGTATTGTGTCCAATTCTGGGCAGCGCTCTTTGGGAATGATGTGACGGCCCTCGAGAGGGTGCATGGAAGAATGATTCCAGGGATGAGGAGGTCAGTTACATGGATGGCGAGAGAAGCTGGGGTTCTTAGAGCAGAGAAGGTTCAGAGAGCAGATTTGAGAGGTTTTCAAAAGCATGAGGCGTCGAGACAGTAGATAGAGGGGCACTGTCACCATTGGCAGAACGGGCCAGAGGACACAGATTGAACGTTAGTTGTAAAAGATCTAAAGGAGAAATGAGGAAAATCCTTTTTTTGTTTTTTTACTCGGAGTGGTTAATAACTGGAATGCACGGTCTGAAAGGTTGGTGGAGGCCGATTAAATCGTGGATTTCAAAAGGGAATTGGATAAGTTACTGAAAGAAATAAATTGCAGGGCTACAGGGAAAGGGCCGAGGAGTGGGACTAGCTGAAGTGCTCTGGCAAACAGCAGGCACGGGCTCAATGGTGACAGCACAGAAGGAGGCCATTCTCTGATTCTATGAACACAAGATCAGGGTTCATGTATAACAGGGTTTTATTGTCCTACAGACACATCTACAGTTCCATGGAGCTGCACTCGGAGCCCACCCTGCGGCGATGGTCCATTTTCCACATGGCAACAGTCCCGACCAACAGGGCCACGGAGAGCAGAGCTACCCCAACCGCTGCTCCAGGAAGAACACGGGAGGGGGAATCAGCAGCAGCATCTGTGGGGAGAAGGGAGGGTTAGATAGGCACCAGTTACTCCATCACTAGACAGTAGCAGGGGCCTCCTTTACCTTTCTCTTCCTGGTGGATCCCAGCAGCCAATCTCTCATCTTCCAGGAAAATGATGGCTCCATCAGAGGTCACCAAGGACCCAACCCGGTCATCGGCGCTTCTTCGCCTCTCTGGGGGAGACAAGAGTTCAAGGTGGGCAATTCAATGTGCAGCTGTCTGAAGCGCTGAATCAGGTGTACAATCCGATGGCCCAACGCAAAAACCCTCGGGCAGTGAGTACCGGAGAGATTGGACTGTAGTTAAACACTGTTCCCTCACTGTCAGACTAAGATTCACTCCTGATTCTCAGAAGGAGCCGCATCAACCCGGCAAAGTTTGCAGCCGTTGACGGGTCCAATGGCCAGGCTGGTCTCCTGGGGAAAGAGACCAGTTTTAAGCACTAGTTTGACGAGCGGTTACACTGGACAGACACATTGCCCAGGTCTCCCCGCCCCCAGATATCGGTTCAGTTCCACCCTGGAACTCCTGGTGACAGCAGGATGCTGGATCAATGTTCAAGGCCAGAGGTGGATTCCATTCAGAACCAGTGCAAGATGTGCTCAGAGCCCCGGAGCCAGATTGCTATTCTGCTGTGGACTAACTGGGATAGAGTTGAGCGGGCAGATTGAGGACACTGCTCCTGTGCCCACTGTTGGGCCCAGTGTCCAGATGCCCCACACCCACCCTTCCCCATCAGGGTTCAGTTTCTAGTCAGATCCCAGCTACTTACTGGGGCTGCAGGGAGCCGTGCAGTTCTCTCGGGTGGAAGGGAAGCAAACCTCAGCACTGCAGTGGAAGTGAACCTGGAAAGAGACAGTGCGGTGTGGTCAGTGCCACAGCTCCCAGTCAGGAGATTCATGCTTCTACAGTCAAAGGGTCAACAGGGGCCTCCTCACTGTGAGCAAGACCCAGGGAACAAGTTCAACCAAGAGAGCAAGACTGAAGGAAACTCACCTCCCCGCTCAGAGCCCGGCCCGAAACTCGGTCCCAGAAAGCGAAAGTGCTGACTACAAACCGATTCTGGTGAGTTGGGAACGGCGAATGGGAAGCGGCGTCTACCGGGAGGAGGCGGGTTTTGTAATTGTCTCCAGTAAAGGGGCACCTGGAACAGAGAAAGAGCGGGTTATATGGAGAGGGCACCTGGAACTCCCAACTACAGAGTTACAGCGGCACATCAAAGCAAAGTCCCGAGATTAGACGAGATAAAGAAACCAGTCCATTCAAGTCATCAATCGTCAACCTGGAGCTCAGATTGGTTTGATTATTGGCCGTTCCTTCACCCAGTCCATGTCGCCCCCCTCCCCGATCACCAGCCTGCCCCAAGGTCCCTCACTCGCTGCCTTACCTGCCCACCAGGAGGTCCCATCGGAGCCCCGAATGCGGCTCGGGGGTGGGGGTCGCCCAGCAGTCATTGAGCACCAGCACAAGGGACGGATCGTTCCGGTTCAGGACTCGAACCTCCACAAACACGGGGTCCCTGAGCACACTCAGGATCGGGTAGTCACTGGCCACGTACCAGCTCCGGTAGCCACCATCTGGAAAGAGAAGACGATGAAGGACGGCCACTATTTGGAGAGAGAGCCTGAAGTTGGACACTGACCATCAGCAGCACTCGCTACCTCTCGCTATTCTCAGCTCCAGAACCAGGATCCCGGCCTCAGTGGCAGGCAGTGGCGGAGAAAGGCTGTAAACTCTGGGCTTCACCTGCAGGTCAGACTCCTGGCTCCCCTTGTAACTGCACTGGACATGGAGCCTGCAAGAGAACGGACACGGCTGGAGAATTCAGCTCCTCACCTTCTCTACCCGCTCCATGTGCTCCCAGTCTCACCTGAAGGGGCTGTCCCGGGTCACCGATCCCAAAGCTCCATCCAAGATCTCAAACTGACCCAACACATCCGTTTCATAGACGGCGTTCACCCCGTCCAGCTACAAGAGACAGAAGACCATCATTACAGAGAAATTGAGCAAGTCTGCCATTGCCTTATCACATGTAGTGTCTTTAAGGGCCCCCATTGCCCTTTAGACCCCCTCTTTCCCACCCGACTGACAGCCATTGATGGGGCTCCCAGCCCACAATACCTACCCGCTGAGTAGTGCCACACTCAGTGACTGCGAACTGAAAGAGCACAGTGTCTGCAGAGGCCACGGTCGGACTGCACTCCGCTCCGTGTCCATCCTTCAGATGGACCGTTGTCAGGTTTACAGGAGGCAGCGTCAAATCCTTGGAGATGGCGATCAGGACCCGCCCATCCTTGGTGCACACTGCAAGAGAGAGTCAATGAAAGGCGGTTAGTTGCTGCACGGGGAATGGCAAGGGAACCGTTACCGGGAGGGGGAGAAACTCCGCCCAGCGCAGCACCAGCTTCTAGTTTCCTTCTCTCCCCGTCCACTCCCCAATTCTCCATCTAATGGAGACGGGTCACCAACTCCATCCCTACTGGACTGGTTACACAAGACCGGCATCAAATCCACAGCCTGTCCGGTCAGTGCCAGCCAGGGACTGATCTTCACTCTGCCCTCCTATCCTGGGGCGCAATTCAACCATCAGAAGTCCCAAGTCGCATAGAGAAGGAAGGAGAGATCCTGGGTCAGGATCTCAATGATCAGACTTTCAAACTGTAGAACTGAACACGGTTCCTAAACCCGCCAGCTCCCGGACTGGAGAGGTTGGAGACTCCAGCTGATGTTTCAGGACAGGAGGAGAGAGTGGATACTGTCCAGGGAATCCCCAGTGCAGTTGGATTGCGGCTGGTCCTGGGAAGCCCTGGCCCAGAATATAGGCGAGCCGAGAATACACCCACCTGGCAGATTGTGGAGTGAATAGAAACACGGCGGCACATCCCGGCTCCCGGCATCAAAGCAGCAGCCTCTCCGCACACACTCACTGCCTTCAATTCCCCCAAACCCGCAGTCTTGGCGGAATTTGGGAGACAGCCAACATTGATCGGCGGGGAGAAGGAGAGAGGGCGGCTGAGATGAACAGATTGTAAGAAAGAACAAGCCCAGAACCCGCAGCCCCTCCATTCTAACAAGCAAGGCTCCCAGGTAAGTGAGGCTGTAGAGCCGACTCCCCCTTTTTATCCCCTGTTTAACCGGCAGTAAATGAATGGTCTCATTGGCCCACGGGCTCCCCATGTGAACCCGCATTCCCACGGGGCACACGGAGATATTGGGGCCTTGTGTTTTCTGCTCCTTGAGTAGAGGGAACTGTGTTTTTTAACAAAATATAGATGTGTATTTATTTGAAGTTGTAAAGTATGATTAAATTTACATCGGTTGAATACAATGTCTGTTCTTTAAGAGGCGGTACATGTTTCTTTCCTTATATTCTGTTTCAGTTCATCAATAAAGAAAGGCTGAACTTGTCTCGTTCCCATAGACCCAGATTGCCCATGTTTATACGGAGTGTGAGAGGTTGCAGTCCCTCTTCCATTATTTGAAGGGGCTGATCCTCGATTTTTGGCTGCACTTCAGTCCCACTCTCCTGATCTACGGCCACCCAGTGCGGAGGGGAGCGGGCGGGTCAGGGACCTCCTCGTGGGACTGCTCCTGGGCCTGGCCAAAGTGGCCATTAACTGGTCCAGGCAGCAGGCGGTCCAGGGGGTCATTCGGCCCACCTCTCTTCCGCGGCCACGTTCACCCCTGGGTGGCCCTGGAGATGGAGCACGCGGTGTCTGCCGGCACGCTCGAGGCCTTCCGAGACCGGTGGGCACCGCAGGCACTGGAGTGCTGCATCACCATAAGGAACAGTACTTTAATTTAATTTGTTCAATTTCCTTTTAACCTTTTTTAAAGTTACAGCACATGGTCATAGAATCATCGAATCATAGAATGGTTACAGCAGGAAAGGAGGCCATTCGGCCCGTCGAGCCCGTGCCGGCTCTCTGCAAGAGCACTTCACCCAGTCCCACTCCCCCGCCCTTTCCCCGTAGCCCTGCACATTTCTTCCCTTCAGATACTTATCCAACTCCCTTTTCAAAGCTGTGATTGAATCTGCCTCCACCACCCTTTCAGGGAGAACATTCCAAATCTTAACCACTCGCTGCGTAAAAAAGTCTTTCTTACGTGGCCTTTGGTTCTTTTGCCAATCACCTTAAATCTCTGTCCTCCGGTTCTCCACCCTTCTGCCAATGGGAACAGTTTCTCTCTATCTACTCTGTCCACACCCCTCATGGATTTGAACACCTCTATCAAATCTCCTCTCAATTCTCTCTGCTCCAAGGAGAACAACGCCAGCTTCTTCACTCTTTCAACGTAACTGTACTCCAGACTGGGGAATGAGGTTGGTCAGGTGGAGCAAGTTTCAATAGGTGAACATTTAGGGAACAGTGATCATAGTATCATAATGTTTTGGTTAGCTATGAAAAAGGACAGAGAGCAATCTAGAGTAAAAATGTTTAACAGGGGGAAATGCAATTTCAGTGGGATGAGAATGGATCTGGCCCGGCTAAACTGGAATCAAAGATTGGCAGGAAAAACTGTAATGAACAATAGGCTGCCTTTAAAGAGGAAATAGTTCAGGTGCAGTTGAGGTACTTTCCAACGAGGGGGGAAGGCAGGACAACTAAAGTCAGGGCTCACTGGATGATGAAAGAGATAGAGAATATGATGAAGCAGAAAAAGAGCGAGTATGACAGATGTCAAGTTTCAAATGCATCTGAGAATCAGGCTATATATAGAAAGGTCAGAGGAGAAGTGAAAAATCAAATAAGACGGGAAAAGAGAGGGTATGAGAATAGAATGGCAGCCAACATAAAAGGTAATCCAAAAGTCTTCTATCGGCATATAAGTAGTAAAAGGGTAGTAAGAGGAGTGATGGGGCCGATTAGTAAATTAGTAAAAATTCTGAGGAGGAGGAATTCCTGGAATGTTTTCGGGACGGTTATCTGGACCAATATGTCGAGGAGCCGACTCGAGATCAGGCCATTTTAGACTGGGTATTGTGCAATGAGAAGGGACTTATCAGCAATCTTCTTGTACGAGGCCCCTTGGGTCAGAGCGATCATAATATGATCGAGCTCTCAGTCGAGATGGAGAGTGAGGAAATTGAATCAGAGACTAAGGTCCAGAACTTAAATAAAGGGAATTACGAGGGTATGAGACGGGAATTGGGTAAGATTGATTGGGTGGTGTTTCTGGGGGGATTGACAGTGGATAGACAATGGCAAGCATTCAAAGATAGAATGGAAGAATTCCAGAACATGTTTATACCGGTTTGGCATAAAAATAAACCTAAAAAGGTGACTCAACCGTGGATAACGAGGGAAATTAGGGACAGCATAAAATCAAAAAAAAGGGCATATCAACTGGCAAAAAAAAGCACCAGACCGGAAGATTGGGGGCAGTACAGGATACAGCAAAAGAGGACAAAGGGATTAATCAGGAAGGGGGAAATAGAATACGAAAGTAAACTTGCAGCAAACATAAAGACAGACTGCAAAAGCTTTTATCGGTATATCAGGAGGAAAAGACTGGTAAAATCCCAAGTCGGTCCCTTGCAGTCCGATTCGGGAGAATATATAATGGAGAATAAGGAAATGGCAGACCAATTAAACTCATACTTTGGTTCTGTATTCACAAAGGAGGACACAAATAACCTCCCAGGAATATCGACAAACATAGGGACTAATGAGAGGGAGGAGCTGACAGAAATTAGTGTCTCTAGGGATATGGTGTTGGGTAAGTTGAGGGGACTGAAGGCCGACAAATCCCCGGGGCCTGATAAACTACATCCTAGGGTACTTAAGGAGGTGGCCCTGGAGATAGCAGATGTTCTAAGGATCATCTTCCGGAACTCCATTGACTCGGGAACAGTACCCGTGGATTGGAGGGTAGCTAATGTTACCCCAATATTTAAAAAGGGGGGTAGAGAGAAAGCAGGGAATTATAGACCAGTAAGCCTTACATCGGTTGTGGGCAAAATGCTAGAGTCCATTATTAAGGATAAAATAGCGGAGCACTTGACAAATGGGGAAAGGATCGGACAGAGTCAACATGGATTTACAAAGGGTAAATCGTGTTTGACTAATCTGCTGGAATTTTTTGAGGAAGTAACTGGTAAAATAGATGGGGGAGAGCCAGTGGATGTGGTGTACCTTGACTTCCAGAAAGCCTTCGATAAGGTTCCACACAAAAGATTATCATGCAAAATTAAGGCTCATGGGATTGGGGGCAAAGTATTAACGTGGATAGAGAACTGGCTGGCGGATAGAAAACAGAGAGTTGGAATAAACGGCTCGTTTTCGGAGTGGCAGGCAGTGACCAGCGGGGTGCCGCAAGGATCTTTCCTGGGACCCCAGCTGTTCACAATATATATAAATGATCTGGATCAGGGAATTGGATGCAATATTTCCAAATTCGCTGACGACACTAAACTAGGAGGAGGGGTGGGCTCTGATGAGGATGTCAGGAGGCTACAGTGCGATTTGGACAGGTTGGGGGAATGGGCGGATACGTGGCAGATGCACTATAATGTGGATAAATGCGAGGTTATCCACTTTGGGGGTAAAAACAGGAGGGTGGATTATTATCTAAATGGCAATAGATTGGGAGATGGGGAAGTGCAGAGGGACCTGGGTGTTCTTGTGCACCAGTCACTGAAGGAGAGCATGCAGGTGCAACAGGCGATTAAGAAGGCAAATGGTATGTTGGCCTTCATATCAAGGGGGTTCGAGTATAGGAATAGGGATACCTTACTACAGCTGTACAAGGTGCTGGTGAGACCGCATCTGGAGTATTGTGTACAGTTTTGCTCGCCCCATCTGCGGAAGGATGTTCTTGCCATGGAAAGAGTGCAGCGGCGATTCACCAGGCTGATACCTGGAATGGCGGGAATGACCTACGAGGAGAGATTGAATAGTTTGGGCTTGTACTCACTGGAGTTTAGAAGATTGAGAGGGGATCTCATCGAAACATATAAAATTATGGCAGGCCTGGACAGGCTGAATTCAGAGAGAATGCTTCCAATGGCAGGGGAGCACAGAACCAGGGGCCACAGTCTAAAAATAGCGGGCAAATCATTTAAAACAGAGATGAGGAAGAATTTCTTCACTCAAAGAGTGGTGAGCCTGTGGAATTCCCTGCCACAGAGGGCTGTGAAGGCTAATTCAATAAATATTTTCAAGAGAGAATTGGATATATTTCTGAAGGCTAAGGGGATTAAGGGTTACGGAGAAAAGGCGGGGACGGGGTACTGAACTGGTAAGATCAGCTATGATCTCAGACGAAGATCAGCCATGATCTCATTGAATGGCGGAGCAGGCTCGAAGGGCCGAATGGCCTACTCCTGTTCCTATCTCTATGTTTCTATGTTTTCTATGATTAGGGACCAAAAAGGAGACCTATTCATGGAGGCAGAAGGTATGGCTGAGGTACTAAATGAGTACTTTGCATCAGTCTTCACCAAGGAAGAGGATGCTGCCATAGGCATAGTAAAGGAGGAGGTAGTGGAGATAGTTGATAGGATAAAAATTAATAAAAAAGAGGTATTAGAAAGGCTGGCTGTATTTAAAGTAGATAAATCACCAGGAGTGGATGGGATGCATCCTAGGATGCTGCGGGAATTTAGGGAGGAAATCGTGGTGGTACTGGCCATAATCTTCCAATCCTCCTTAGATACGGGGGTGGTGCCATAGGACTGGAGAACTGCAAATTTTATTCCCTTGTTCAAAAAAGTGTGTAAAGATAAACCCAGCAACTACAGGCCATTCAGTTTGACCTCGGTAGTGGGGAAGCTTTTAGAAACGGTAATCAGGGACAAAATTAACAGTCACTTGGACAAGTGTGGTTTAATTAAGGAAAGCCAGCACGGATTTGTTAAAGGCAAATCGTGTTTAACTAACTTCACGAGTTCTTTGATGAGGCAACAGCGAGGATTGATGAGGGTAATACAGTTGACGTAGTGAACATGGATTTCAAAAAGGCGTTCGACAAAGTGCCACATAATAGGCTTGCCAGCAAAGTTGAAGCCCATGGTATAAAAGGGACAGTGGACATGGATACAGAATTGGCTGAGTGACAGGAAACAGAGGGTAGTGGTGAACGGTTATTTTTTGGACTGGAGGAAGGTATACAGTGGTGATCCTAAGGGGTCGGTTCTAGGACCACTGCTTTTCTTGATACATATTAATGACTTGGACGTGGGTGTACAGAGCACAATTTCAAAATATGCAGATGAGACTAAACTTGGAAGTATAGTGAACAGTGAGGAGGAGAGTGATAGAAGTCAGGAAGACATAGACAGGCAGCTGAAATGGGCGGACACGTGGCAGATGAAATTTAACGCAGAAAAGTGTGAAGTGATACATTTTGTTAGAAAGAATGAGGAGAGGACATATAAACTAACTGGTACAATCCTGAAGGGGGTGCAGGAACAGAGAGACCTGGGGGTATGTGTGCACAAATCATTGAAGGTGGAAGGACAGGTTGAGAAAGCAGTTAAAAAGGCTTACGGGATTCTGGGCTTCATAAATAGAGGTATAGAGTACAAAAGTGTGGAAATTGTAGTTGACTTTAAATTGGCAATTGCCAGTAATAAGAAGAGTCAGCTCCACAAGTGTCCCTCTTAAGGAGGCAGCACCAATAGAATTTAGACACCAAGGCCTAGAAATTCAGTATAGCCACGTTTGGGGCGCTACGGCATGGCGTTCGCTAACTTTTGCGCCCGGCGCAACTTAGCACCACCTTCGCCGATATTCAGTTGCATCGCCCCAAGAGGTTGCTGCTGCACTAAAGCAGGCGATGCATGACTATCATTAGGCGCTAAGCCGGCGATCCAGGGCGCAAACACCGAGGGTGGGCGCAGCGCAGGTGCGGCGAGTTGCTCATTGAGGGCAGACAGTCAGGCGCCGGTCAGCACTTAAAGGGGGAGGGTGGAATTGCTTGGCTGCCACGCCCTGCACACTGCAGCCCTAAGGCAAGGCCTGAACACTGCTTCTGGAACAGCTCCATGCCCAGGAGAATGCAGAAGGCCAGGGAGAGAGTGCAGCGCTTCGGCGAGGGTGACCTGAGGCTGCTGGTTGGTGCAGTGGACCGCAGGTGCCATATCCTCTTCCCTGAGGGTGGCAGGAGGCCGCTGCCCGCCGAATATCGGAAAGCATGGAGGGATGTGGCAAACAAGGTCATGTCCAACAGCGTGGTTGGCAGGACACCAACCCAGTGCCGGAAAAAATTCAACGTCCTCACTCGGGTTGTCAGGGTGAGTACCCTTTCCAGTATCCTCCTCATCCCTGCATGTGCACCTCACTTTATGGCCAAACGAGTCTGAAAGCTCTAATGGCCAGCCCTCATCCAGCAGCTATGGGACTGTCATGAAAAGCACTTGCACATTCAGGACTTTAGACACTGTCAGGGCTATTCGACCATGGGAGGCAGTGCGGGCAATATCAGGGCTTGACACTGCGCTTAGAGGCGGTCCTTTCTCTTGCACTCCAAGCTGGCGCATAACAGAAGACAGCAGCGACAGACCGGGGGAGGCCGTCCTGACCTGAAACAGCTGAGCGACCTCGAGCAGAGAGTGGAGCAGATCATGGCAGGCCGGCTGAGTGGCCCCGTCGCCACTGGAGATGCTGACCCTGTTCTGGGCACCAATGGTAAGGTCATCACCTTTTTGACCTCTCCCTTTCCACTTGCGCCTCACACCAGCATCCTTTGCCACTATCGAACCAATGCAGTGCACAGCAGCTCTCATGCCTCCCTCGCTGCTGCCCTGTCCTCACTCTAAAGCAACTCTTGTGCCTCCCTGCTTTCAGATGGTGACTCGCCAGGTGAGCAGGCGGCCCCTCAAGCTGACACTGTGTCCGAGTCAGACATAGAGGAGGAGGAAGAGGTGATTGGGCAAAAGATCCATCTGTGTGGAGTTTGCACATTCTCCCCGTGTTTGCGTGGGTTTCCTCCGGGTGCTCCGGTTTCCTCCCACAGTCCAAAGATGTGCGGGTTAGGTTGATTGGCTATGATAAATTGACCCTTATTGTTAGGGGGATTAAATACGTGGGGTTACAAGGATAGGGTGGGATATGTGTTGGTGTAGGGGTTACGGGGATCGGGTGGGATATGTGTCGGTGTAGGGGTTACGGGGATCGGGTGGGATATGTGTCGGTGCAGGCTCGATGGGCCGAAATGGCCTCTATCTGCACTGTGGGGTTTCTGTGATTCTGTGATTCTGTGAAAAGCATGGCAGATGCAGTATAATGTGGATAAATGTGAGGTTATCCACTTTGGTGGCAAAAACAGGAAGGCAGATTATTATCTGAACGGCAATAGATTGGGAGAAGGGGAAGTGCAACGAGACCTGGGTGTCCCTGTGCACCAGTCGCTGAAGGTAAGCATGCAGGTGCAGCAGGCGGTTAAGAAGGCAAATGGTATGTTGGCCTTCATAGCGAGAGGGTTCGAGTACAGGAACAAGGATGTCTTGCTGCAGTTGTACAGGGCCTTGGTGAGACCACACCTTGAGTATTGTGTGCAGTTTTGGTCGCCTTATCTGAGGGAGGATGTTCTTGCCATGGAGGGAGTGCAGTGAATATTCACCAGACTGATACCTGGGATGGCAGGAATGACATATGAGGAGAGATTGGGTCGATTGGGCTTATACTCGCTGGAGTTTAGAAGAATGAGATGGGATCTCATTGAAACTTATAGAATTATGACAGGACTAGACAGACTAGATGCAGGAAGGATGTTCCCGATGGCCGGGGAGTCCAGAACCAGGGGTCTCAGTCTAAGGATAAGGGGTAAGCCATTTAGGACAGAGATGAGGAGGAATTTCGTTACCCAGAGAGTGGTGAACCTGTGGAATTCTCTACCAGAGAAGGCAGTGGAGGCCAATTCATTAAATATATTCAAGAAGGATTTAGATATATTTCTTAAGGCTAAAGGGATCAAGGGGTATGGGGAGAAGGAAGGGACAGGGTACTTGATATACCTATCAATTCGTCCAATAAAAGGCGACGAGTTAGGAACGTAACTAAAGGTTTTTATTGACTAAATAACAAAGCCCACCCTCGTGGGTGATCGGGTCCAACAAGGAGGAATACCAGCCAGTCGACTACCTTTATACCTGGGCAGGTAGGTGGAGCCATGGGCGGAGTCGGAGGTGGTCAGCCCAGGTATAACAGCGCGACAAGAGGCGACCTCGTATCGTGATACAACAGTGATAACGGTGATAACAATACAACAGTGATAACTATAGTGTAACGATAAAAGTGGTTTACCACATTACTGAATTTGGATGATTAGCCATGATCTCATTGAATGGCGGAGAAGGCTCGAGGGGCCGAATGGCCTACTCCTGCTGCTATCTTCTATGTTTCTATGACTGTCTGCGAGGGGCGCTGCTGTAGATGAGGCTGCAGTACCGGTGACTGTCGGCGAGGGGGCGCTGCTGAAGATCAGGCTGCAGTACCGGCGATTGTCTGCGAGGGGGGCGCTGCTGTAGATGAGGCTGCGGTACCGGCGACTATCTTTTTTTTTATTCATTGATGGGATGTGGGCGTTGTTGTGTCGGTACCTTTCTACCTAGACACAATTTAGGACTCAGAGATTCAAACATGAAGTGCTTTATTGGAAGGAAAGGAAGTTCTGGAAAGTTCCGAACAAAGAGAGCTAAACTTAACAGAGAACACCCAACCATTTATCTCCTGTGACAGCGGCACCACAGGTGGGAGGAGAACACAAAATACATAACATTTCCTCCCCTCTTAAATGGAAGGTCCACATTATTCCTCAACAGGTAAGTTACTTTCATTGCACTCAACGAACCTAGGGTAGAGGTAGACTGCCTCAACCCCTGACTTTACCCTGGGGTTTATTCTGCCCCAGTCTTGTGGGTAAGTCACTAAGCCTACAGATCCAAGCGTCTTGGAGGCCGCCGCTCTCTGACAGGATACCGGCGGTCATCGCTGGCTTCCACAGCAGTAGGCATTGACACAGGCCTGGATGGAGAAGGTGCCTGTGTCAGTCGAAAGTCAGGAGTTTGCACAGGTGGAACAGTCTCTTTGACTTCCTGTGTTGGAGAAGAGCACTGTGGCAAAGGATGCTGGTTTGCGGTATCATCCGGAAACAGTTCAGGCCAAACAGCCGTTGGAGCCTCTGTGGCTGTCTCTGCTCCTACCAACAGTTGATCTGTGTGTCTTCTCCAGACGACGTCCTCAGCAGTCTCAACCGTGTAAGACACAGGGCCCGTCTGCACGATCACCGTAGCAGGAACCCATTTCGGTCCAGTGTTGTAGTTTCGAGCTAGGACGTGCTCTCCCGGATGAAACCGTCTCTCCTTGGCTCTTTTCTCTCTCTTTTCAACTGGAGCTTGTTGTTGACGATGGACAACCTGCTCTGCCCTTGGAGGTTTGAGTAAGTCAAAACTTGTCCGCAACTGCCTCTTCATCATGAGCGAAGCGGGGGAAGTTTTGGTTGTGGCATGCGGCTCGTTCCTGTAGGACAACAGGAAGCTGTTCAGACGTTGGTGGATTGTGTCCTGACCTTGCGATGCCTTCAAGGCGTGCTTCAAAGTTTGCATGAACCTTTCTGCCTGGCCGTTAGTAGAGGGATGATAGGGCGCAGACCTGATGTGTTGGACACCATACACATGCAGGAAGGTTGCAAACTCCTGTGATACAAATTGTGGACCGTTGTCACTTACGAGTTGTTCCAGTGAGCCATAACGGCTGAACATCTCACCAAGTTTCTCAATTGTTTTCTCTGCCATGGTAGACCTCATTACAGCGACCTCCGGCCACTTGCTACGAGCATCTACAACCACCATAAACATCTTCTCTTCGAAAGGACCGGCGAAGTCCACATGTACTCGCTGCCACACTTCTGCAGGCCAATCCCAGGGGTGTAGGGTTGCCAGCTGTGGAACATTCTGGACCCTTTGACATGGGGAACATGTTTTGGCTTTCTCCTCAATATTCCCATTGAGACCTGGCCACCAGAAGTAGCTTCTTGCCATTTCCTTCATCCGAACCATCCCACTGTGGCCTGTATGAAGTTGTTGCAGTATAGATTCCCTCAGAGGTGGCAGAATGATGACACGGCGTCCCCAAAGAAGACAACCTGCCTGGATGGAGAGCTCATTTCTTTTTGAAACGTAAGGTTTCAAACTAGGAGAATCTCCTATAGCTCTCCCTCGAATGACATCGTCCATTACCTCAGACAGGACTGGATCGTTGCGGGTGTACCTTCGCACCTGAACTGCAGTGACAGGTGCTCCCTCCACTTGTCTAAAGTAGAAGATGTCTATCTGACGAGGCTCTGGGGGAGTAACAGGCAAGGGTAGCCTCGAGAGACCGCCTGCGTTGCTGTGCAAGTCTGATTTGCGATATTTGATGTCGTATGTGTGTCCTGACAACAGTAAAGCCCACCTTTGCATCCTGCTTGCAGCGAGAGACGGAATTCCGGTGTGGGGCCCGAAGATTGAAGTCAATGGACGGTGGTCTGTCAGGAGTGTGAACCTTCTCCCAAACAGGTACTGATGAAATTTTCGAATTCCAAAAACGATTCCCAAGGCCTCGCGCTCGATCTGCGCATAGTTACTCTCGGCCTTGTTCAAGGTGCGTGATGCAGAGGCGATAGATTTCTCTTCACCCAAAGGTATGATGTGGGATTTGACTGCTCCCACACCATCTGGTGATGCATCACATGCTAGCTGCACGGGTCGCTTTGGGTCGAAGTGTGTCAGGACCTCCGATTTCAGCAATGCTTTCTTTGCTTGGGCGAAAGCTTCGTTGCACAGTTCAGTCCATTTCCATGTTTTGCCTTGACATAGCAACTGATGTAACGGCTTCAGCAATGTTGCTAAGTCTGGAATAAACTTCCCATAGTAGTTAAGTAGCCCCAGAAATGAACGTAACTGGCTCGCATTCTGGGGTGCTGGGGCCTCCACGATCGCCTTGACCTTTGATGGCGCCTTATGCAGGCCAGTAGCGTCAATCACATGCCCCAGGTACTCAACTGAAGACTGAAAGAATTCACATTTGTCTTTACGAACTCTGAGTCCGTACTCTTTCAGTCGTTGTAGTGTCGCATCCAAGTTCAGAAGATGATCCTCCTCATTTGTCCCAGTGACAAGGATGTCGTCCAGGTAGCACTGGACTCCTGGCAGTCCACTCAAAATCTGATCCATTGCCCTTTGGAATAGAGCAGGGGCCGACGTAATTCCAAACGGAAGACGGCAGTACCTGTATAGCCCTTTGTGTGTCACAATTGTCAGCAGCTCCTATGATTTGTCATCGACATGCATTTGTAGATAAGCCTGGCATAAGTCTATTTTGCTGAACTTTGGCCCTCCAGCCAGGCCCGTAAAAAGATCATCAATGAGGGGAAGAGGGTACTGTTCCGCAAACAGCACCGGGTTAATAGTCACTTTAAAATCCCCGCAGATTCGAACAGATCCATCCTTTTTCAGGACAGGAACAATGGGTGTGGCCCATTTGCTCATGCTCACAGGCTCCAGGTCTCCATTCTCGACTAAGGCCTCCAAGTTAGCCTCAACTTTTGGCCTAATTGCATAGGGTACAGGTCGGGCTTTGTGAAACTTCGGCTTGCTGTCAGGTTTAATGTCCAGTCTCACGCTGATCTTTTTCATGCTCCCAAGTTCCCCATTGAAGAGTTCTGCATGTTTGTTTAACACTGCAGTCAGACCTGACTCCCCTTTTGACATCATGCGGACTGCAGGCCAGTCCAGCGTGATTTTCTCTAGCCACGCACATCCCAGTAGCGATGGGTAATTTCCCTTTACCACATATAGTGGCAGTTTTGCAGTCTGTCCGTTCAATTTAACTGTCACCTCAATGACGCCTCTCATGGCCACAGGTTCGCTGGTATACGTCTTTAGCACAATGTTTGTCGGCTGAAGGGTAAGATGCTTTAGCATTTTGTTGTAGACAGTTTCTGAAACAAGGGACACAGCCGCGCCTGTGTCCACCTCCATCCGCACTGATTGTCCCTCCACCAGTGGTGACACCCAGTAGCCATTTGAATCACCTGCAACCGTCAGTATGTGCACCTCTTCCTCCTCAGAGGTGTCGCTCCCCTCTGTTTTGCTTGTTCCATCATACTGCACTGAATGAACACTCTTTTTCCTCTCTTGTACAAATACAGACATTTTGCTTCCATGCTTCCCAGCTCTGTCTGTTCTTTTTTTTACCTCTACAGGCACGTTCAATGTGACCCTTTTTGCCACAATTTTGGCATTCCAGGTCCGTACACCAGCAGCCATTAGCGTGATGGCCCATTTTCCCACAACGGCAACATGTGCCGTTCCGCGCACCTTTAGGCTCAGACGACACCTTGTGAACTCTCCCTGTTGAACTCGACTGGTGAGCCTCCTTTTCTGCCATCTCCATGGAGACACTAACTTCAATGGCCTTTTCAAGAGTAAGGTTGTCCTCAGTAAGAAGGCGCTTCTGTGTGGCTGCATTTTGCAGACCACACACGAGTCTGTCTCTAATGGTGTCCTTCAGCACCTCCTTGAACTCGCAGTGTTCTGATAACCTTTTTAAAGCAGCAATAAACATCGTCACTGATTCCCCCTCCTCTTGATTCCGTTTGTGAAATCTAAATCTCTCAGCAATAACCAGAGGTTTTGGTGAAAAATGTGCTCCAAGAATTTCCACTAGTTGCTTATATGTTTTAGTTCCTGGCTTATCTGGCTGCACGAGGCTGCGAAGTAAATTGAATGTCTTCGGCCCGATTACACTCAAAAAGGTAGGCACGACCTTTTCATTTGCCACCGCATTCGCCAATACAAAATAGTCAAAACGTTCCGTATATGCGCTCCATTGCTCCACATTTTCATCAAAATCACCGATGTTTCCTAATATAGTAGCCATCTCACGTTTCAAATTAAAATTTCTGTTTACTCGCTGCACCCGTAACGTACACAGATTCATCCGCTCCTCGTTGCCACTTGTTGTGTCGGTACCTTTCTACCTAGACACAATTTAGGACTCAGAGCTCAGAGATTCAAACATGAAGTGCTTTATTGGAAGGAAAGGAAGTTCTGGAAAGTTCCGAACAAAGAGAGCTAAACTTAACAGAGAACACCCAACCATTTATCTCCTGTGACAGCGCCACCACAGGTGGGAGGAGAACACAAAACACATAACAGGCGTCGCTGGCTGGCTTGGCCTGCATTTAGTGCCCATCCCTAATTGCCCTTAAGAAGATGGTGGTGAGCCACCTTCTTGAACCGCTGCAGTCCATATGGTGTAGGTACACCCACAATGCTGTTAGGAAGGGAGTTCCAGGATTTTGGCCCAGTGACAGTGAAGGAACGGCGATACAGGTCCAAGTCAGGATGGTGTGTGGCTTGGAGGGGAACTTGTAGGTGGTGATGTTCCCATGCGTCTGCTGCCCTTGTCCTTCTAAGTGGTAGAGGTCGCGGGTTTGGAAGGTGCTGTTGAAGGAGCTTTGGCGAGTTGCTGCAATGCATCTTATACATGGTACACACTGCAGCCACAGTGCGCCGGTGGTGGAGGGAGTGAATGTTGAAGGTGGATGGAGTGCCAATCAAGCAGGCTGCTTTATCCTGAATGGTGTCGAGCTTCTTGAGTGTTGTTGGAGCTGCACTCATCCAGGCAAGTGGAGAGTATTCCATCACACTGCTGACTTGTGCCTTGTAGATGGTGGAAAGGCTTTGGGCAGTCAGGAGGTGAGACATTCGCCGCAGATTTCCCAGCCTCTGGCCTGCTCTTGTAGCCACAGTATTTATATGGCTGGTCCAGTTCAGTTTCTGATCAATGGTAACACCCAGGATGTTGATAGTGGGGGATTCAGCGATGGTAATGCCATTGAATGTCAAGGGGAGATGGTTAAAGTCTCGCTTGTTGGAGATGGTCATTGCCTGGCACTTGTGTGATGCGAATGTTACTTGCCACTTGTCAGCCCAAGTCTGAATGTTGTTCAGGTCTTGCTGCATATGGACACGGACTGCGTCAGTATCTGATGAGTCTCGAATGGTGCTGCACAGTGTGCAATCATCAGTGAACATCCCCACTTCTGACCTTATGATGGTGTCGAAGTCTCGACTCCCGAGTAAGACTCTTAAACACAAAGTATCATTAAAGACAGGCTTTATTTGCTTGCAAGGGAAGAGTTGTGTAGACAAGGGCTACATCAGACCTCTTCAAAGTAATACAGGAGTTGTAGTATATTTATACAGTACAGAAGCAAAACAGGCTTTCTATGCCACATGACATAGTATTGAATCATAACTGATTACAAAGGCACAGACCTTGCGAATTATTGAAACAACGTATTCCGGGCTGCGTTAGAATAACGAACGGAAATACCTTGGGATAAGATTAACTAATCCTTTATTATGGGATCTCTCTGTTCCCTCTGTTCTCTCACTGTACCAACTGGGCCTGTGGGCCGATGTTTACCTTATCATGTCCTTGGCTGTTTGTTTGGTAAATGAGGCTCCTTGTTAAGCTTATCACAAACAAGGAGTACGTATATAGCATTCCTAAATTATCTCGTTCCCTTGAAACATGATTAGTGAATCATGCTGTTGGCCATTTTAAAGTTTAAATGGATTTCATTCTATGCCCAGGAAGCCATTTTATGTCTAAATGAGAAACTGTACTTCCACATTGGAGGGAAGGTCATTGATGAAACAGCTGAAGATGGTTGGGCCTAGGACACTGCCCTGAGCAACTCCTGCAGTGATGTCATGTGATTGGGATGAATGACCTCCAACAACCACAGCCTACTTCCTTTGTGCTAGGTATGATTCCAACCAATGGAGAGTTTTCCCCTTGATTCCCATTGACTTCAGTTTTGCTAGAGCTCCTTGATGCCACACTCGATCAAATGCTGCCTTGATGTCAAGGGCAGTCACTGTCACCTCACCTCTTGAGTTCAGCTCTTTTGTCCATGTTTGGACCAAGGCTGTAATGAGGTCAGGAGCTGAGTGGCCCTGGCGGAACCCAAACTGGGCGTCAGTTAGCAGGTTATTGCTGAGTATGTGCCGCTTGATAGCACTGTCGACGACACCTTCCATCACTTTGCTGATGATTGAGAGTAGACTGATGGGACGGTAATTGGCCAGGTTGGATTTGTCCTGCTTTTTGTAAACAGGACATACTTGGGCAATTTTCCACATTGCCGGGTAGCTGCCAGTGTTGCAGCTGTACTGGAACAGCTTGGCTAGGGGCGCAGCTAGTTCTGAAGCACAAGTCTTCAGTACTATTGCCGGAATGTTGTCAGGGCCCATAGCCTTTGCAGTATCCAGTGTCTTCAGCCGTTTCTTGACATCACGTGGAGTGAATTGAATGGGCTGAAGACCGCCATCTGTGATGCTGGGGACCGCAGGAGGAGGCCGAGATGGATCATCCACTCGGCAATTCTGGCTGAAGATAGTTGCAAATGCTTCAGCCTTGACTTTTGCACTCACATGCTGGGCTCCACCATCAATGAGGATGGGGATATTTTTGGAGCCGCCTCCTCCTGTTAACTGCGAGGGGCGCTACTGTAGATGAAGCTGCAGTACCGACGACTATCTGCGAGGGGCGCTGCTGTAGATGAGGCTGCGGTACCGGTGACTGTCTGCGAGGGGCGCTGCTGTAGATGAGGTTGCGGTACCGGCGACTGTCTGCGAGGGGCGCTGCTGTAGATGAGGCTGCAGTACCAGTGACTGTCTGCGAGGGGCGCTGCTGTAGATGAGGCTGCGGTACCGGCGACTGTCTGCGAGGGGCGCTGCTGTAGATGAGGCTGCGGTACCGGTGACTGTCTGCGAGGGGCGCTGCTGTAGATGAGGCTGCGGTACCGCGACTGTCTGCGAGGGGCGCTGCTGTAGATGAGGCTGCGGTACCGGCGACTGTCTGCGAGGGGCGCTGCTGTAGATGAGGTTGCGGTACCGGCGACTGTCTGCGAGGGGCGCTGCTGTAGATGAGGCTGCAGTACCAGTGACTGTCTGCGAGGGGCGCTGCTGTAGATGAGGCTGCGGTACCGGCGACTGTCTGCGAGGGGCGCTGCTGTAGATGAGGCTGCGGTACCGGTGACTGTCTGCGAGGGGCGCTGCTGTAGATGAGGCTGCGGTACCGCGACTGTCTGCGAGGGGCGCTGCTGTAGATGAGGCTGCGGTACCGGCGACTGTCTGCGAGGGGCGCTGCTGTAGATGAGGCTGCGGTACCGGCGACTGTCTGCGAGGGGCGCTGCTGTAGATGAGGCTGCGGTACCGGCGACTGTCTGCGAGGGGCGCTGCTGTAGATGAGGCTGCGGTACCGGCGACTGTCTGCGAGGGGCGCTGCTGTAGATGAGGCTGCAGTACCGGTGACTGTCTGCGAGGGGCGCTGCTGTAGAAGAGGCTGCGGTGCTGGTTTTTTCTGATAGCAAAATACTGCGGATGTTGGAAATCCGAAATAACAACAGAAACTGGTGGAAAAACTCAGCAGGCCAGGCATCATCCATAGAGAGAGAAACAGAGTCAACGTTTCAGATCAAAACCCTTCGACAGGACTCAGAAAAAACACAGGAAATGAAACAGAGTAAAAGGCCAGTTTGGAGGCTGGGAAATGGGGATAAAGAACAAAAGAGAAGTGAAGAGACATTAAGAGATATTCAAAACCAGACGAGATGGTGATGGGACCAGTAAAGAGACAAAAGACGGCTCTAGATTAAGACATGTCGGAAGCACTGGTGTGGAAGGTGGCATCGTCGGAGCAGATGCGGCGGAGACGGAGAAACTGGGAGAATGGAATAGAGTCCTTACAGGAGGCGGGGTGGGTGGAAGTGTAGTCCAGGTAGCTGTGGGAGTCAATGGGCTTATAGTGAATGTTGGTCAGTAACCTATCCCCAGAGATGGAGACGGAGAAGTCGAGGAAGGGAAGGGAAGAGTCAGAGATGGACCATGTGAAGGTGAGGGAAGGGTGGAAATTGGGGACAAAGTGAATGAAATTGTCTAGTTCAGGGCGAGAGCAGGAAACGGCACCAATACAGTCATCAATGTACTGGAAAAAGAGGTGAGGGAGGGGACCCGAGTAGGACTGGAACAAAGAGTGTTCCACATATCCCAGGAAAAGGCAGGCATAGCTAGGACCCATGCTGGTACCCATGGCAACACCTTTGATTTGGAGGAAATGAGTGGAGTCAAAGGAGAAGTTGTTCAATGTGAGAACAAGTTCAGCCAGGCAGAGGAAGGTGGTGGTGGATGGGGACTGGTTGGGCCTCTGTTCAAGGAAGAAGCGGAGCGCCCTCAGGCCATCCTGGTGGGGGATGGAGGTGTAGAGGGATTGTACGTCCATGGTGAAAAGGAAGCGGTTGGGGCCAGGAAAGTGGAAACTGTTAAAGTGGCGGAGGGTGTCAGAAGAGTCGCGGATGTAGGTGGGAAGAGACTGGACAAGGGGAGAAAAGATAGAGTCGAGATAGGAAGAGATAAGTTCCGTGGGGCAAAAACAGGCTGAAACGATGGGTCTACCGGGGCAGTCCTGTTTGTGGATCTTGGGAAGGAGGTAGAAGCGGGTTGTGTGGGGTTGGGGAACTATGAGGTTGGTGGCCACGGGGGGGAAGATCTGAGGGAGTGCTGCACTGTCGGAGGATCTGTACTGAGGGAGTGCTGCACTGTCGGCAGGTCAGTACTGAGGGAGCGCTGCACTGTCGACGGGTCAGTACTGAGGGAGCGCTGCACTGTCGGAGGGGAAGTACTGAGGGAGCGCCACACTGTCGGCGGGTCAGTACTGAGGGAGCACTGCACTGTCGGCGGGGCAGTACTGAGGGAGCGCCGCACTGTCGGAGGGACAGTACTGAGGGAGCGCCACACTGTCGGCGGGTCAGTACTGAGGGAGCACTGCACTGTCGGAGGGGCAGTACTGAGGGAGCACTGCACTGTCAGAGGGGCAGTACTGAGGGAGCGCCGCACTGTCGGAGGGACAGTACTGAGGGAGCGCTGCATTGTCGGAGGGTCATTACTGAGGGAGCGCTGCACTGTTGACGGGTCATTACTGAGGGAGCGCTGCACTGTCGACGGGTCAGTACTGAGGGAGTGCTGCATTGTCAGAGCTGCTATCTCTTTGATGAGACCGTAGCCGAAGGTTCCATTTATGGGTCAGGTAAAGGACACTATTGGAAGGATAGGGAACATTCTGCTCTCCACTACCACCAAACAAATACAGACCAACTGGTTTTACATCCCATTGTTGTCTGTGGGATCTTGCTGTACACCAATGACTGCCATGTTTAACTGCACCAGTGTCAATACTTCAAAAGTGAGCCAGTGGTTGCGATGTTGGGCTATGCTGGTGAAATCCTGGATCACTGCACATCTGTTCTTTCTTCTGGAATTGAGGAAGCCAATTCTAACGCTCTTTATTTGTTCATTTCAGATCTCGGGGTGCGATTTCTCAAAGGCAGCTGATTGGCTTGTGTTGGAAAGACCATTAACAGCAGCTGCATTTACTGATGCATCGCAATGATTTAGTGTAACACTGACTAACTCTAAACTAATCCAAAATAAACTTCTTGAATGTGCTGTACGCAGACCAATCGTGTCCTAATAGTTTTATCATTAAGTCTATAATGGTTCAAAACCGCAAACAAAGGAACACTTTTCCCTGGTATAATCCCATGGAGTCCCAAGTACCCCTATTGTCAGCCTTGGTTCAGTGAGTAGCTCTCTCACCCCTGAGTCAGAGTGTTGTGGGTTCAAGCCCCGCTCCAGAGACTGAAGCCTATAATCCAGACTAACACTTCAGGGCAGTACTGAGGGGGTGCTGCACTGTGGGAGGGGCCATCTCTCTAATGGTGCCCTCTCAGGTGGGCATACAAGATCCCAGGGCACTGTCAACCAAAAGCAGGGGAGTTCACCCAGGTGTGCTGGCCACACATTTACCCCCTCGACCTACATTGTGAAAGCAGATTCTCTCATTGCTGTGTGTGGCAGCTTGCTGTGCACAAATTGGCAGCTGTGTTACCTACACTTCAACAGTGACAACACTTGAAAAATAAAAGTACTTCTCTTGGCTGTAAAAACCCGGCGACCAGTGAGGCCCGAGACCAGTCGGGAGCAGTGAGTCGGAGCCCGGTATAAAAACCGGAGAGAGGCGAGGCCCGAGACCAGTCGGGACCAGCGGGAGCAGCGAGGAGGAGCTCGGGAGAAAACCCGGCGACCAGCGAGGCCCGAGACCAGTCGGGAGCAGTGTGGTGAGACCGGTATAAAAACCGGAGAGAGGCGAGGCCCGAGACCAGTCGGGACCAGCGGGAGCAGCGAGGAGGAGCTCGGGAGAAAACCCGGCGACCAGCGAGGCCCGAGACCAGTCGGGAGCAGTGAGTCGGAGCCCGGTATAAAAGCAGGAGAGAGGCGAGGCCTACCAACTCAGCAGCGGGGAGAGAGGTAAAAAGTAATCAGTGTGTGACGTCACCAGGGAGCAGGTAGGTGATTGGTTGGTGAGTATTTCTCTTTTTTCAATACAAGCTTGAATTCTGTGGTGTTAAATTTCTGTGGTGTAGTGGGGATAGTTGGTAAATAAAGCGCCCTAGAGCATACCTGTAACTGGGGTATTGAATACATTTTAAAAGAAATTAAAGGGGTAAGTCATGGCAGGAGAGTTCAGACCCGTGCTCTGCTCCTCCTGCTCTATGTGGGAAGTCAGGGATGCTGCCAGTGTCCCTGATGACCATGTGTGCGGGAAATGCATCCAGCTGCAGCTACTTGTAGACCGCATTGCGGCGCTCGAGCTGCGGGTGGATGAATTTTGGAGCATGCGCGATGCTGAAAGGCTCGTGGATAACACGTTTAGCGAGTTGTGCATGCCTCAGGGTAGGGCAGCACAGGGGGTGACCATCAGGCGGAGCAACAAAGGCAGGCAGGTAGTGCAGGGAACCCCTGCGGACATCCCCCTTTCAAACAAGTATACCGCTTTGGATACTGTTGAGGGGGATGACTCACCAGGGGAAGGCAGCAGCGGCCAACTTCCTGGCACTGGGGGTGCTCCTGCTGCCCAGGAAGGGGGGAAAAAGAGTGGGAGAGCAATAGTGGTAGGGGATTCTATAGTAAGGGGAACAGATAGGCGTTTCTGTGGCCGTAGACGTGAATCCAGGATGGTTTGTTGCCTCCCTGGTGCCAGGGTCAAGGATGTCACTGAGCGGCTGCAGGGCATTCTGGAGGGGGAGGGAGAACAGCCAGTGGTCGTGGTCCACATTGGTACCAACGACATAGGTAAAAAGAGGGATGAGGTCCTGCAGCAAGAATTTAGGGAGCTAGGTGAAGGATTAAGGAGCAGGACCTCAAAGGTTGTAATCTCTGGATTACTCCCGGTGCCACGTGCTAGTAAGTATAGGAATAGGAAGATAGAACAGATGAATGCGTGGCTAAAGGGATGGTGCAAGGGGGAGGGCTTTAGTTTCCTGGATCACTGGGTCTGCTTCTGGGAAAGGTGGGACTTGTACAAGTCGGACGGTTTACACCTGAACCAGGGGGGAACCAATATCCTTGCGGGGAGGTTTGCTAGCACTGCTGGGGAGGGTTTAAACTAACTTGGCAGGGGGTTGGGGTACAGAGTGGAGCTATAGTAGGGGGTGATTTACGGCCAAATACAGAGGGAAAAACAAGTCAGCTGGGAAGGCAGAGCAAATATGTGAAGGCAAAAGAGAATATGGCAGGGCTGGAAGGCATTTTAATGCAAGGAGTCTTGCAAATAAGGTGGATGAACTGAAGTTGTTGTTGAACACATGGGAGTACGATATTGTTGCTATCACGGAGACATGGTTGAGGGAGGGTCAGGACTGGCAGCTCAATATTCCGGGGTATAGAATCTTCAGGCGAGACAGAGGGGGGTGTAAAAGGGGAGGGGGTGTTGCAATATTAATTAAGGAGTCAATTACTGCTGTAAGGAGGGATGATATATTAGCGGGTTCCTCTAATGAGGCCATATGGGTAGAACTTAAAAACAAAAAGGGGGCAAGCACTTTGCTGGGAGTGTACTATAGGCCCCCAAACAGTCAGGGGGAGATAAAGGAACAGATATGTAGGCAAATCTCTGAGAAGTGCGAAAATAATAGGGTAATAATAGTGGGGGATTTCAACTTCCCCAATATAAATTGGGACAGTCAGAGTGTGAAAGGCTTAGAGGGTGCAGAATTCTTAAAGTGCATCCAGGAGAGCTTTTTGAGCCAACATGTAGAAAGTCCTACAAGAGAGGGGGCGGTACTGGACCTAATTCTGGGGAATGTAGCCGGGCAAGTGGTGGAAGTGTCAATAGGAGAGCATTTTGGCGACAGTGACCATAATTCGGTGAGATTTAAGGTGGTCATGGAAAAAGACAAAGACGGCCCGGAAATAAGGGTTCTAAATTGGGGGAAGGCCGATTTTAATATGATAAGGCAGGATCTGGCCAAAGTGGACTGGGAGCAGCTGCTTATAGGAAAATCCACATCAAAACAGTGGGAGACTTTCAGAAGGGAAATAGAGAGAGTACAACGCCAACATGTTCCTGTAAAGGTCAAGGGTGGGACCAACAAGCAAAGGGAACCTTGGATGACAAGGGATATACAAAAATGCATTAGAAATAAGAGGGGGGCTTTTGGCAGTTACAAAAGACTAAAGACAGAAGAAGCCCTAGAGGAGTATAAAAAGTGCAGGGGCATACTTAAAAAAGAAATTAGGAGGGCGAGGAGGGGCCATGAAATAACACTGGCGAGCAAAATAAAGGAAAATCCTAAGATGTTTTATAAGTATATTAAGGGCAAGAGGATAACCAGGGAAAGGGTAGGGCCCATTAGGGACCAAAGTGGCAATCTGTGTGTAGAGCCAGATGATGTAGGCGGGGTTTTAAATGAATTTTTTGCATCTGTGTTCACTATGGAGAAAGACAATGCAGACATAGAAATCGAGCAAGGGGACTGTGACATACTTGAACATATTAGCATCGAGAGGGAGGAGGTGCTAGCGGTTTTAGCGGGCCAAAAAGTGGATAAATCCCCAGGCCCGGACGAGATGTATCCCAGGCTGCTGTGGGAGGCAAGGGAGGAGATTGCAGGGGCTCTGACACTAATTTTCAGAACCTCTCTGGCCACAGGGGATGTACCAGAGGACTGGAGAACAGCTAACGTAGTACCATTATTCAAGAAGGGTAGCAGGGATAAACCAGGGAATTACAGGCCAGTGAGTCTAACATCTGTGGTGGGGAAATTATTGGAAAAAATTCTGAGGGACAAAATTAATCTCCACTTGGAGAGGCAAGGATTAATCGGGGATAGTCAGCATGGCTTTGTCAAGGGTAAATCATGTCTAACAAATCTGATCGAATTTTTCGAGGGGGTGACTAGTGGGGTGGATGAGGGAAATGCTGTGGATGTGGTGTACATGGACTTCAGTAAAGCTTTTGACAAAGTCCCGCATAGGAGACTGGTCAAGAAGGTAAGAGCCCATGGGATCCAGGGTGCCTTGGCGCGTTGGATCCTAAACTGGCTGAGTGGCAGGAGGCAGAGGGTGATGGTCGAAGGTTGCTTTTGTGACTGGAAGCCTGTGTCCAGTGGGGTCCCTCAGGGATCGGTGCTGGGTCCCTTATTGTTTGTGATCTACATAAATGATTTGGATGAAAATGTAAAAGGTATGATCAGTAAGTTCGCAGATGACACGAAAATTGGTGGGGTGGTAAATTGCGAGGAGGAAAGCCTCCGGCTACAGGACGATATAAACGGGTTGGTCAGATGGGCGGAAAAGTGGCAAATGGAATTTAACCCTGAAAAGTGCGAGGTGATGCATTTTGGACGGACAAATAAGGCAAGGGAATACACAATGAGTGGTAGGACCCTAGGAAGTACAGAGGGTCAGAGGGACCTTGGTGTACATGTACATAGATCCCTGAAGGCAGCGGAACAGGTAGATAAGGTGGTTAAAAAGGCATATGGGATACTTGCCTTCATTAGCCGAGGCATAGAATATAAGAGCAGGGAGGTTATGATGGAACTGTACAAAACGCTGGTGAGGCCACAGCTGGAGTACTGTGTGCAGTTCTGGTCGCCTCACTATAGGAAGGATGTGATTGCTTTGGAGAGGGTGCAGAGAAGATTCACCAGGATGTTACCTGGGATGGAACGCCTCAGCTATGAAGAGAGGCTGGACAGGCTGGAGTTGTTTTCCTTGGAGCAGAGAAGGCTGAGGGGGGACCTGATTGAGGTGTACAAAATAATGAGGGGCATAGATAGGGTAGATAAAGAGGAACTTTTCCCCTTAGTGGGGGGGTCAATAACAAGGGGGCATAGATTCAGGGTAAGGGGCAGGAGATTTAGAGGGCATTTGAGGAGGAACTTTTTCACCCAGAGGGTGGTTGGAATGTGGAACTCAATGCCTGAAAGGGTGGTGGAGGCAGGAACCCTCACAACATTCAAGAAGCATTTGGATGAGCACTTGAAATGCCATTGCATACAAGGCTATGGACCAAATGCTGGAAAATAGGATTAGACTGGACAGGGATGGATGGGCGGCGCAGACACGATGGACCGAAGGGCCTCTTTCTGTGCTGTAAAACTCTATGACTCTATGACATTGTGAAAGGTGCTACAGAAATGCAAGTCTGCCCCTTTCCTGCAAGGACTCTTATTGTTTGCCAGTCAGTGAGACCAGCATCAGTCCTTCACCCTGCAGCCACAGGTAGCCCCAGTCTGGGGGTTCCAGCAGTAACTTGGATGGTCAGCAGACTTTGTGGGGGGGGTGGTTAGGGAGCAGCGGGCAGGGCGGGGGTCAATGAGTTTGCGCACCTAGCTTTCTCTTGGGGGCCCAGGACACTCAGCACCAGAGCTCTGAGGGAATTGGTTCCAGAATTATACAGCAGTGAGGCTGAAGCCCCTTCACATGGGCAAACACTGAAGGTCAAATTCTCAGCTTGAACTTTTAAATTTCATACAGACATTCTGTGCATTAACAGCATTCTCTCTGCGCTTCTCACAAGAGCTCCCCCTTGCCCACGTGTAGGGGCGTGTAGCTTCTCTCCACTACTTACACAGGTCCCATGAGAAAGATCAGGGATTTTGAGCCTGTCCCAATGGGTGCAGCAAAAACCTGGTGGCACTACAATCCTCCCTTAGGGAGACCACTAGGAACGCTGGTGTGGGAAATGGAAAGGAGGGTAGATGATGCTGAAGAGGGAGCATTAAATCAGATTTCCCATCCACTGGACATGAAATGGACAGCAAGTCCAAGTTACAAAGCCCTGTGCCATACTTGACCTGGAAGAGACTGATGGGACAGTGTAGAGAGGTTATTGGGCTGAAAGTGGCGTACTGTGGCTGCAGTGTGTACCATCTACAAGATGCACTGCAGCAACTCGCCAAGGCTTCTTTGACAGCACCTCCCAAACCCACGACCTCTTCCACCTAGAAGGACAAGGGCAGCAGGCGCATGGGAACACCACCACCTCCAAATTCCCCTCCAAGTTACACTATCCTGACTTGGAAATATATTGTCGATCCTTCATCGTCACTGGATCAAAGTCCTGGAACTCCCTAATAGCACTGTGGGAGCACTTTCACCACACGGACTGCAGTGGTTCAAGACGGCAGCTCACCACCTCCTCAAGGGCAATTAGGGATGGGCAATAAATGCCAGCCTTGCCAGTGACACCCACACCTCAAACACATTTTTAAAAACTGACCCGAGAATGCTGGCCATCAGTGTCATTTGCCATCGTCTCTCCGGCCCGTGTTCCAGTGCACCATCAGGAACCAATTAGAAATTAGTTTGCATTCCCTTCCTGGATCCCTCTCAAGTTAGATATTTCATCAGTTTTGCACCAAAAGAGCAAATTGTATCAGCGAGTGAACACTGAACCGAGCCCATTCGATTTATATCCCTCGTTACCAGAGTTAAACCTGAAGCTCAACCTTGGCCATTCCAATTGTCCTAACATTCGCAGCCCTGGGGGCATTGGAGGAAAGAAAATTCAATGGCCTAGAAATTCAGTATCGCCACGTTTGGGGCGCTACAGCCGGGCGTTCGCTAAATTTAGCGTCCGGCGCAACTTAGCACCACCTTCGCCGAAATTGAGTTGCATCGCCCCAAGAGGTTGCTGCTGCGCTAAAGCAGGCGATGCACGCCTATCATAAGGCGCTAAGCCGGCGAGCCGAGGTGCTAACACCAAGGGCGGGCGCAGCGCAGGTGCGGCAAGTTGCTGATTGAAGGCAGACACGCTGGCGCCGGTCAGCTCTTAAAGGGGGAGGGTCGATTTGTTTGGCTGCCACGCCCTGCACACTGCAGCCCTGAAGCAAGGCCTGACCATTGCTGGTTCAACAGTTCAATGCCCAGGACAATGGAGATGGCTAGGAAGCGAGCGGAGCGCTTCAGCGAGGGTGCCGAGGCTACCGGTTGGCGCAGTGGAGCGCAGGCGACCTGTCCTCTTCCCTGACAGTGGGAGGAGGCTGCTTCCCAGCAAGTACCGAAAAGCCTGGAGGAAGGTGGCAAACAGGGTGACCACCAACAGCATGGTTGCCAGGACTCCAGTTCAATGCAGAAAAAATTTCAACGACCTCACTCGGGTTATCAGGGTGAGTACCCTTTCCACTATCCTCTTCATCCCGGCATGTGCACCTAAGTTTCTGGCCAAAGGGACCTGAAAACCCCAATGCCCAGCCCTCATCCAAGAGCTATGGGACTCTCATGAAAACCACTTGCACATTCAGCACTTTACACACTGTCAGGGCTATTCCACCATGGGAGGCAGTGCAGGCAAGATGAGGGCTTGACACTGTCAGGGCTATTCCACCATGGGAGGCAGTGCAGGCAAGATCAGGGCTTGACACTGTCAGGGCTATTCCACCATGGGAGGAAGTGCAGGCAAGATGAGGGCTTGACACTGTCAGGGCTATTCCACCATGGGAAGCAGTGCAGGCAAGATCAGGGCTTGACATTGTACTCAGAGGCCGTCCTTTCTCTTGCAGGGCAAGCTGGCCCACAATCCCAGGCAGCAGCTACGGACTGGGGGAGGCCATCCTGACCTCAAACAACTCAGCGACCTGGAGCAGCATGTGGAGCGCATTATGGCAGGCCGGCTGATTGGCCCCGTCGCCAGTGGAGATGCTGACCCTGTTCTGGACAGCAATGGTAAGGTCATCACCTTTTTGACCTCTCTCTTTCCACTTGTGCCTCACACCAGCATCCTTTGCCACTATCGAACCAATGCAGTGCATAGCAGCACTCATGCCTCCCTCGCTGCCGCCCTGTCCTCACTCTAAAGCAACTCTTGTGCCTCCCTGCTTTCAGATGTTGATTCGCCAGGTGAGGAGGCGGCCCCTCAAGCTGCCACTGTCAGTGATTCTGAATTCAAGGAGGAGGAAGAGGAAGCTGGCCCATCAGTGACACCCTCAGCCGAGGCAGCCCATGGCCATGATGGGGACACGTCTTCCCTGGAGGGGAGCAGGGGGGAAGGGTCTGAGGAGAGTGAAGCTCCTGGGCCCAGCGGGCAGCAGCAACGCGGGAGCGGTGGGGAAGCTCGGCGGCCTTCTCCCCAGAGGGTGAGTGCGGCCTCCAGTCCTGCTACGGTGAGCGCAGAGGAGTTGCGGCTCCTTGGTGAAATGGGCATCCAGGCTGAGCGCAGGCACACTGAGCTCATGGCTACAGTGGCAATGATGCCTGACTCCATAGAGTCACTGGCAAGGAGTGTTCAGGAATTCGGGGCAGCACAGGCCAGGAGTCTGCAGGAATTCAGGGCAGCACAGGCCAGGGGTCTGCAGAAATTCAGTGCAGCACAGGCAAGGAGTCTGCAGGACTTCGCGGCAGCACAGGCTAGGAGTCAGCAGGACTTTGCTGCATCACAGGCGGCTTCCAGCCAAGTGCTCAGTCGTGCCGTGCATTCACTGGCTGGTCTGATGCAGACACAGATCAGGGCCACACGGGCACTAACTGCTGACACCCTCGCTGGATCGGCGAGGCATCGCCGGGGTCTCGCCGTGCCGCAGAAGCCCAGCAGTCTGTGCTTCAGCAGATTGCTGCGCATGCTGCAGTGCTGGCCCGTGCGAATGCCAGTGTATCAGCCGACCAGGGAGTGCCTGTGCTCTGTCAGGTTGGCAGCATTCCTCCTCCACTGCAGCTGCCATCACCCGTAGGACAGACTGCTGCCGCCCAAGCAGAGTTGGAGCAGACAGCAGCCAGGCCCTCCAAGCCCAGAGCTGGTCCAGGCCGTCCCCCAAGGGCATCTGCTGTCTCACCATCTGACCCTCAGCAGCCTTCCCCCAGCCTTGCTGCAGCCACTGGGGTCCCATTGAGGAGGAGCTGCAGGGCGGGAAGGGGCCACTCGCGGAAGTGAGGCAGATCACCCTCGCAGGGAAAAAAGTAGGTGTGGCCAAATGTTGTGTTTACATATGAAGGCCGAGAATGTTCTTTTTATATATGAAGGCTGAGACTGTTGGGTTTGTTTTTTATATGAGGGCCAGGAATGTTGTGTTTGTTTTTTATATGAAGGCCAAGGATCATGGTCATTTTTGTTTAACTGTTTTTTTGATTTTCTGAAGGTTGTGAGAGCCAGTTATGTCTCTGACTGTTTTTTGGGGGGTTTATCTGAATTAGTTTGTCATGCGGGAAGGGCACAGAGTTTACACAATAAAAAATTCCCTTTATTCACATTGTCCATGTTTGCACTTTGAACTAGTTGTTGCCTTAACTGGCTGAGGGCTTGCGGAGCAGCTCCATTCATGTTCTTTCATTGGCACAAGCCATTCCCGGAAAGGGGGCCTAGAACTGAGTTGCAATAAGCCACCGACGGACAGTCCTTGCACTTTGTGCCTCCCTGCCATCTTGGTTCTCCTCCTCTGGTGGTCCTCCAATGTCTGCTGGCAGTGGCTGAGTCCTGAGGATAGCCAGGTTGTGCAGCATGCATCACACTACAATGAAATGGGAGACTCACTCAGGCGAGTATGGTAGGGCTCCTGTGGCACATAGAAGATAGGAGCAGGCCATTCGGCCCTTTGAGCCTGCTCCACCATTCAATGAGATCATGGCTGATCATCCAAATTCAGTACCCTGTCCCGGCCTTCTCCCCATATCCCTTTAGCCTGAATATATCCAACTACTTCTTGAATATATTTAATGAACTGGCCTCCACCACCCTCTGTGGCAGAGAATTCCACAGGTTCACCACTCTCTGGGTGAAGAAATTCCTCCTCATTTCAGTCCTAAATGACTTACCCCTTATCCTTAGACTATGACCCCTGGTTCTGGACTCCACGGCCATCGGGAACATCCTTCCTGCATCTACTCTATCCAGGCCTGACAGAATTTATAGGTTTCAATGAGATCCCCTCTCAATCTTCTAAACTCCAATGAGTATAAGCCCAATCGACACAATCTCTCCTCATAAGTCATTCCTGCCACCCCAGGTATCATCCTGATGAATCTTTGCTGCACTCCTTCCATGGCAGGAACAGTCTAGACAGTGGAACCGTTACTTGAGCATAGCAATTGTGTGCTCAATGATGTTCCTGGTAGCTTGATGGCTGTCATTGTATCGCTCTTCAGCAGGGGTGCTAGGCGCAGGGAGCGGGGTCATCAGGCAGGTGCACAAAGGATAGCCCTTGTCCACGAGAAGCCATCCTCATGGGTGAGCCTGGGCTTCGAAAATGTATGCCACAGAAGTCTGGCGCAGGATGAAGGCATCGTGGCTTCTGCCTGGAAAGCAGGCATTAACAGCTAGTATGAGCTGCCTGTGGTCACACACCAACTGGACGTTGAGTGAATGGTAGCCCTTGTGGTTGCAGTAATCCTCAGCATGCTGTAAAGGTGCCCGTCAAGCCACATGCGTGCAGTCAATGGCGCCCTGCACCACGGGGAATCCCGCTATTCTCCCAAATCTCATTGCACGCTCTTGCTGCTTGGCCAGGGTCATGGGGAAGGACATAAGAAGTAGGAGCAGGAGTAGGGCATACGGCCCTTCAGGCCTGCTCCGCCATTCAATAGGATCATGGCTGATCCGAATCTAGATTCACGTCCACTTCCCTGGCCTCTCCCCGTAACCCCTAATTCCCTTATCTGCTAGGAAATTGTCTATCTCCATTTTTAATTTATTTAATGTTGCAGCTTCCACAGCTCTCTGGGGTAGCAAATTCCATAGATTTCCTACCCTGAGTGAAGAAGTTTCTCCTGATCTCAGTTTTGAAAGCGCAGCCCCTTATTCTTAGATTATCCCCCTAGTTCTAGTCTCACCCATCAGTGGAAACATCCTCACCGCATCCACCCGATCAAGCCCCCTCACAATCTTATATGTTTCGATAAGATCGCCTCTCATTCTTCTGAACTCCAATGAGTAGAGTCCCAACCTACTCAACCTTTCCTCATACGTCAACCCCCTCATCTCCGGAATCAACCGAATGAACCTTCTCTGAACCGCCTCGAGAGCAAGTATATCTTTTCTTAAATATGGAAACCAAAACTGCACGCAGTATTCCAGGTGTGGCCTCAACAATACCCTGTATAACTGCAGCAAGACTTCCCTGTTTTTATACTCCATCCCCCTTGCAATAAAAGCCAAGATTCCATTGGCCTTCTTGATCACCTGCATACTAACTTTGTGTTTCATGCACCAGGACCCCCAGATCCCTTTGTACTGTAGCACTTTGCAGTTTCTCTCCATTTAGATAATAACTTGCTCTTTGATTTTTTCTGCCAAAGTGCATAACCTCACACTTTCCAACATTATATTGCATCTGCCAAATCTCTGCCCACTCACTTAGCCTGTCTATGTCCTTTTGCAGGTTTTTTATGTCCTCCTCACTCATTGCTTTCCCTCACATCTTTGTACCGTCGGCAAACTTGGATATGTTGCACTCGGTCCCTTCCTCCAAATCGTTAATATAGATTGTAAAGAGTTGGGGTCCCAGCACTGACCCCTGCGGAACACCACTAGTTACCGATTGCCAGCCCGAGAATGAACCATTTATCCCAACTCTTTGTTTTCTGTTAGATAGCCAATCTTCCACCTATGCCAGTATATTACCCCCAATCCCATGATTTCTTATCTTGATCAGTAATCTAGTGTGGAACCTTGTCAAATGCCTTTTGGAAGTCCAAATGGACTACATCCACTGGTTCCCCTTTATCCAACCTGTATGTTACATCCTCAAAGAACACGAGCAAATTTGTCAAACATGACTTCTGTAATGAAATGTGTTTGGCTTGCCTGTATTCGTTTTGCACTCATGTATATTACCCTCCCCCACACGGTGTATAGTTTCACTTCCTCTTTCCTGACTAACCTGTAATGTTCCAGGTCTTGGCTCTTGGCTCCGCCCCTGACTTCTCTTACATAAAGATCCCAGGATCTGTATGACTCATTCCTGCGAGCCAGTCAGTGTGTTGAGATGTTAGCTCTGATCTTAGTGATTAAAAGCCAACTTGTTAAAGTCTAAAACTTCTAGTTTTGTGGTTATTGAAGGCACATCAATTTTAATCACTGAAGAATACTAGGATGGATCGACTCCTAAAACCAGAGCGTCTGGACTTGGATCCATATTCTGCTGAAGCATCAAATCAATTTGGACACTGGCTCAAATGCTTCAAACTCTTCGCGAGGGCCTCATCCGCTAGCAAGGTAGATAAACTGAGTCTACTGACTACTCACGTTAATCATCGGATTTATTCGTCCATCCGGGACGCCACCTCTTACATGGAGGCCATCACTATCCTGAAGGCCCAATACCAGAGGCCAGTAAACGAAGTGTACGCCAGACATCTGCTGGCTACACGCAAGCAGCGACCTGAGGAATCAATGGACGATTTCTTACAGGGCCTAAAGGACTTGGTCCGGGACTGTAACTGCAAGGCCATGATGGCCAACGTGTACTCTGACGAATTGGTCCGCGATTCCACACCCGTTGACAAAATCCATGATGGACATACAGGTAAACGGGAATTTAACGAAATGTTTAATTGACTGTGGGAGTACCGAGAGTTTTATCCACCCTAGCCTGGTACGGCAGCACTCATTAATGGTAACCCCTACAGGGAGCAGAATTGCTATGGCTGCTAAGCCCCACATTTCGGACATTTTGGGCTACTGTGTGGTAACACTGACTGTAAAAGGCACGGACTACAAGGATTTTAAACTCCTCGTGATGCCAGAACTCTGTGTTAATGTAATCTTGGGCCTGGACTTCCAGTGCCACCACGAAAGTGTCACGCTAGCATATGGCGGGTCCCAGCCGCCACTCACAGTCTGTGGCCTATCAACCTTAAAAATCAGCCCGCCCTCTTTATTCGCTAATCTCGCTCCGAACTGTAGGCCCATAGCGACCAAAAGTAGACGGTACAGTCTGGAAGACAGACACTTTATCAAGGCGGAAGTGGACAGACTCCTGCGGGAAGGCATTATTGAATGCAGTACCAGTCCGTGGCGTGCCCAAGTAGTCATAGTTAAAAATAGCGAAAAGAAACAGATGGTAATTGACTACAGCCAGACTGTTAATATTTATACCCAGCTCGATGCCTACCCTTTACCCCGCATATCAGAAATGGTCAACCAGATCGCGCAATACCGAGTCTTCTCGACTATCGACCTCAAATCCGCGTATCACCAGCTCCCCATTAGAACGGAGGACCGCCCATACACCGCCTTCGAGGCGAACGGATGCCTCTACCATTTTCTCAGAGTGCCCTTCGGGGTAACAAATGGGGTCTCGGTCTTCCAACGTGAGATGGACCGCATGGTTGACGAGAATAAACTACAAGCTACCTACCCCTATCTGGAGAATATCTCTATCTGCGGGCACAACCAGCAAGACCACGATCTAAATCTTGCGAGATTTTTAAAAACTGCCCTAAAGCTGAATCTAACCTACAACGAAGACAAATGTGTCTTCAACACAACCTGTCTCTGTATCCTCGGCTGTGTGGTGGAAGATGGTGTAATTGGACCGGACCCTGACCGATTACACCCCCTAAAAAGAACTGCCCCTGCCACACAATCCCAAAGCTTTAAAAAGGTGCCTGGGATTTTTTTCGTATTATGCCCAATGGGTGCCCAATTACTCTGATAAGGCCCGACCCCTCATTAAATCGACGTCCTTCCCACTATCAGCTGAAGCTCGGGAGGCTTTCACCAGTATCAAACAGGACATTGAAAGGGCTGCACAGTGTGCAGTGGACGAAAGCATTCCCTTTCAAGTCGAAAGCGATGCGTCAGGCTTTGCTTTAGCTGCGACCCTCAATCAGGCTGGGAGACCTGTGGCCGCCTTCTCCCGAACCCTTCAGGGACCTGAAATCAGGCACTCTTCTGTCGAGAAGGAGGCACAGGCTATAGTGCAGGCAGTGCGGCACTGGAGACACTACCTAGCCGGCAAACGTTTCACCCTGCTCACCGACCAGCGGTCGGTGGCTTTCATGTTTAATAACAAACAAAAGGGGCAAAAATCAAGAATGACAAAATACTCAGGTGGAGGATCGAACTATCCACGTTCGACTATGATATTATGTACAGGCCGGGAGCCCTTAATGAACCCCCAGACGCCCTATCACGGGGAATGTGTGCCAGCATTCATACGGACAAATTACAGGGTCTCCACAACGACCTCTGTCACCCAGGGGGTCACCCGACTATACCATTTTATAAAGTCCCGCAATCTACCCCACTCCATCGAGGTGGTCAGGGCAATGACCAGAGCCTGCCACATCTGTGCGGAATGCAAGCCTCGTTTCTACAGGCCTGACCGTGCACACCTTATCAAAGCCACACGGCCATTCGAGCGCCTAAGTCTGGACTTCAAGGGACCCCTTCCCTCTGCCGACCGTAACGTATACTTCCTCAATATCATCGATGAATATTCCCGCTTCCCCTTCGCCATTCCCTGCCCAGACATGACCAGTGCCACGGTCATCAAGTGTCTCTGTAATCTATTCTGCATGTTTGGCATGCCGAACTACATACACAGCGATAGGGGGACGTCATTTATGAGTGACAAACTGCGCCAGTTCTTGCTCTCAAAGGGGATAGCCACTAGCAGAACCACTAGCTACAACCCCCGGGGTAATGGGCAAGTGGAAAGGGAGAATGCTACTGTTTGGAAGGCTGTCACGTTAGCCTTAAAGTCAAAAGGCCTTCCGACCTCCCGCTGGCAGGAAGTCCTCCCAGACGTGCTCCACTCCATAAGGTCTCTGTTATGTACAGCCACTAACGCTACCCCTCACGAAAAGATGTTCGTTTTCCCCCGGAAATCTACCTCGGGCATATCTCTACCCGCGTGGCTGATGTCTCCGGGGACAGTACTATTGCGGAAGCACGCGAGAGGCCATAAAACGGACCCCCTTGTGGAAAAGGTACAGCTCCTCCATGCAAACCCTCAGTACGCCTATATCGAATACTCTGACGGGTGAGAGGACACTGTTTCCATAAAAGACCTCGCTCCCTCGGGGAGCGGAGAGAACGATGAGAGACTACCCGAGGAAGACCTACACCAAAAAGAGACAGGACGCCCAGAGGTATCAATACCCAACTTTAACCTGGAGGACACTGCAGATAACCTGGAAGACACTGCGGAGGCCCGGACAGCGGAGGAACCAGAATCCACTCCCCTAGAGGCACCCCAACCGGCTTTGCGCCAATCACCGAGAACCGCAAAACCTCCTGACAGACTCACTTATACCAACTTTGAAGAAACATCACCCCAATGGGCTAAATCTAAAGAAGGGGTGAATGTAATGAAATGTGTTTGGCTTGCCTGTATTCGTTTTTGCACTCATGTATATTACCCTCCCCCACACAGTGTATAGTTTCACTTCCTCTTTCCTGACTAACCTGGAATGTTCCAGGTCTTGGCTCCGCCCCTGACTTCTCTTACATAAAGACCCCAGGATCTGTATGACTCATTCCTGCGAGCCAGTCAGTGTGTTGAGATGTTAGCTCTGATCTTAGTGATTAATAGCCAACTTGTTAAAGTCTAAAATTTCTAGTTTTGTGGTTATTGAAGGCACATCAACTTCCCCTTCATAAAACCATGCTGACTCTGTCCTATTAAATTATGTTTATCCAAATGCTCTGTTACTGTTTCCTTAATAATGGACTCCAACATTTTGCCAACCACAGATGTTAGGCTAACTGGTCTATAGTTTCCAGCTTTTTGGTCTACTTCCTTTCTTAAATAAGGGTGTTACATTAGCAGTTTTCCAATCTGCCAGGACCTTTCCCGAGTCCAGGGAGTTCTGGAAAATAATCACCAATGCATCCACAATCCCTACCGCCACTTCTCTCAAAACCCTAGGATGTAAGCCATCAGGTCCGGGGGATTTATCCGCCTTAAGTCCCATTATTTTACTGAGATCATCTCCTTAGTGATTTTAATCGTCTTTAGCTCCTCTCTCCCCCCTCATTGCCCCCTGTTTGTCCAGTGTTGGGATATTTAGTGCCCTCTACCATAAAGACTGATACAAAATATTTGTTCAGCATCTTTGCCATCTCCATGTTCCCCACCAGTAGTGTCCCGGTCCCATCCTCTAAGGGACCAACGTTCACTTTAGCCACCCTTTTCCTTTTTCTAAATATAGCCGTAGAATCTCTTGCTATAAGAACATAAGAAATAGGAGCAGGAGTAGGCCAATCGGCCCCTCGAGCCTGCTCCACCATTCAATAAGATCATGGCTGATCTGATCCTAACCTCAAATCTTCTATCACTCTGCATCCACCCGAACCCATGTGATCTCCCGGGAGAGGCGAAAAACCAGATAAAGACCCAATGGCCAATTTGGGAGAAAAAAATCTGGGAAATTCCTCTCCGACCCATCTAGGCGATCGAAATTCTTCCAGGAGATCACTCTGTCCCTATATTTTCTGCAGTACTTACCTTCTGTAAAGGCGATCTCCACCCCAGCCAGGAACAGGAATAAAACCATCTCCTGAAATCTAACAGAATTAGAACACAGTAGGAGCAGAACAAGGCTACACGGCCCCTGGGCCCGCTCCACTACCCACAGGGCCATGACCATTCCGAAACCAGACTCATGTCCAATTTCCTGCCCGCTCCCCGTAACCCTTTACTTCTAAGAAACTATCTATTTCTGTTTTAAATTTATTTAATGATGTAGCTTCCACAGCTTTCTGGGGCAGCAAAGTCCACAAACCTACCACCCTCTGAGTGAAGAAGTTTCTCCTCATCTCAGTTTTGAATGAGCAGCCCCTTATTTTAAGATTATGCCCCCTAGTTCTAGTTTCCCCCATCATTGGGAACATCCTCACCGCATCCACCCGATCAAGCCCCTTCACAATCTTATATGTTTCAATAAGATCGCCTCTCATTCTTCTGAACTCCAATGAGTAGAGTCCCAATCTACTCAACCTCTCCTCATATGACCACCCCCTCATCCCCGGGATTAACCGAGTGAACCTTCTTTGTACTGACTCGAGAGCAAGTATGTCTTTTCTTAAGTATGGACACCAAAACTGTATGCAGTATTCCAGGTGCGGCCTCACCAATACCTTGTACAACTGCAGCAATACCTCCCTGTTTTTATATTCCAACCCCCTAGCAATAAAAGCCAACATTCCATTGGCCTTCTTAATCACTTGCTGCACCTGCATACTAACTTTTTGAGTTTCGTGCACCAGGACCCCCAGATCCCTTTGTACTACAGTACTTTCCAGTTTCTTGCCATTAAGATAATAACTTGCTCTATGATTTTTCCTGCCAAAGTGCATAACCTCACACTTTCCAGTATTGTATTCCATCTGCCAAATCTCTGCCCACTTACTTAGCCTGTCTATGTCCCTTTGCAGGTTTTTTATGTCCTCCTCACTCACTACTTTCCCTCCCATCTTTGTATCATCTGCAAACTTTGATATGTTACACTCGGTCCCCTCCTCCAAATCATTAATATAGATTGTAAAGAGTTGGGGACCCAGCACTGACCCCTGCGGAACACCACTAGTTACTGGTTGCCAATCTGAGAACGAACCATTTATCCCAACTCTCTGCTTTCTGTTAGAGAGCCAATCCTCCGCCCACACCAGAATATTACCCCCAATCCCGTGATTTTTTATCTTGAGCAATAATCTTGTGTGGCACCTTGTCAAATGCCTTTTGGAAGTCTAAATACACTACGTCCACTGGTTCCCCTTTATCCACCCTGTATGTTACTTCCTCAAAAAACTCAAGCAAATTTGTTAAACATGACTTCCCCTTCATGAAACCATGCTGAGTTTGCCCTATTAAATTATGCTTATCCAAATGTCCCGTTACTGTCTCCTTAATAATGGACTCTAACATTTTACCAACCACAGATGTTAGGCTAACAGGTCTATAGTTTCCAGCCTTCTGCCTACTACCCTTTTTAAATAAGGGTGTTACATTAGCAGTTTTCCAATCTGCCGGGACCTTTGCTGAGTCCAGTGAGTTTTGGAAAATTATTACCAATGCATCCACAATCCCTACCGCTACTTCCCTCAAGACCCTGGGATGCAAGCCATCAGGTCCAGGGGATTTATCCGCCTGGAGTCCCATTATTTTACCAAGTACCACTTCCTTAGTGATTTTAATCGTATTTAGTTCCTCCCCCCCTAGAGCCCCCTGTTTGTCCAGTGTTGGGATATTCTTAGTGTCCTCTACTGTAAAGACTGATACAAAATAATTGTTCAGTGTTTTTGCCATCTCCATGTTTCCCACCATTAATTTCCCGGTCTCATCCTCTAAGGGACCAACATTTACTTTAGCCACCCTTTTTCTTTTTATATAACTATAGAAACTTTTACTGTCTGTTTTTATATTTTTTGCTAATTTACTTTCATAATCTATCTTCCCTTTCTTAATCAATCTTTGTTATTTTTTGCTGTCTTTTAAAGACTTCCCAATCTTCCATCCTCCCACTAGATTTGGCTACCTTATATGCCCTTGTTTTTAGTCGGATACTATCCTTAATTACTTTACTTAGCCACGGATGGCTATCTTTTCTTTTACACCCTTTTTTCCTCAGTGGAATATATTTTTTTTGGAAGTTGTAAAATAACTCCTTAAATGTACACCACTGGTCATGTACCGTCTTACCCTTTAATCTATTTTCCCAGTCCACTAATTAATTCCGCTCTCATACCTTCATAGTCTCCTTTATTCAAGCTCAGCACGCTTGTTTGAGATCCAACCTTCTCACCCTCTAATTGAATATGGAACTCAACCATGTTATGGTCACTCATTCCAAGGGGATCCTTTACTAGGACATTTTTAATTAATCCTGTCTCATTACACAGGACCAAATCTAAGGTTGCTTGCCCCCTGGTCGGTTCAGTTACATACTGCTCAAGAAACCCATCCCAAATACACGCAATGAACTCTTCCTCAAGGCTGCTCTGCCCAATTTGATTTGTCCAGTTAATATGATAATTAAAATCCCCCATAATTATAGCTGTTCCCTTATTACAAGCCTCAACTATTTCCTGATTAATACTCTGTCCAACAGAGTTGCAACTGTTCGGAGGCCTATAGACTACACCCACTAGTGTTTTTTTCCCCTTATTATTCCTTACCTCCACCCAAACTGTTTCACTATCCTGCTCCTTTGACCCAATATCATTTTTCTGTATTATAGTGATTCCTTCCTTTATTAACATAGCCACCCCACCTCCTCTCCCTTCCTGCCTGTCCTTCCTGATTGTTAAATAACCTGGTATGTTTAATTCCCAGTCATGGTCACCCTGCAGCCATGTTTCTGTAATGGCCACAAGATCATACCCATATGTCATTATTTGTGCCGTTAACTCATTCATTTTGTTACGAATGCTACGTGCATTCAGATAAAGAACTTTCAAATATGTTTTGTAACACTTAGTTCCTGTTTTTTCCCTTTTTAGTACTTTACTTTTTACTCCATACCTTCTGTCCCTTCCTGACACATTCTGTTTTTTAATTCCCCCACTGCTACCTAAGTCTATGACCTTCTCTGTTGTCATTTCTATTATTTGCTCTCTAGAAACCTCCCCCCCACTAATTAGTTTAAAGCCCTCTCTACAGCCCTAGTTATATGATTCGCCAGGACTCTAGTCCCAGCACTGGCCAAGTGGAGTCCGTCCCAACAGAACAGCTCCCTCCTGTCCCAGTACTGGTGCCAGTGTCCCAAGAAGCAAAACCCATTTCTCCCACACCAGTCTTTGAGCCACGCATTTAACTCTAATTTTATTTATCCTAGCCAAATTCGCTCGTGGCTCAGGTAATAACCCAGAGATTATTACCCTTGAGGTTCTGTTTTTTAATTTGACCCCTAGCTGCTCATACTCCTTTAACAGAACCGTCTTCCTTGTCCTATCTACGTCGTTTGTACCAACATGGACCACGACAACTGGATCCTCCCCCTCCCACTGCAAGTTTCTTTCCAGCCCAGAAGAGATGTCCTTAACCCTGGCACCAGGCAGGCAACACAGCCTTCGGGACTCCCGCTCTTGACTGCAGAAAACCCTATCTATCCCCCTAATGATACTATCCCCTACCACTACAACATTTCTTTTTACTCCCTCCACTTGAATGGCCCCCTGTACCACGGTGCTGTGGCCAGGTTGCTCATCCTCCCTGCAGTCCCCGCTCCCGCCCTCACAGGGAGTAAGAACCTCGATCCTGCTGGACAAGAACAAGGGCTGCGTCTCCTTCAACACTACATCCTGGATCCCTGTACCTTCCTCACTCGTAGTCACACCGTCCTGTCCCTGACCACGGACTACATCTGCAGTAATTAACTTCATAGGTGTGACCATCTCCTGAAACAGAGAGTCCAGGAACTTCTCCCCCTCCCTGATGTGTCGCAGTGTCCGAAGCTCGGTCTCAAGCTCCATAACATGGAACTTGAGTTCCTCTAGCAGCAAACACTTGTCGCAGATGTAATCACCGTTAGCCTCAATGGGGTTCACCGGCTCCCACATCTCGCAACAGTAACACATCACCTGCTCCATTCTATATAATTAATTAAATTTCTTATTATTAGTTATGAAGACCCTGCCCGGATATAGATGATAATATCACACCACTATTCAATAGGACTTACCAACTTAAAGGTATGAAAGAAGAGAAGGAAACCAACCAACCAGCTGATCACCAACCTCCTCCTTGAATACTGTCTGTGGAGCCTGTTTGGTTGACTCGTCTCGCTGCTCCGCCTATGTTTTTATATTTTTTGCTAGTTTACTTTCATAATCTATCTTCCCTTTCTTAATTAATCTTTTAGTTATTGTTTGCTGGCTTTTAAATGCTTCCCAATCTTTTATCCTCCCACTAGATTTGGCTACTTTATATGCCCTTGTTTTCAGTTGGATACTATCCTTTATTACTTTACCAAGCCACAGATGGCTGTCTTTTCTTTTACTCCCTTTTTCCTCAGTGGAATATATTTATCTTGAAAGATGTGAAATATCTCCTTGAATGCAGACCACTGCTCTTGTACCGTCTTACACTTTAATCTGTTTTCCCTGTTTTCCCAGTCCACTTTAGTCAATTCTACTCATACCTTCATAGTCTCCTTTATTTAAGCTCAGTATGCTGGTTTGAGATCCAACTCACCCTCAAACAGAATTTGGAATTCAACCATATTATGGTCACGCATTCCAAGGGGATCCTTTACTAGGACATTTTTTATTAATCCGGTCTCATTACACAGGACCAGATCTAAGATTGCCTGCCCCCTGGTTGGTTCAGTTACATACCGCTCAAGGAACCCATCCCTAATACACTCTATGAACTCTTCCTCAAGGCTGCCATGCCCAATTTGATTAGTCCAGTCAATATGAAAGTTAAAATCCCCCATGATTAAACCTGTTCCCTTATTACAAGCCCCAACTATTTCCGGATTTATAATCCGACCCAGAGTGTTACAACTGTTAGGAGGCCTATAGACTACGCCCACTAGTGACTTCTTCCCCCCCCCCTTCTTATTCCTCATCTCCACCCAAACTATTTCACTACCCTGATCCTTTGACCCAATATCATTTCTGACTATTGCAGTGATTCCATCCTTGATTAACATAGCAACCCCACCTCCCTTTCCTTCCGGTCTGTCCTTCCTAATAGTTAAATACCCTTGTATGTTTAGTTCCCAGTCATGATTATCTTGCAGCCATGTTTCTGTAATGGCCACCAGATCATACCCATGTGTAGTTATTTGTACCATCAACTCGTCAATTTTGTTACGAATGCTGCGTGCATTCAGATAAAGAACTTTCAAATATGTTTTGGCAATTTATTCCTGCTTTTACTACTTTACCTTTATTATACATTCTGTCCCTTCCTGACACGCTCTGGTTTTTAATTCCCCCACTGCTACCTTACTCTATTGCCTTCTCTGCTGTCATTTTTAGCTCTTAAAACCTCCCCCCCCCCCCACTAATTAGTTTAAAGCCCTCTCTACAGCCCTAGTTATTCGATTCGCCAGCACTCGTCCCAGCACTGGCCAAGTGAAGTGCATCCCAACAGAACAGCTCTCTCTTGTCCCAGTACTGATGCCAGTGTCCAAGGAAGCAAAACCCATTTCTCCCACACCAGGCTTTGAGCCACATATTTAACTAATTTTATTTACCCTAGCCAAATTTGCACGTGGCTCAGGTAGTAATCCAGAGATTATTACCCTTGTGGTTCTGCTTTTTAATTTGACCCCTAGCTGCTCAAACTCACTCAGCAGAACCTCGGTCTTCTAACAAGGGCATTGGTCACCTGCTGGATGCAGCAATGTACCGCGAACTGGGAGATATTGGCAATGTCCCCAATAGCAGATTGGAAGGAGCCAGTGGCATAGAAGTTGAGCCACCATCACCTTCACTGCCACCGACAGACATCCTGCTCCTCATCTGTGGCTGCAGATCTCTGCGAAGCAGGTGGCAGATCTCAGTGACCACCTCCCTTCTGCATCACAGCCTCCAAACACTACTCCTCAGACATGTTCAGATATGAGAACTGCTGGCGGTATAGCCTGGGTGGGTAAGGCCTCCTGTGCCAACACCTGTTGGCCCTGCTGTCTGGCCACGATTGGCACTCACGGCATCCAAGTCGTTTGAATGCAATGCAGAAAGCCAACGTTTCCACCCATTGCAGCCCCTATTAGATGTGGTGACTCTAGGCTGTGGCACTGAAAGTTAAATCCAAGTACAAAGCTCTGGCCTAAAGCCAGAAGTACCTGTGCGAGCACTGAGTCAAAGCAGAAAGCTCTCCCCTTGTCTCTCCCAGAAGGATTGGCACAAAATGGCTGCCACTTATAATGCAGGAGGAGTCCCCTTTAAATAGCACCCCCCGCAGCAACTGGGAACCGTTCCCCCTACCAGTCGCTCAGAGGGGGTGCCACTGAAGTTCCAGATCAGGGAACACCAAGGGCGTTGCACCATGAAATGACTGCAGGATCTGTGCGCGCTTCTGAGTGGGCACTGCAGTTTTGCGCTGCTGCTAAATCTTGACTGAAGTTCACGAGAGGCGCAGATCGCGCCATGCCTGGGTGCTAGCTGCTTTGCGCCCCACTTCTCCGGCGCTAACAACTGAATTTCTAGCCCAATGTTTCCACTGCCGCTTTAGTGAGGCCCAACCCAACCATTTATTGTAGTTTATCTGTAGAGAATGCCAGTCACATGTACCCACATCACCCCTGACCAGTGAAACAATGGGAGCCTGGAGACCTGTATCTCTGCCAGGCTCCAGTCACAGATCCAGTAATCTCCAAGCATCTGGACTTCAAGACTAAGTGTGATGGAATACTCTCCACTTGCCTGGATGAGTACAGATCCAACACCACTTGAAGCGCTACTCCATCCAGGACAAAGCAGCCCACTTGATTGGCACCCCATCCACCATCTTACACAATCACTGCCCCACCGGTGCACTGTGGACCATCTACAAGATGCACTGCAGCAACTCGCCAAGGCTGCTCCAGCAGCACCTCCCAAACCGGTGACCTCTTCCACCTAGAATGACAAGGGCAGCAAGTGCATGGGAACACCACCACCTACAAATCACAACATCCTGACTTGGTAATACAGTATCGCTATTCCTTCATCACTGGGTCAAAATCCTGAAACTCCCTCCCTAACAGCACTGGGAGTGTATCTTCACCACAGACTGTAGCAGTTCAAGAAGGCACCTCACCACCACCACCACAAGGGCAATAAACGCTGCCCTTGCAGTGACACCCACATCCCAGGAACGAATAGAAAACTGCTCTGGAACTCAAATTTGGCTGATTTCTTTTTGGGAGGCACAATTGTTAAGGCAGCTGAGAGAAGCGGCCCAATAGATTCCCAAAACAGGCTACCAATTAACACAAGGACAGTAAAATCCAGCCAGAACTTTGAATATAACGAGATCAGGTTTCATGTATAACAGGGGTTTATTATCCAACAGACACATCTACAGTTCCACGGAGCTGCACTCGGAGCCCACCCTGCGGCGATGGTCCATTTTCCACATGGCAACAGTCCCGACCAACAGGGCCACGGAGAGCAGAGCTACCCCAACCGCGACTCCAGGAAGAACACGGGAGGGGGAATCGGCAGCAGCATCTGTGGGGAGAAGGGAGGGTTAGATGGGCACTAGTTACTCCATCACTAGAGTGTAGCAGGGGCCTCCTTTACCTTTCTCTTCCTGGTGGATCCCAGCAGCCAATCTCTCCTCATCTTCCAGGAAAATGATGGCTCCATCAGCAGTCACCAAGGACCCAGCCCGGTCATCGGCGCTTCTTCGCCTCTCTGGGGGAGACAAGAGGCAGAGACAAGACTTCAAGGTGGGCGATTCAATGTGCAGCTGTCTGAAGCCCCAAATCAGATGGTCAATCCGATGGCCCAATGCAAAAACCCTCGGGCAGTGAGTACCGGAGTGAGATTGTACTAGTTAAATACGGTTCCCTCACTGTCAGACTAAGATTCACTCCCTATTCTCAGAAAGACCCGCTTCAACCCAGCAAAGTTTGCAGTCGTTGACGGGTCCAATGGCCAGTCTGGTCTCCTGGGGGCGGGGGAGGGAAAGTGACCCGTTTAAAGCACTAGTTTGACCAGCGGTTACACTGGACATACACACATTGCCCAAGTCTCCCCCAGATATCGGTTCGGTTCCACCCTGGAACTCCCGGTGACAGCAGGATGCTAGATCAATGTTTAAGGCCAGAGGTGGATTCCATTCAGAACCAGTGCAAGATGTGCTCAGAGCCGCTGAGCCAGATTGCCATCCTGCTGTAGACTAACTGGGATAGAGTTGAGCGGGCAGATTGAGGACACTGCTCCTGTGCCCACTGTTGGGCCCAGTGTCCAGATGCCCCACACCCACCCTTCCCCATCAGGGTTCAGTTTCTAGTCAGATCCCAGCTACTTACTGGGGCTGCAGGGAGCCGTGCAGTTCTCTCGGGTGGAAGGGAAGCAAACTTCAGCACTGCAGTGGAAGTGAACCTGGAAAGAGACGGTGCGGTGTGGTCAGTGCCACAGCTCCCAGTCAGGAGATTCATGCTTCTACAGTCAAAGGGTCAACAGGGGCCTCCTCACTGTGAGCAAGACCCAGGGAACAAGTTCAACCAAGAGAGCAAGACTGAAGGAAACTCACCTCCCCGCTCAGAGCCCGGCCCGAAACTCGGTCCCAGAAAGCGAAAGTGCTGACTACAAACCGATTCTGGTGAGTTGGGAACGGCGAATGGGAAGCGGCGTCTACCGGGAGGAGGCGGGTTTTGTAATTGTCTCCAGTAAAGGGGCACCTGGAACAGAGAAAGAGCGGGTTATATGGAGAGGGCACCTGGAACTCCCAACTACAGAGTTACAGCGGCACATCAAAGCAAAGTCCCGAGATTAGACTAGGGAAAGAAACCAGTCCATTCAAGTCATCAATCGTCAACCTGGAGCTCAGATTGGTTTGATTATTGGCCGTTCCTTCACCCAGTCCATGTCGCCCCCCTCCCCGATCACCAGCCTGCCCCAAGGTCCCTCACTCGCTGCCTTACCTGCCCACCAGGAGGTCCCATCGGAGCCCCGAATGCGGCTCGGGGGTGGGGGTCGCCCAGCAGTCATTGAGCACCAGCACAAGGGACGGATCGTTCCGGTTCAGGACTCGAACCTCCACAAACACGGGGTCCCGGAGCACACTCAGGATCGGGTAGTCACTGGCCACGTACCAGCTCCGGTAGCCACCATCTGGAAAGAGAAGACGATGAAGGACGGCCACTATTTGGAGAGAGAGCGCCTGAAGTTGGACACTAACCATCAGCAGCACTCGCTACCTCTCGCTATTCTCAGCTCCAGAACCAGGATCCCGGCCTCAGTGGCAGGCAGTGGCGGAGAAAGGCTGTAAACTCTGGGCTTCACCTGCAATTCAGACTCCTGGCTCCCCTTGTAACTGCACTGGACATGGAGCCTGCAAGAGAACGGACACGGCTGGAGAATTCAGCTCCTCACCTTCTCTACCCGCTCCATGTGCTCCCAGTCTCACCTGAAGGGGCTGTCCCGGGTCACCGATCCCAAAGCTCCATCCAAGATCTCAAACTGACCCAACACATCCGTTTCATAGACGGCGTTCACCCCGTCCAGCTACAAGAGACAGAAGACCATCATTACAGAGAAATTGAGCAAGTCTGCCATTGCCTTATCACATGTAGTGTCTTTAAGGGCCCCCATTGCCCTTTAGACCCCCTCTTTCCCACCCGACTGACAGCCATTGATGGGGCTCCCAGCCCACAATACCTACCCGCTGAGTAGTGCCACACTCAGTGACTGCGAACTGAAAGAGCACAGTGTCTGCAGAGGCCACGGTCGGACTGCACTCCGCTCCGTGTCCATCCTTCAGATGGACCGTTGTCAGGTCTACAGGAGGCAGCGTCAAATCCTTGGAGATGGCGATCAGGACCCGCCCATCCTTGGTGCACACTGCAAGAGAGAGTCAATGAAAGGCGGTTAGTTGCTGCACGGGGAATGGCAAGGGAACCGTTACCGGGAGGGGGAGAAACTCCGCCCAGCGCAGCACCAGCTTCTAGTTTCCTTCTGTCCCCGTCCACACCCCAATTCTCCATCTAATGGAGACGGTTCACCAACTCCATCCCTACTGGACTGGTTACACAAGACCGGCATCAAATCCACAGCCTGTCCGGTCAGTGCCAGCCAGGGACTGATCTTCACTCTGCCCTCCTATCCTGGGGCGCAATTCAACCATCAGAAGTCCCAAGTCGCATAGAGAAGGAAGGAGAGATCCTGGGTCAGGATCTCAATGATCAGACTTTCAAACTGTAGAACTGAACACGGTTCCTAAACCCGCCAGCTCCCGGACTGGAGAGGTTGGAGACTCCAGCTGATGTTTCAGGACAGGAGGAGAGAGAGGATACTGTCCAGGGAATCCCCAGTGCAGTTGGATTGCGGCTGGTCCTGGGAAGCCCTGGCCCAGAATATAGGCGAGCCGAGAATACACCCACCTGGCAGATTGTGGAGTGAATAGAAACACGACGGCACATCCCGGCTCCCGGCATCAAAGCAGCAGCCTCTCCGCACACACTCACTGCCTTCAATTCCCCCAAACCCGCAGTCTTGGCGGAATTTGGGAGACAGCCAACATTGATCGGCGGGGAGAAGGAGAGAGGGCGGCTGAGATGAACAGATTGTGAGAAAGAACAAGCCCAGAACCCGCAGCCCCTCCATTCTAACAAGCAAAGCTCCCAGATAAGTGAGGCTGTAGAGCCGACTCCCCCTTTTTATCCCCTGTTTAACCGGCAGTAAATGAATGGTCTCATTGGCCCACGGGCTCCCCATGTGAACCCGCATTCCCACGGGGCACACGGAGATATTGGGGCCTTGTGTTTTCTGCTCCTTGAGTAGAGGGAACTGTGTTTTTTAACAAAATATAGATGTGTATTTATTTGAAGTTGTAAAGTATGATTAAATTTACATCGGTTGAATACAATGTCTGTTCTTTAAGAGGCGGTACATGTTTCTTTCCTTATATTCTGTTTCAGTTCATCAATAAAGAAAGGCTGAACTTGTCTCATTCCCATAGACCCAGATTGTCCATGTTTATACGGAGTGTGAGAGGTTGCAGTCCCTCTTCCATTATTTGAAGGGGCTGATCCTCGATTTTTGGCTGCACTTCAGTCCCACTCTCCTGATCTACGGCCACCCAGTGCGGAGGGGAGCGGGCGGGTCAGGGACCTCCTCGTGGGACTGCTCCTGGGCCTGGCCAAAGTGGCCATTAACTGGTCCAGGCAGCAGGCGGTCCAGGGGGTCATTCGGCCCACCTCTCTTCCGCGGCCACGTTCACCCCTGGGTGGCCCTGGAGATGGAGCACGCGGTGTCTGCCGGCACGCTCGAGGCCTTCCGAGACCGGTGGGCACCGCAGGCACTGGAGTGCTGCATCACCATAAGGAACAGTACTTTAATTTAATTTGTTCAATTTCCTTTTAACCTTTTTTAAAGTTACAGCACATGGTCATAGAATCATCGAATCATAGAATGGTTACAGCAGGAAAGGAGGCCATTCGGCCCGTCGAGCCCGTGCCGGCTCTCTGCAAGAGCACTTCAGCAAGTCCCACTCCCCCGCCCTTTCCCCGTAGCCCTGCACATTTCTTCCCTTCAGATACTTATCCAACTCCCTTTTCAAAGCTGTGATTGAATCTGCCTCCACCACCCTTTCAGGGAGAACATTCCAAATCTTAACCACTCGCTGCGTAAAAAAGTCTTTCTTACGTGGCCTTTGGTTCTTTTGCCAATCACCTTAAATCTCTGTCCTCCGGTTCTCCATCCTTCTGCCAATGGGAACAGTTTCTCTCTATCTACTCTGTCCACACCCCTCATGGATTTGAACACCTCTATCAAATCTCCTCTCAATTTTCTCTGCTCCAAGGAGAACAACACCAGCTTCTTCAGTCTTTCAACATAACTGTTCTCCAGACTGGGGAATGAGGTTGGTCAGGTGGAGCAAGTTTCAATCGGTGAACATTTAGGGAACAGTAATCATAGTATCAGAAGGTTTTGGTTAGCTATGAAAAAGGACAGGGAGCAATCTAGAGTAAAAATGTTTAACAGGGGGAAATGCAATTTCAGTGGGATGAGAACGGATCTGGCCCGGGTAAACTGGAATCAAAGATTGGCAGGCAAAACTGTAATGAACAATAGGCTGCCTTTAAAGAGGAAATAGTTCAGGTGCAGTTGAGGTACTTTCCAACAAGGGGGAAAGGCAGGACAACTAAAGTCAGGGCTCGCTGGATGATGAAAGAGATAGAGAATATGACGAAGCAGAAAAAGAGCGAATATGACAGATGTCAAGTTGCAAATGCATCTGAGAATCAGGCTCTATATAGAAAGTTCAGAGGAGAAGTGAAAAATCAAATAAGACGGGCAAAGAGAGGGTATGAGAATAGAATTGCAGCCAACATAAAAGGTAATCCAAAAGTCTTCTATAGGCATATAAATAGTAAAAGGGTAGTAAGAGGAGGGATGGGGATGATTAGGGACCAAAAAGGAGACCTATTCATGGAGGCAGAGGGTATGGTAAAGGTACTAAATGAGTACTATGCATCAGTCTTCACCAAGGAAGAGGATGCTGCCATAGACATTGTAAAGGAGGAGGCAGTGGAGATACTTGATAGGATATAAATTGATAAAAAGTGGCATTAGAAAGGCTGGCTGTATTTTAAGTAGATAAATCACCAGGAGCGGATGGGTTGCATCCTAGGATGCTGCGGGAATTTAGGGAAGAAATCGCGGCGATACTGGCCATAATCTTCCAATCCTCCTTAGATACAGGGGCAGTGCCAGAGGACTGGAGAACTGCAAATATTATTCCCTTGTTCAAAAAAGTGTGTAAAGATAAACCCAGCAACTACAGCCCATTCAGTTTGACCTCGGTAGTGGGGAAGCTTTTAGAAACAGTAATCAGGGACAAAATTAACAGTCGCTTGGAAAGTGTGGTTTAATTAAGGAAAGCCAGCATGGATTTGTTAAAGGCAAATCATGTTTAACTAACTTGTTTGAGTTTTTTGATGAGGTAACAGGGAGGATTGATGAGGATAATGCAGTTGACGTAGTGAACATGGATTTCAAAAAGTCGTTCGAAAAAGTGCCACATAATATGCTTGCCAGCAAAGTTGAAGCCTATGGAATAAAAGGGACAGCGGACATGGATACGGAATTGGCTGAGTGACAGGAAACAGAGAGTAGTGGTGAACGGTTGTTTTTTGGACTGGAGGAAGGTATACAGTGGTGTTCCTAAGGGGTCGGTTCTAGGACCACTGCTTTTCTTGATACATATTAATGACTTGGACATGGGTGTACAGGGCACAATTTCAAAATTTGCAGATGAGACAAAACTTGGAAGTATAGTGAACAGTGAGGAGGAGAGTGACAGAAGTCAGGAAGACAGACAGGCAGGTGAAATGGGCGGACACGTGACAGATGAAATTTAGCACGGAAAATTGTGAAGTGATAGATTTTGGTAGAAAGAATGAGGAGAGGACATATAAACTAAATGGTCCAATCCTGAAGGGGGTGCAGGAACAGAGAGACCTGGGGGTATGTGTGCACAAATCGTTGAAGGTGGAAGGACAGGTTGAGAAAGCAGTTAAAAAGGCTTACGGGATTCTGGGCTTCATAAATAGCGGTGTAGAGTACAAAAGTGTGGAAATTGTAGTTGACTTGAAATTGGCAATTGCCGGTAATAAAAAGAGTCAGCTCCACAAGTGTCCCTCTTAAGGAGGCAGCACTAATAGAATTTAGACACCGAGTCTCATTAACTCGAGAAACCTATAATTTTAAATGATAATCGTGTTGTTTGTGTCAATGAGAGACTCGGTACCTTGCGGTGCAGAGAGGCAGCTTCCATCCCGTGGACATTGGGGAACATTGATTCAGCACCACACCTAACCCCTCTCAGAGACCCCATCTCCTGGAATCAGAGTGATACAGCACCGAAGGAGGCTGTTCGGCCCATCGTGTTTGTGTCGGCCTTTGAAAGAGCTATCCAATAAATCCCAGTCCCTGCTCTTTCCCCATGGCCCTGCTAATTGCTCCTGTTCAAGCACATATCCAATTACCTTGGGAGTGGTATTTCTGAATCTGCTTCCGTCATCCTTTCAGGCAGCGCATTCCAGATCACAACAACTCGCTGTGTAAACAAATTCTCCTCATCTCCCCCCTGGTCTTTGGCAATTGTTTGAAATCAGCGTCCTCTTGTTGCTGACCCTACTGCCAGTGGGAACAGTCTCTTCATATAATCTCTATGAAAACCCCTCATAATTTTGAACATCTATATTAAATCTTCCATTAACCTTCTCTGCTCTAAGGAGAAAAACCCGCAGTTTCTGCAGTCTCTCCACATAACGGAAGACTTTCATCCCTGGAACCATTCCAGTAAATCTCCTCTGCACCCTCTCGAAGGCCTGGACATCCTTCCTAAAGTGCGGTGCCCATTACTGGATGCAATACTACAGCTAAGGCCTAACCAGTGATTTTTGAAGCTTTACCATTACTTCCTTTACTTTGTCCCTTTTATTTATAAAGCAAAGGATTTTTAAGAGCCATATGAACTTCAAAGATTCGTGTACGTACACCCCCAGATCTCTCTGTTCCTGCATTCCTTTAAAACGATACCATTTAGTTCATATTGCCTCTGCTCATTTTTCCTCCTAAAATGAAACACTTCACACTTCTGTCACTTCTGTCATCTGCCATGTGTCTGCCCATTTCACCAATCTCTCTCTGTCCTCCTGAAATCTGTCACTATCCTCCTCACTGTTTACTACATTTCTGAGTTTGGTGTCATCTGCAAACTCTGAAATGATGCCTCCTTTACCCAAGTCCAGGTCAGTAATAGATCTCAAGAAGAGCAGTGGTCCCAATACCGCCCCCTGGGGGACACCACTGTAAACCTCCCTCCAGTCTGATAAATATCCCTTCACCACTACTCTCTGCTTTCTGTCTCATAGCCAATTTAGTTTCCAAGCTGTCACTGCCCCTTTAATCCCGCTGTCTCCTTATAACCCCTGTAATGAAATCAGCAAATAGTGATGATATTTGTCTGTGTTTGATTACTTATGCCTTACAGCATATTTGTCTGTGTTTTTGATTACTTGTGCCTGACCAGCAGAAGTCATGTGAGAGACAAGCAGTCCAGAGGAGTTTTACTTTCAGTTTCATTCTAGATGCATCACAGCATAGTGTGTTCTGTAAAAAGCTGTAGCAAGTCTTGAACAAGACTTTAGATTAAACAACATTCTCTTTCAGAAATGAGTCTTTATTGAACCCAAAAAGAAATCAAAACATGATGTCAGAAGTGGCTGAAAGAGAAAAAATCTGAAGTTAGCAACTTGATGGGACAGTGAAAGCAGTCGTGGCAAGTAAGCGAAATCAGCTCTCCACATATTAGCAAGCCAGAAGAGAACATCGTTGCTTACCATTAGAGAATAGCTAACGAAGTAAAAAATGGAAGGTTTACTCCCACCGGCGACGCTTCAATTGTCAGGTAATGTGGCTGAAAATTGGAGAAGGTTCAAACAACGTTTAGAGTTGTATTTAGCGGCAATCGGAGCTGACGAGAAAAGTGATAAACAAAAATCTTCCGTGTTCTTACATGTCGTGGGTGATGCAGCGCTGGAGGTATATAATAATTTCATATTTGCTGTTGATGGAGACAAAATGAAGCTAGATAAAATAATGGAACAGTTTGAGGCCTACTGCATACCTAAACGCAATGTGACCTTCGAGAGGCACAAATTTTTCACATGTGTACAGAAAATCGGTGAGACTATTGATCAGTATGTGACTGAGCTGAGAAACCGGAGCAAATCGTGTGAATTTGGGGGACTCACAGACTCGCTGATAAAAGACAGACTGGTGTGTGGTATTCGAGATAATGGTCTAAGGGAAAGACTGCTAAGAGAGCAAGATCTAGACCTGGGAAAAGCCATAGCACTGTGTAGGGTTACAGAGACTGTGAAAGAACGGATACAAACCGTTTAACAAAGAGAGCGCCAATGTGAAAAAAGAGACGTGGCCAGCAAACGAAAATGAAAGAGACAATCGGAAGTCATGTAGTCGATGCGGTACACAGCATCCACCAAGAAAGTGTCCAGCATATGGTAAAACATGCAATAGATGCAACAAAAACAACCATTATGCCCGTTGCTGTAAGAACCAAGCGCAACAAAGCAAGGTCCATACAGTAGATGAAAGCGAGATAGAGGAATTCAATGTAGATGTTGTGTCTGAAAACAAAAAAGAAAGAGACTGGATGTTGACACTAAAAGTGAATGACATACACATTCCATTTAAATTGGATACTGGAGCACAAGTTAATGTGATATCAGAGACCGATTTTAAGAGAATTAGACCCAGACCAAAGTTACATGGAATACAAGTGAAAATGACCGGATACTCAGGTACTGATATACCAGTGAAAGGAAAATGCATTGTCAAAGTAACACACAAGGACAAAGAGCACACGCTAGCATTAATCGTGGTGCCAGAGGATGTGCAAGCCATATTAGGTTTAAAAGCCTGTGAGAGACTGAACCTGGTAAAGAGAGTCCTCGTTGTGGAAAGTGAAAGAGAGACAGTCTATGATGAACTGAATGTTGCGTACACACCGGGTAAGCTGATGTATACAGCAGACACGTTGTCCAGAGCTGTTGACCCAAGTGAGCCCGCAAACACCACAATGGATGAAAAAGTGAACGCCTACGTGGACATGATCACAAGTGCACTGCCCATAGCAGATGCAAAAATGGAGCTGATAAAGACTGAGATGAACAAAGATGAAACAATGAGACGACTGAGAAAAAGCATCTTGAAAGGATGACCCAACATGAAGCAAGACTGCTCACCTGATATAGCAGAGTACTGGAACTGCAGGGCGGAACTATCAGTGGTCGAAGACATCATCTACAAAGGAAGTAAAATAGTTATCCCAAAGAGTCTGAGAAGAGAGATGCTAAAAAAGATCCATGGAGGACATCTGGGAATCGAAAAGTGTAAGAAAAGAGCACGAGAGGTGATGTACTGGCCACGAATCAACTAAGATGTGACAAATGAGGTGTCAAACTGCACAATATGCCTGAAATATCGAGCAAGCAATCCGGTAGAACCACACCCAGCACCAGACAGACCTTACCAGAAGGTAGGTGCTGACCTATTCGTATGTCAAGGGAAGGACTATCTTGTCGTCACAGACTATTACTCCCTGTATCCAGAGGTTTGTAGACTGTACACCACCACTGCAGAAGCTGTGATAAGTATGAAAGCCATATTCTCCAGACATGGCGTGGCAAGCGAGGTCTTCACAGACAACGGACCCCAGTTTAACAATGCAAATTTCTGACACTTTGCCAAAGAGTGGGACTTTGTCCACACAATGTCAAGTCCTCACTATCCACAGTCCAATGGACTAGTGGAAAAATCGGTCCAGACAGTGAAAAGACTGATGTACAAGGCAAAAGACAGTGGAACTGACTTCTACCAAAGCATGCTTGTATACCGCACAACGCCGCTCGAGTGTGGTATGTCACCAGCCCAACTCCTGATGGGACGTCGGCTAAGGTCAAACCTACCCATCCCGGAGAACCTCCTGAAAACAAAAGAGGGGGAGAAAGTGAGGAAGTTCAAAGCGCAACAGAAAGAAAAGCAAAAGTACTACTATGACAGAGGAACACAAAACCTACCTGAACTCCACACTGGTGACCAAGTAAGGTTGAAAGACAAAACAAACACATGGACTCAGAAGAGAACTGTCCTGAGTGAAGTTCAACCAAGATCATACACCATTCAGACAGATGAGGGTGCTGTTCTGAGAAGAAATCGTCGAGATCTTCTCATGGGACCAGCCACAGCAGGTCAAGAGACTGATACTGGTGAACAACCTGATCACACAGCTGAGAACCAATCATCTGAGGCAACAACTCAGATTCAAGGACAATCAATCAGAAAATCCTCAAGACACGTGAAGCCTCCTGAGAGACTCATTGAGCAAATTTAAGGACTATTGTTAAAGAAGGAAGTAATGTTATCTTATTCTTTCTTCAAGTTCGAGTGTATTGACATATTTCATGTGAACACACAAAGCAAGGGTAAAAAACCTTGCTCATGATAATGATAATGTAAGTTCATTAAATGTTGTTAGTTAAAAGTAAAATACTTTTGTTTTAAGAAAGGGAGATGTAATGATATCAGCAAATAGTGATGATATTTGTCTGTGTTTGATTACTTATGCCTTACAGCATATTTGTCTGTGTTTTTGATTACTTGTGCCTGACCAGCAGAGGTCATGTGAGAGACAAGCAGTCCAGAGGAGTTTTACTTTCAGTTTCATTCTAGATGCATCACAGCATAGTGTGTTCTGTAAATAGCTGTAGAAAGTCTTGAACAAGACTTTAGATTAAACAACATTCTCTTTCAGAAATGAGTCTTTATTGAACCCAAAAAGAAATCAAAACAACCCCAGTGTAGTGGAAGGATATCTTTTCAAACTCCCCCAGAGATCCCATCTCCTGGAATGGTCTCGGAGTGATCCCTGTAGTGGACAGATCCCTGGTCAAACTCCTCCTGTTAAAGGCTCTGAGAATCAGAGGGTGCATCACTTGTCCAAATGGAAATGACAATGTCAGCAACACCTGCCATGGCACAAGCCCTGGCCCTTGGCTGAATGGGATTCCAGCCGTGGCCAGAATGTGGTCGATGCAATGTTCATTCTGAAATGTAGGACTGAAACTTGTAGACCCCGGAAAATGTAACAGAGCACGGCGGGGACCCTGGGTTTACTGCCACCTCCCAATAACCTATTATACGGTTTACAGTCATTTGTGTCCGTAGATTTTGAGTGATGTCCTCTGTACAAGAGACCTGGTTTGGAGAAATTTACAGAACACAACATCCACTTTACAACAGCAACTTGCATTTATATAGCACCTTAACGCAGCAACACGTCCCAAGGCCCTTCCCAAAGTTATCACACAGCAGGCCTTTGACCGTGTGTGGCGAGAAGGTCTATGGCATGTCTTGTGGATGTTCGGTGTTCCTGAGAAACTTGTCAGACTGCTGGAGAACATTTCCCAGAAGTCCCTGTGTGCGCTGGAGTGGACAGGGAACTAGCGGAATAGTTTGGATCAACAGTTGGAGTGAGATAAGGGTGCACATTGTCACCTGATAGATTTAGGGGGAGAAATTTGGTGTCGCCCCGTTTGGGGCTCAATTATCGGCCGGGCCCAAAGTTTAGCGCCTGGCGCTGATTATCACCGCCGACTGCAAACTTGGCGTTTATCATCCCTGGAGGTGATTGGAGTGCTAAATCAGGTGCTACACACCTGTCTTAAGGCGCAAAGGCCGAGGAGCGAGGCGCTAACTCAGAGTGCGGGTGAAGCGCAGGTGATGTCAGGTAGCAATGGAACACAGACACACTGGCACCGGCCAGTTCTTAAAGGGGAGGGTGGATCTTGCTCTCCAGAAACACCCTGCTCATTGCAGGCTTGAATCTCGGCCTGGACAGACCTGTGCCTAAATTTTCCAGCCAAGGACTATGGAAAGGGTGAGAGAACGAGCTCAGCACTTCAGTGACCGGGCCTTGGAGGCTCTGGTTGGCACGGTGGAGCGCAGAAGAGCTATACTGCAGCCTGAGAGTGGCAGGAGGCCATTGCCACGTGACTACAGAAGAGTCTGGAGGGAGGTGGCTCATCACGTCTCCTCCGGGAGCATGGTGCGCAGGACCCACAACCAATGTCGCAAAAAGTTCAACGACTTCACTCGGGTGGTCAGGGTGAGTGGCTGTTGTTCAATACCTCTCCATCCCTCCATCTCAACCTCACTTTATGGCCAGAGGGTCTTAAAACCCCAATGCCCAACACTCATCCAACACCTATGGCCATTTAATAAAACACACACGCACATTTCACACCTTGCATACATTAAGGGCTATTCAACTATGGGAGGCACATCAGGAAAGACCATGGCTGCACATTTACTCAGACACCATCCTTTTTCTTGCAGGCCAAGCTATCTCATAACAGGAGACAGCAGCAACAGACGGGTGGAGGGCCGCCTCAGCTGCAACCCCTCAGCGATCTTGAGGCGCACGTCCACAGGATTGTGGCAATCCAGGTGATCAGTCCCGTCGCCCCTGGAGAGGTCGACCACGTTCGGGACAGCAATGGTATGGTCATCAGCTTTCTCTCCTCTCTCATTCCACTTGTCCCTCACAACACCAGCCTTTTACACTTTCAATCCAACTTACTAAATCGCTGCACTCCTTCCTCCCTTACTGCCCCCCTGTCCTCACGCTAAAGCCACTCTTGTACCTCCCTGCTTTCAGCTGCTGATTCACCAGCTGAGGAGACGAGCCCTCAATCTGCCAGTGGGAGTGAAGCCACAGGCGAGGAGGAAGAGGAAGCCGAAGCTTCAGCGAACCCTCTCCCGAGGAAGCCCATGTCCACACTGGGGCCACATCTTCCCTGGAGGGGAGCAGGGGGGAATGGCCTGATGAAGGTGAAGCTCCGGGACCCAGCGGGTTGCAGCAACGCGATGGGGGTAGGGAAGCTCGCGGGCCCTCTCCCCAGAGGGAGAGTAGGCCAGTGAGTCCTGCTGCACTGGACACAGAGGAGGAGCGGCTCATCTCAGAAATGAACACCCAGGCGGTGGACAGGCACACTCAGCTCATGGGTGCTGTGGGAAGGGTGCCCGAAAGCATTGATGCACTGGCAAGGAGTGTGGAGCACAAAGCTGCAGCACAGGTGGACACCACGTAAATGCTCAGTGCTGCAATTCAGTCACTGGCTGCCGTGATCCAATCTCGGACTGCTCTCGTGCAGTCCCAGATTGAGGCAACGCAAGCACTGACTGCTGCCATCATCACTGCTTTGGCCACATTGCCCCGGGGCTCTCACGGTACCCAGGCCAGCAATCTGTGCTCCAGCAGATTGCTCCAGAAGCTGAGGTACTGCCCCGTGGGAGTGCCAGTGTGTCGGCCGAGCAGAGAGGTGCTTTCCACTCTCAAGATGACAGCATTCCTGCTCTCACCACTGGCACTTCCCCATTGCACTTGTCACCACCTGTAGCCCAGACTGCTGCTGCCCATGCAAAGTTGGTGCAGTCTGCAGCCGGGCCCTCCAGGCCCAGAGCTGGTCAAGGGCGTCCTTCAAGGGCATCTGTAGTCACAGGATCTGACATTCAGCAGCCTTCCACCAGCGTGCTGCAGCCACTGGGGCCCCATTATGGAGGAGCAGTAGAGTGGGAAGGGGGCAAGTGGCCAAGGGAAGGAGATCACCCTCGAAGGGCAAACAGCAGGAGGTCTGACAAAATGTTGGGAATGTTTTTATTAAAGGCCGAGGTTTGTGTAATTCCTTTTGTTTAGTGTTTTGGCCATTATCTCCAGGTTGTGAGAACCAGTTATGTTAATTGATGATTTGTTGTGTTTGTTTCTATTAGTTTGTCATGAATAAATGACACACACAGAGTTTGTAAAATAAAAAAGATGTTGTATTCAAAATGTACCTGTTTGGCCTTTGGAATCATTGCTGCCTCTTCTTCCTCCTCCTCATCTGCTGGTGCACCAAGGCCCGGTGGCATTGGCTGGGTCCTGAGGATTGCCAGGTTATGAAGAATGCAGCACACAACTATGAAGAGGGAGACTCACTCAGGCGAGTACTGCAGGGCTCCTCCTGTGTGCTCCAGACAGTGGAACCGTTGCTTAAGGATGCCGATCGTCTGCTCAATGATGTTCCTGGTGGCGAGATGGCTCTCATTGTACTGCAGCTCAGTAAGGGTGTTGTGGTAATGGAGCCGTGTCATCAGCCAGGTGCAGAGTGGATAACCCTTGTCCCCGAGGAGCCAACCAGCTGGCTGTTGCATTGCCTGGAAAAGCTCTGGCACACCAGTCTGGCGCAGGATGGAAGCATCGTGGCTGCTGCCAGGATAGCGGGCATTGACAGCGAGTATCAGCTTACTGTGGTCACACACCAACTGGACATTTAAGGAGTGGAACCCCTTGCGGTTTCAGAAAACCTCTGCATTTTCATGCGGTGCCCCCAATGCCATATGCGTGCAGTCAATCGCGCCCTGCACCATGGGGAAGCCCGCTATCCTTGCAAAGCACAATGCGGGTTCATGCTGTTTCACCTGGTTCATCAGGAAAGAGATGTACTGGCGTCTCCTTTTATAGATGGTATTTCTGACCTGCTGGATACAGCAATGGACCGCGAACTGGGAGATATTGGCAATGTCCCCAGTAGCAGCTTCAAAGAAGCCGGTGGCATAAAAATTCAGAGCCACTGAGACCTTCACTGCCACCGACAGAGACGTCCTGGTCTTCAGTTGAGGCTGCAGATCTGGCTGCAGCAGGTGGCAGAGCTCAGTGACCACCTCCTTGCTGAAGCGCAGCCTGCACATGCACTGCTCCTCAGACAAATGAATGTAGGAGAATTGTTCCCGGAATATCCTGGGAGGGTAAGGTCTCCTGTGCACAGGCCTGTTGGCCCTCCTCCCTCTGGCCATGATTGCCACCCTCTCTCTGTGTCTCTGATGCCTCCGAATCTGCAGGTGCAGGACGACGCCCCGAATCAGTGCAGCCCCCAAAGTCTCTTGACAGTTGAAGTAATGAAGGTCAAATTCAAAAGAACCTGTAAAGTGCTGCTCAGTAGCCGAAACTACTTCACCCAGCGTTGACTCTCTGCAGAAGTTTCTCTCTCTCTCAGAATCTCTCTCTCTCTGTCAGAAGGAGTGGTGCAAAAATGTCTCCCACAAAAAAAGGCAGGAAGAGGGTGCTTTTAAATACTGCTCCCCCAGTCCCTTACCGACTGGAAAACGTTCCAGTCTCCCTGTCGATGCTTGCAGCAGGCGGAAAGGAGGGGGGAGCCACGCAATATCCGGTCCGGGGCGCCACCGGGGCGTTGCACGCTGGACTGACGTCAGGATCTGCGGGCGCAGGAGATCGGGGCGGTAGAGTTTAGCGCTGCCGCAAAAACTCAGGTCAATTTCGCGAGCGGCGCAAACATCGCCGTGCCCGAGCACTAGTTGCGTTGCGCCCCATTTGTGCACTCTTAGGTTGCTAACGGGAGGCGCTAAGCAACTGAATTGTTCCCCCTTTATCTATTACTGGAAGCAGTAATGACACTTTCACTAAAAGATAATATTGGAGGAGGCTCATTATGGGGCAAGATTTTAAACAATCTCAAATTCGCTAATCATTGACTTGATGCAACATCTAAGACAGATTAGCAGAGATTGACTGATAAGGTGTTTGTGGAGAGTAGAGTCATAGAGTCATAGAGTCATAGAGTCATAGAATTTTACAGCACAGAAAGAGGCCCTTTGGCCCATCGTGTCTGCACCGCCCATCCATCCCTGTCCAGTCTAATCCCATTTTCCAGCATTTGGTCCATAGCCTTGTATGCAATGGCATTTCAAGTGCTCATCCAAATGCTTCTTGAATGTTGTGAGGGTTCCTGCCTCCACCACCCTTTCAGGCATTGAGTTCCACATTCCAACCACCCTCTGGGTGAAAAAGTTCCTCCTCAAATCCCCTCTAAATCTCCTGCCCCTTACCCTGAATCTATGCCCCCTTGTTATTGACCCCCCTACTAAGGGGAAAAGTTCCTCTTTATCTACCCTATCTATGCCCCTCATCATTTTGTACACCTCAATCAGGTCCCCCCTCAGCCTTCTCTGCTCCAAGGAAAACAACCCCAGCCTGTCCAGCCTCTCTTCATAGCTGAGGCGCTCCATCCCAGGTAACATCCTGGTGAATCTTCTCTGCACCCTCTCCAAAGCAATCACATCCTTCCTATAGTGAGGCGACCAGAACTGCACACAGTACTCCAGCTGTGGCCTCACCAGCGTTTTGTACAGCTCCATCATAACCTGCCTGCTCTTATATTCTATGCCTCGGCTAATGAAGGCAAGTATCCCATATGCCTTTTTAACCACCTTATCTACCTGCTCCGCTGCCTTCAGGGATCTATGTACATGTACACCAAGGTCCCTCTGACCCTCTGTACTTCCTAGGGTCCTACCACTCATTGTGTATTCCCTTGCCTTATTTGTCCATCCAAAATGCATCACCTCGCACTTTTCAGGGTTAAATTCCATTTGCCACTTTTCCGCCCATCTGACCAACCCGTTTATATCGTCCTGTAGCCGGAGGCTTTCCTCCTCGCAATTTACCACCCCACCAATTTTCGTGTCATCTGCGAACTTACTGATCATACCTTTTACATTCTCATCCAAATCATTTATGTAGATCACGAACAACAAGGGACCCAGCACTGATCCCTGAGGTACCCCACTGGACACAGACTTCCAGTCACAAAAGCTGCCTTCAACCATCACCCTCTGCCTCCTGCCACTCAGCCAGTTTAGGATCCAACGCGCCAAGGCACCCTGGATCCCATGGGCTGTTACCTTCTTAACCAGTCTCCTATGCGGGACTTTGTCAAAAGCTTTACTGAAGTCCATGTAAACCACATCCACAGCATTTCCCTCATCCACACACCTAGTCACCCCCTCGAAAAATTCGATCAGATTTGTCAGACATGATTTACCCTTGACAAAGCCATGCTGACTATCCCCGATTAATCCTTGCCTCTCCAAGTGGAGATTAATTTTGTCCCTCAGAATTTTTTCCAATAATTTCCCCACCACAGATGTTAGACTCACTGGCCTGTAATTCCCTGGTTTATCCCTGCTACCCTTCTTGAATATATGGATTACCGATTCACAAAAAGACAAAGGTGATGTCATTTGGGAGGCATCGGGAAGATACTGAGATTACAATTGGAGGGGGAGCAGTTGAACAGGTGGAAAAAGTTGTACACCTTGGTGGGTTAGTGTGCTCCTCTAATTCTGGTGCACCCTCGGAGGTCAAACTCCAAACCATCGTCAACTAAGGGAGTTAGGAGGTAAATTAAAAAATAGGACCTCAAAGGTAGTAATCTCAGGATTGTTACCAGTGCCACGTGCTGGTCAGAGTAGAAATAGAAGGATATTTCAGATGAATATGTGGCTAGAGGAATGGTGCAAGGGGGAGGCATTCCAATTCCTGGGACATTGGAATCGGTTCTGGGGGAGGTGGGACCAGGACAAAATGGACGGTTTGCACCTGGGCAGGACTGGGACCGATGTCCTAGGGGGAGTGTTTGCTAGTGCTGTGGGGGAGGGTTTACGCTAAAATGGCAGGGGGTTGGGAACCTGTGCAGGGAGACAGAAGAAAGGGATACAAGGATAGAAGCAAAAGACAGGAAGGAGAAAAGCAAAAGTGGCAGTCAGAATAATCAAGGGTTTAAATCTAACATGGCCAGAGTAAATAATAATTCTAAAATGTCTAAGAGTGTTAAAAAAACAAGCCTGAAGGCTTTGTGTCTTAATGCGAGGAGCATTCATAATAAGGTGGATGAATTAGTTGTGCAAATAGATGTAAACAGATATGTTATGATTGGGATTACAGAAACATGGCTCCAGGCTGACCAAGGCTGGGAACTCAACATCCAGGAGTATTCAATATTCAGGAAAGATAGGCAAAAAGGAAAAGGAGGTGGGGTAGCATTTCTGGTTAAAGAGGAGATTAACACAATTGTAAGGAAGGATATTAGCTCTGATGATGTAGAATCTGTATGGGTAGAGCTGAGGAATACCAAGGGATAGAAAACGTTACTAGGAGATGTATACAGACCCCCAAACAGTAATGCGGAGGTTGGGGATGGCAACAAATGGGAAAATAGAGACGTGTGCAATAAGGGCACAGCAGTTATCATGGGTGACTATAATCTACATATAGATTGGGCTAACCAAATTAGTAACAATACCGTGGAGGAGGAATTCCTGGAGTGTATACGGGATGGTTTCCTGGACCAATATGGCGAGGAACCAATTAGAGATCAGGCCATCTTAGGCTGGGTATTAAGTAATGAGAAAGGATTTATTAGCAATCTTTTTGTGCGAGGCCCCTTAGGGCGGAGCGATCATAATATGATTGAATTCTTTATTAAGATGGAGAGTGAAGAATTTGACTCTGAGACTAGGGTCCTGAAATTAAACAAAGGAAACTACGATGGTATGAGGCGTGAGTTGGGTAGGATCGATTGGGGAATGTTACTCAAAGGGTTGACAGTGGATAGGCAATGGCAAACATTTAAAGATCACATGGATGAACTACAGAATTTGTTCATCCCTGTTTGGCATAAAAATAAAACAAAAAAGGTGACTCAACCGTGGCTAACAAGGGAAATTAGGGATAGCATAAGATCCAAGGAGAGGACATATAAATTGGCCAGAAAAAGCAGTAAACCTGAGGATTGGGAGCAGTTTAGGATTCAACAAAAGAGGACAAAGGGATTAATTAAGAGGGGGGAAATAGAGTATGAGAGTAAGCTTGCTTGGAACATAAAAGCTGACAGGAACAGCTTCTATAGATATGTGAAGAGAAAAAGATTGGTGAAGTCAAGCATAGGTCCCTTGCAGGCAGAATCAGGGGAATTTATAATGGGGAACAAAGAAATGGCAGACCAATTAAATACATACTTTGGTCTGTCTTCACAAAGGAGGACACAAATAACCTCCCAGAGTTGTCGGGGAACATAGGGTCTAATGAGAGTGAGGAACTGAAAGAAATCAGTATTTGTAGGGAAATGGTGATAGGGAAATTGATGGGATTGAAGGCCGATAAATCCCCAGGGCCTGATAATCTACATCCTAGGGTACTTAAGGAAGTGGCCCTAGAAATAGTAGATGCATTGCTGGTCATCTTCCAATATTCAATAGACTCTGGCACAGTTCCCATGGATTGGAGGGTAGCTAATATTACCCCACGGTTCAAAAAAGTTGGTAGAGAGAAAACAGGGAATTATAGACCGGTAAGCCTGACATCGGAAGTGGGGAAAATGCTAGAGTCCATTATAAAAGATGTAATAGCAGAGCACGTGGAAAACAGTGACAGGATCGGACAAAGTCAACATGGATTTACAAAAGGTAAATCGTGCTTGCCTAATCTACTGGAATTTTTTGAGGATATTACTGGTAAAATAGATAAGGGAGAACCAGTGGATGTGGTGTATTTGGACTTTCAGAAGGCTTTTGATAAAGTCCCGCATAAGAGATTACCGTGTAAAGTTATGGCACAGGGGATTGGGGGCAAGCTACTGACTTGGATAGAGAACTGCGTTCCTTTAATTCTGACCATGGCACATCCCCGATTTGAATCCTTCCACCATTGCTGGCCGTGCTTTCAGCTGTCTGGGCCCTAAGCTCTGGAATTCCCTTCCTAAACCTCTCCGCCTCTCTACCTCGCCCCTCCTTTAAGACGCTCCTTAAATCTACCTCTTTCACCAAGCCTTTGGTCATCTGCCCCAATATGTGGCTGGGTGGCAAATCTTGTTTGCTAACACTCCTGTGAGTCACTCTGGGACGATTTACTACATTAAAGGTGCTATATAAATACAAGTTGTTGGCTTTGTTGTTGTGAAGAAGACAACAAAGAAGGATTGGACTTGGATCAGCAGCTTTTGGCAGACGTAGTGGGATACGGAAGGCTGAAGATATTTTGGTGAAACAAAGACGAGAGTTTATGAAGCAATATTATCCCCATATTATTATTCAGATCAGAGAGCTGGAACATGAGAAAAGTTGATGAGCAAAAGACACCAGGAGCAGAGATGAATAGTTGGAGAGGAATAACGGGAGTTTCCGGGATGCAAAAATCAGAATGTTGCACACAGAGGCACCTGGAACAAGAAGCCGAGGAAGACCAAGGAAGACCAAGGAGGTGCTGGATAGACAATGTCAGGAGTGACTTATCACAGAAAGGGATACAGGTGAGTGGAGTGGTCAGTCTAATTTAGAACCCACAACATTGGTGTCAATAAATTCAGCCCCATTGTCGCTACTGAGCTGATGGACGAGGATTTAGTAATAATATTAAACTTGTACAGCAACAATGTTATAAACGCAGAGCAGGACTGAGCCCTTGGGCATGGTGGCAACTCCCAGTAACCTTTTATAAGGTTTAGGTTCATTTGGTGCCCCGTAGTTTCTCAATTATATCCTGTGTGTGAGGAATAAACTGAACTTTTTCAGGTTGGCAGGCTGTAACTAGTGGGGTGCCGCAAGGATCAGCGTTGGGGCCTCAGCTATTTACAATCTATATTAATGACCTAGATGAAGGGACCGAGTGTAATGTATCCAAGTTTGCTGATGATACCAAGCTATGTGGGACAGTAAGCTGTGAGGAGAACACAAAGAGTCTGCAAAGGGATATAGGTAGACTGAGTGACTGGGTAGTAAGGCGGCAGATGAAGTATAATGTAGGGAAATGTGAGGTTATTCACTTTGGTAGGAAGAATAGAGAAACTGAATATGTTTTTAAATGGTGAGAAACTTTCAAATGTTGGTGCTCAGAGAGATTTGAATATCCTCGTGCAAGAAACACAGAAAGCTGGCATGCAGGTACAGCAAGCAATAAGGAAGGCAAATGGGATGTTGGCCTTTATTTCAAGGGGATTGGAGTATAAGAGTAAGGAGGTATTGCTACAATTGTACAGGGCATTGGTGAGACCACACCTGGAGTACTGTGAACAGTTTTGGTCTCCTTATCTAAGGAAGGATATACTTGCCTTGGAGGCAACAACGTTTCACTAGATTGATTCCTGGGATGAGAGGGCTGTCCTATGAGGAGAGATTGTGTAGAATGGGCCGATACTCTCTGGAGTTTAGAAGAATGAGAGGTGATCTCATTGAAACATACAAGATTCTGACAGGGATGGACAGGGTAAATGCTGAGAGGTTGGTTCCCCTGGCTGGAGTGTCTAGAACTAGGGGGCATAGTCTCAGGATAAGAGGTAGGCCATTTTAAACTGAGATGAGGAGGAATTTCTTCACTGAGGGTTGTGAATCTTTGGAATTCTCTGCCCCAGAGGGCTGTACATGCTGAGTCTTTGAGTGTATTCAGATTTTGGACCCATGGGGAAGCAAGGGATATGGAGATCGGGCGGGAAAGTGGAGTTGAGGTCGATGATCAGCTGTGATCTTATTGAATGGCGGAGCAGGCTCGAGGGGCTGTGTGGCCTACTCCTGCTCTTATTTCTTATGTTCATATGAATGGGGCGGATGTCAGCTGCTGTTAGATCATTTGAGTTTTTACAAATCTATCTGGAACCATATGTCCTTCTTAGCGATCGGTACCTGTGGAGTGGCTCAGTGTAGTACGGCCCAGATAGTGCCTGCTCCAGCGTATCCTGCCCTTCTCTGGAGATTGCTGTGGTCTCAGCATTGATTGATGAAGCAGTTACATTTATTGTCCATCCCTCGTTGCCCTGAGACGGTGGTGGTGATGGGTCTTCTCCTTGACCCACTGCAGTCCTTGTGGTGATGGTGCTGCTGTATTGAACCTCAGCAGATAATTCCAAGACTTTGACCCAGGGACAATGAAGGAACTGTTCTATATAGTTTAGGCGGGGTGGTGTGTGACATGGCGTGGAACACGGAGGTGATGATGTTCCCACACCGTTGCTGCTCTTGTCCTTTCCAATGATGGAGGTAGCAGTGGAGGGAGGTGCTGTTGAAGTAACATTGGCGAGTTGCTGCAGTGCATTGTATGGGCCATGGATACTGCAGCCACAGTGCATTGGTAATGGAGGGCTGAAGATTAAACCCAGTGGCTGTGAAGCAAACCGACCTGTGCTGGATGGTGTGGAACTGGATAATGGTTTTTAGCTGCAGCTTTATCAACCCAGCCGGGTGTTCCATCACACTCCTGCTGTGAGCGTTACACCTGGAGAGACTTTGATCGGTCAGTAGGTCAGCCAATCGTCAGAGTAGCCAGCCTGGGCCCTGCAATCCAGAGTTACTATGATTGGCCCAGTAACAATACTGGAAGAATTCCTGCTGGCTGGGGTCCTGCTGAGAGTGGTACTATTGAAGGACAGAGATAGTTTGCTGTGCTTTCTTACTCCAGGTGATCATTAGTTGCATTTAAGGGGCATACTGTTTACAACACAGCACCTTGACAAGCTATCCAGGCACTTGAAACAGCAATATGTAGGGGGAAGCAGACAACAAAGGGATTGGTAGCTTGATCAGAATATTAATCAAGGATAGACAGATCCTAATCAACTTTCACCCCCATCCCCCACTACAGGCAGTGCCTGGGGGGGAAGAACGATGGTTATTTGGTTTGCCAAACTGTCCCACATTAACTGGCTTAGATTAATTGAGTATTTCCACTGCCACCCCCTCATTACGATACACTGACTGACTGGATTTACTCTTGCACAAGAAACCACACAACTGAGGAATTGTTTATTAATTACATAAGCAGCACTTAATTAAATCCAGAGAGCAAAGCCATTCGACTACAGCACAGTAATTCATCAGAATCCAGTTTGATTATCAATTTCCAGTTGGGATTAGTAATTTCATCTTAATAAATTGGGACAACTAGTTTACTATCAGACTCCTCAGATAGCTGACACGTTAACATCCTTTGATATTGGAGAGCTAGTCTATTGGATAGAATCGAGATTATAAAGCCACACTTGTGATCTCAGGTGAAGTGTGAGGATGATGTAGCCTCGACAGGTCAGAGATGGACATTCAGCTGAAGGCTCAGTCTATTCTTCTTCAATGCTCTGCTGCTGGGACCATTCACTATCTACACCATTACCTGGATAAGCTGTCTTCAATCTCACTTCACTTGCTCTTCAGGAAACTCACTGACTAACTGGTGTCGTTATAAAGATTTAGCTAACGGAAGCTCTCACAGCACAAGGGGCGATTTGCCTGGAAATAAACACCACCCTCTACCTACTCTAAAGGACCCCTACAGGTAACAGGTTCATGTCACTACAATACACCCATGCACCTGCTGTAAACATACTGTAGTGTGAAAACACCAACTCACGTTTGGAAATGTCCTGCTCCATTTCACCAATAACCAATCGGAGCCACCTGCTTCAGCTGTCCCTCACTGAAGCAGTTATGTTGGTACTACAGAAGACCTCAAGCTAATGAAGAATTACAGTCCAGAATGCTCAGGTTATGTGTGCAGCCTCGGTGGCTTGAGCCGGCCACTACTGGCAAGGAATACTTTGCATACACGGGCCTGCACTAAAATTATCTTAACTTCCCTGAATGCTGGCGGATTTAGTTCATTGCGATGACCCGTCCTGCAATTCTTGGGGCATTTTCCTCACAGAAACTATGAACAGAGATTAAGGCAGTGATCAAAACCATGGTCAAAATCAGTTGAGTGAGAAACAGAATCACCAGGGGAGCACCTCAGTGCTTTAGGGCAAGAGTTACATAAGAATTAGGAGCAAGAGTCGTCCATGTGGCCCCTCGAGCCCACTCTGCCATTCACCAAGATCATGGCTGCTCTGATCTTGGCCTCAGCTCCATTTTCCTGCCTGTTCCCATAACCCTCGACTCCCCTGTAGCTCAAATATCTATATCTCCACCTTGAATATATTCACTGACTCAGCCTCCACAGCACTCGGATACAGAATTACAAAGATTCACAACTCCGGAAATTCCTCCTCATCAGACTTAATGGGCGACCCCTTATCCTAAAACTATGCCCCCTAGTTCTGAATTCCCCACGAGGGGAAACATCCTCTCAGCATCTACCCTGTCAAGCCCCCTCAGAATCTTATGTTTCAATAAGATGACGTCTCATTCTTCTAAACTCCAATGAATATAGGCCCAACCTACTCAACCTTTCCTCATAAGGCAACCCTTTCATCTCAGGAATCAACCTAGTGAACCTTCTCTGAACAGCCTCCAATGCAAGCATGTCCCTCCTTAAATAAGCTGACCAAAACTGTATGCAGTGCCCTAGGTGTGGTCTCACCAGTGCCCTGTACAGTTGTAGCAAGACTTCCCTACTTGTATACTCCATCCCCTTCAAATAAAGGCCAACATTCCATTTGCCTTCCTATTTACTTGCTGTACCTGCTGGCTAACTTTCATGTACGAGGACTCCCAGATCCTTCTGTAATGCAGCATGATGCAGTCTATCTCCATTTAAATAATATTTTACTTTTCTATTCTTCCTACTAAAGTGGATAACCTCAGTTTCCCACATTATACTCCAGCTGCCAAATCTTTGCCCACTCACTTACCTATCTATATCCCATTGCAGACTGTCATCCTCAACTTGCTTTCCCACCTATCTTTATAGCATTACAAAGTTGACTACAGTACTGTCCCTCATCCAAGTCATTAATATAGATTGTAAGTAGTTGAGACCCCAGCACTGATGCTGTGGCACCCCACCAGTTACAGTTTGCCAATTGCCAAATGACCCATAGAAACAGAGAAGATAGGAGCAGGAGTAGGCCATTCGGCCCCTCGAGCCTGCTCCACCACTCAATGCGATCATGGCTGATCATCCAAATTCAGTACCTGGTCCCTGCTTTCTCCCCATATCCCTTTAGCCACAAGAAATATATCCAACTCCTTCTTGAATATATTTAGTGTATTGGCGTCTACTGCCTTCTGTGGTAGAGAATTCCACAGGTTCACCACTCTCTGGGTGAAGAAATTCCTCCTCATTTCCGTCCTAAATGGCCTACCCCTTATCCTTAAACTGTGACCCCTGGTTCTGGTCTCCCTGACCATCAGGAACAT